>NW_026596039.1:16832140-16933377 GCF_907164565.1 Psammomys obesus
TTTTTTTTTTTTTTTTTTTTTTTTTTTTTTTTTTTTTTTTGCCACTTCGGGAGGAGATGGGCAAAGACTGCAGAGTAGATGTTCTGTTCAGCCTCCATCAAGGGAGACTCACAGAACAGAAATTGAATCTTAAATCACTGGGTTCAGTGCTATCATTTTATAGTATAGAAGAGGAAACTGAGACCACATGGTAGGAAGGACTCAAAAGCCCCCAACTGAATTTAATTTTCAGTCATAATAGCTGTATGAGGTCCTGTTTTAAAGTATTTTTGTTTTTCTAATGGCCATAAATACATGGGTATATATCCTTATCTTGGTTGTTTTTTTTTTTTTTTTTCCTCTATTCTCTATTCTAGCATGGCTTTGCGCTTTTGTTTTTCTTTTAATGGTCTTATTTTGTATTGTAGGCTGGCACAAATTCCTTTGGATGTCAGTACATAATGGATAGATGGGTGGGTGGATGAATTAAGGACTTTTCCAGGATCATATGGTTGGTTGGTCAGCAACAGATCTGAGACCTAGCAACCATCACTGCAGAACATCAAGCAGCTGAAGTACCTAGTACAAAAGAGCTTCAGGGTTGTCATGACAACTAAAGTAGTCCTCTAATTTCCATCCTCTGCATAGAGGTCAGAATCAGAATGTTATTTACAGGCACAGAGGTGAAGGTTTACATCAGGGACTGTTTTTACAGGCCCTTCCTGTTGTGTAGCCTAGGTTAGGACTCAGGAATCAGCAATTTGATAAAACAGAGAAATGGGTCAGATCTAAGAAATGTGTTCAGGAAAATGCATCTGAAGAACACAGTCCTTCAGAAAACTTGTCATGAAGAGGTAGGAGGTAGAGCCAGCTTCCAGCCTTGGTTCTGAAATAAACCCATTGAGTGTCTCTGGGAGGTCATTGCCTCCCTGTGGGCCCTGGTTTCCTTATCCATCAAGTGAGATGACTGGACTGGTCCCTTGGTGGCATCGAAGGGCTCTTACAGTATGAAAGCACGTCCAACACAGTAAGTGAAAAATGTCTCATCAGCATCCATGAAAGGCCAATCCCGGTGCCTCTAGGACCTCTGGCCAGAACTATGAGGAAGAAACATCCTTGCTCCCTCTTTATCCCCAATACACTTCACTTACATTACTGGCATTTCTCATTGCTGCAGTGGCCTCTGTGCTTCAGCTGCCAAACGATGGAAAGCCCTTCCTTGGGCAGTTGCTTTCAGCTAGGGACATCTTCTGTGGCATTCTCATGATAGGCACTCTCCCTTTCAAATAATTTGCATGTTCACAAATTGGAGTCTTGCTCTCAGAGCCCAATGAAGAGCATATGATTTTGCTTTAATTGTGTTCAGCTCTTAGACAAACAGCACATTTTCATACCCTCCTACCCTCTGCTACTGTAGATCCGAACAAAAATCATTCCACAGCCCGAATGCTATGCTGTCTCAACATTTCCCCACCACAGGCAGCATGCAGCTAGCTTCTGTTCCAGAATGTAACACAAACACCCTACAGCCCGGTTCCCAGTAGAGTCCCCTCTCCTCTGACGCCTCCAGTTGGGCTCCACTGTCTGCATGTCTCTAAGCATTTGGGTTTTCTGGACTGTCACCAGCAAGGCCCATTAGGCGCTACTGTAGCAGTGGTTCTCAGCTTTCCTAACGCTGGGGCCTTTTAGTACAGTTCCTCGTGCTGTTATTTTCGTTGCTCTTCATAACTCTAATTTTGCTGTAATGAATTGTAAATATTTTTTTTTGAGACAGAGATTTGCCAGAGGAGTCGTGACTCATAGTGAATATCATTGGCTTATGCCAGCCTGGGGCGTGTCTAGCCCATAGCTCCAAACTCTCATTTCCACATTCCCCCTAAAGAAAGAGTTTGGTCAGATTTAGCATATCAACAACTTCACTACTCAGTATCAATATTCTAAACTAGTTATTTTTCTGATTGCTGTGACAAAACACCTTATAAAATCAGTTTTGGGAAAGAAAGCCTTATTTTGGCTTCTAGTTTGATGACAGAGTCAAGCAACCACTGTGTAACTCTAGCTGTGGCAGAAGAACATGTAGCTCTTAGTCATACTGCACCCACAGTCAGGAAGCTGGGATATGGCTAAGGTGTCATATCGTGTCCACACTCAGAAGCTGAGATATGGGAAAAGTTTTCAGCTGGTGCGGTGGTTTGAATGAGAATGGCTCCTATAGGCTCATAAGTTTCAGTGTGTCATCCCTGGTTCCTGGAACTGTTTCAGAAGGATTAGGAGGTGTGGCCTTGCTGGACTATGTATAACCTTGTTGGAGGAGGTATATCACTGGGGATGAGCTTTGAGGTTTCCAAAGCCCACATCAAATCAAGCCCAGTCTCACTCTCCTTCTGCCTGCTGCTGGGGTGTACGTTCTTAGCTACCACTCTGGGCCTGTGCCTGACTGCCTACCACCACACTCCCCACCATGATGGTCATGGACTAGTCCTCTGAAACTGTAATCAAGGTCCCCGTTAAATGCTTTCTTTTTCACAAGCTGCCTTGGTAGTGATGTCTCTTCACAGCAACTGAATACTAACTAAGACAGAAGTTGATACCAGTGACTGGGGTATTGCTGTGACAGGCCTGACCGTGCTGTTGTTTGGAAAAGTATGGAAAACCTTGGGACTTTGGATTAGGAAAGCAACTGAGTGCTGTGAGTGGGGCTTAATAGGCCGTTCTCACAGAGCATGCAAGACAGTGGTGCTGAAGGCCCAGCTCACAGTGCAGAGGGGCATGATATCACATACTATTCTTGTGGTATTTTGTTAAATAACGCAGCTTTCTGCCCTTGTCTTAAACTGACTGTGTCATCTGGTTATTGGAGATCATTCTTGTTCAGATCTACAATGAAAAGAAGCAAGCAAGCAGGGCAAAAGAAATACAAAATGCACAGTTCAAGGAGAAAAAGAGGACCAGGAAATGAAATGTTGGATCCAAGTCCTGTGCTCAAAGAAATGAGAAATTTAAAGGCCTGATGCCAAATTTAATAAAGGGAGTGGTGCCCTCAGGACAAGACCCACCCAACTAAGGTTCCAACACATGAAAAGCAAAGCTTATCTAAGAAAGAAATGTGTCAACAAGTCAAATGTATTATGTATGCATACAAATACTTACATATACAGTATAATTACATTATGCAAATGTAATTCAAAGAGGGAACCAGGTTCCAGCCCTTGCAGGCAGCAGAACAGAATGTGGCAGCTTCAGTCATGTGGTTCTGGCTTTCTCAGGAAAGATGAAAGAAAGGGATTGCAGAATCTTCCGCCATTGTCAGGGAAAAGCCACCAAGGCCAGACGTATGAAAAGGGAGTCCTGGCATCATAGGCCCTGAGAGGCCATTGCATGAAGCTGTGGAGGTGAAGCCTGGATATTACTGCAGACCCCAAGATGCCAAACATGCCAAAGCTGTAGGATACGTGCTAAGGAAAGCTGCAGACAGGGTGTGGAAAGCTGAGAGAGAGGTTACAGCCAGCAGAGCTGGAAGGGGGGGACATAGGAAGAGCCATCTGGTAATCTCTTTCACGTTAGACACAGAGAAACAGAATCTGGAGTTTGTCCTGCTGGGGTTCTGTCTTGCTTTGATCCAACATTTCTTCACTGTGTCCCTACTCCTCCATTTTAGAGGGGTAACATATATTTTTATGTGACTGTATGTTGGAGGTCTGTAACAGGCTTTTCGATGTTACAGGATGTTAGAGTGAAGGGATTGCCGTGAGTCTCACAAGATACTTCGGACTCTTAAACAATCTTGAGATTGAAAGAATGTGGGGATTTTTAAATTGGACTGGATGCATTTTGCATTATGATATGGCTCCATGCAATGTAATGTAATGTAATGTGGTGGTCTGGTTTAAGAATGGCCCCCATAGGCTCATATGTTTGAATGCTTCATCCCCAGTTAGTGAAACTATCTGGGAAGGATTAGAAGGTGTGGCCTTGTTGGAGTAGGCGTATCACTGAGGGTGAGTGCTGGGGTTTCAAAAGCCAGTGCCAGGCTCAGTCTCACTTTCTTCCTGCTGTTGCCTGCTGCCAGGATGTTAAGTTCTTCGCTACTGCCCAGTACCATTCCTGCCTGCCCGCTGCACCCTCCCACTATGATGGTCATGGACTAACCCTCTGAAGCTGCAATCGAGCCCCCAATCAAATGCTTCCTTTTATAAGTCACCTTGGTCATTGTATCTTTTCACAGCAATAGATCAGTACCTAACATGCCTGGATTCCTTCTTTTTTCCCTTTACTTTTGAGTCTGGGACCCTGGTCCATGAGATAGTCCATTTATATTCAGGTAGGTCTTTGCTCCTCATTTGAACCTTCTGGAAACACTTTCTTGGGTGTTCCCAGAGGAGTGTCTCCTAGGTGATTCAAAATCCAGGCATGTTGATACTGAGAATTAGCCCTGACACAACTCCTTTTGATAGTAGAGCAGAAGCACCCCAAAGATGCACCATTCCACCCCTGCTTTGATGAAATGCACATTCAGATTGGGAAGTAAGGGCTTGGGCACATACTGTCTTACTTCAGGAGCTGCATTCCATTGAATGGAAATGTCAGGGACCACTTGGGCTACTTGAATAACAACAACCACAACAACAAAAAGTGTCTTTCTCTGTGCAATCAGAGTTGAACCTCCCTCTTACTCAGAAGTTCATGGTATGTCAACAGTGCTGGGAGAAGCCCCTAGGATGGAGGGGTGGGCCGAGCTACCCAGATGATCAGCAGTGACTTTCTGTCCATATCTAGACCCTGTATGCTGTGTCCTTGACCTTGGTTTCTTCATGAGCTATGAACCCCTTCAAGCTCCCTGCCTCCCTGTACCCTCTTGCACCCATACTGCATTTATTCAGCATAGGTCTTTCTAAAAACCTACCGTTCTGGGTGCTGAGACTACAGTGGTAAGTAGAGATTTGAGCGTGAGGCCCCTGTTCCGTGGAGTTTATACTTTAGTGTGCTGGGGGTGATAAGTGAACAACTATTGTATATTTTACACAGATGGTAAGACACGCTATGAAGAACAACAAAGGAAGCAGGCAATGTAGGCTGAGTAGTGCTTTAGTCACAGTTGACAGGGAAGTTCTTGTTATTCAGGTGACTTTTGAACAAAGACCTGAAGGAGGCAAGGGAAGAAATTCCAGACTACAAAGGAAGAACATTGCAGATGGAGACAGAGGAAGAAGTGTTTTCAGCATGTCTGAAGAATGGGGTCAGTGTGGCTAGCAAAGGGAACCTGGGAGAAACTGGAGAGGCTGAAGGGCAAGATGCTGAGCATGGAGACCTTCATATACTGGCCAAAGCAGAGGCCGTTGGAGGTGGCATAGGCAAGGGAGTAACTTGCCTGGCTTGGGCTTTCAAAGGGTGTCTCCTGTGCGGAGCACAAACACAGCTGCCGGAATTAGGCCAGGCTAGCACATCTCGTGTAATCATCCATCTGGGGGACAGTGGGGCTTGAGCCAGGATGAGGGGCGTGGTGGTGATTGATACGATTCGGGGTGCACTCTGGAGGAGGAGCTGACAGATTTGCAAACAGACTGGGTATGGATCATGAACAGAAGGAGGAACAGGGTAACTCCAAGGCCTCTGGGCCCAAGTCATGGGAAAGATGTAGTTGACATTAATAAGATGAGAAAGGCACTGGGGGCATATTAGACATGGAAGTGGAGATGTCCAAGAGGCAATCTGGAGGTAAGGACGGCAGTTGAGGACAAAGACGTGCAATCATCACGTACATCTGCCCCGTAGGATAGTTGTCAGCCACACGTGGCTCTTGGAGTTGAGAACAAGATGAAGTAGAAAATGCAGTGCCACAGTTAGACCCGCCCTGTTTCCAGACCTCGGTGGCCCCATGGGACCTGAATAACACCCACGTTGAGTGTTTTCTGGTTCCCAGAAGGTCTGCTGGATGGTGCTGACATATTTTGAGTCTCAGCAACACTTCTGGGTGAATGACGGAGAAGGGTGGGTATTTAGAAGTTGGAGAGAAACAGAAGCATGGCCTGTGAGGGTGGGAGAACCCCCGGACAGGAACGGGGCCCTGAACGCCTGTGAAGTGTTCAAATGGAGCGAAGGAGCTAGAGAGGGCAGGACTCACCAGGTCAGTTGCTGCTAGGAGGTCAGATAAATCAAGGATCGGTCATTGACAGATTTAATAAGTAGGCCATTGGTGACAGGATTGGTTTTGAGGCAGTGGAGCACATGACTGAGTGAAATAATAGAATAAAAGGGGCAAAGGGGGACAGAGGCAGAATGGAGGCCATGCATAGTCACACCCTTCCCCATGAATGTGCTCTGACAGGGCAGAGGAGGGTGAGGCGGTGAGGACAAGAGGACTAACACACCATACTGGACGCTCTTGGGATCCATCTGACGCTGAGGAAGAAACTGACAATGCGGGAGTAGAGAAAGGCAGTTGAGAGAGCTGGGCCGCCAAAAGGGGTGCATGGAGTCCAGTCCCCAAGCAATAGATTTGTGCTCTGCAAGGACCGACAGTTCACCCGCAGAGTGGTGGCGGGCAGGAGACTACTGGGATGGTGAGAGTGTGTGCAGGTCTGCTTGTGGTTGCCTTGATTTCCCCAGGGGAAAAAAGGTCACCTCCTAAAGGGTGAACGGAGGCTTCACAGGTATGGGGGAGGGAGTCATTATCCTGAACAGAGGGCAGGTGGTGGGACTGGGCACGAACGGCATCCCTGGGCTGGACCCAGAGCCAGGCTCTCTGTGTTCCCCCAGGCGGCTGTTGGTTGTTGCAGAATCCTCTGTGCTTGCCTATCCCTGTTGTCTGCTGAGCCAACTGTGTTCCTCCAGGACACGGCTTGGGGCTCCCTGTTTGAGATTATCCTTTTTTGCCCTCCTCTGCCCAACCCTCTCTTATCTGGCCATTCTCGGCATATATGTCCATTACTCTAAGATGGGGTCAGCAAACATTTTTCTAAAAAGTGACAGATAGTAAATATAGTTCAGGTTTTCTTGGCCGTATAGACCTTATCACACCGACATACCCATGCAATACAGAAGCAGCCGGACCATCTGTCAAAGACTGGACAGCACTGTGTTCTATAGAATATTATTGTAAAAGCAAACAACGGGCTGAATTTAACCTGTGGAGCATAGTGTGCACAAGGTGGTGGCAGGGATGAGGTCCCAACTATCCCTGTAGCTTCCGTAGCTGATGTGAATCTGGGGACTGGGTAGGGACGGAGAAAATGTTTTAGATGAGAAGCAAGTTGATACACTCAAACAAGTGCTTAGGGCTGTCAAGGTGTGTGCACCACAGTGTTGCAGCACCCTGGCCAATGGTCAGCCTTACTATACTGTGCATATGGAAACATGGGAACACGAGCCCAGGATATACAGAGAAGTGATCAGAGGTGGTTTACTAGGAATCCCAGCAGTGGTAAGCTGTCCTGTCTTGGCAGCCTCTCTCCTAGGTTCCCGAATATACAAGCCTCCCCTCCCCAGTGCAGTGAGACTAGTCACTTCCCAAATAAGTGTTGTGTGCATTCTGACGTACCATTCCTGTTTCCCCGCTGGCCTCCAGCCCCTTTGCAAATGACAAGTAGCCTTCAGGTACTTATCATATATGCAAAGCGCAATGGGAGAATCATAGACCTAAGGATGCCTCTTCTTGGTTGTCAGCTTTACCACACCTGGAATTAGCTACATCCCAAGCAGCTGAGTACAGCTGTGAGGGGTTTTTCTTGACTGGATCATTTGATGTGGGGGCCTACCCTAAATCTGGGCCCCACCTCCTATAGTGGCCTATATAAAGAACTAGGGAGAAGGAAAATTTTGCTTTCGGCTTTCTTATGCTCACTCTAGCTGGCAAATTCATTACTTCGTTGGTATCAGAGCCTACTTCTTCAGGATTCCAACATACTAGAGACCAGCTGAGACATCCTCACAGACTGAACAACTATTGGATTCTTGGACTTTCCCTAGGGAGACAGTCATTGTTTATGTAGCTGAACCACAACCTGTAAGCCACTTTAATAAATTATATATATATATATATATATATATATATGTATGTTTACATAGATATGATTCTATCAATTCTGTTTCTCTAGAGAAACCTGACTAACACAGTCACCCATGATCTCCTGACCTCAAGACTTTCCATGAAACCCCTACACACTTGATTCCTCCTTCCCTTTCCACTTATTTTTAATTGACTGAAATTATACACATTTATGATATATAACATGATATTTTGAAATATGCATACATTATGGAATGGCTAAATTATATGCTCACTACCTAAGGTACTTATTCTTTTGTGCTCAGAACACTTAGACTCTACCTTCTTAGCAATTTCACATGTCCAGGCCATTATTATTAACTGTAGTCACATGTTGCCTTCTTCCTCCCCAGTCCTGCCTCCCAGAAGGCTTTCTGGGGTGTGAGTGCAAGTGTGGATGTTTTCTTCCCAACATGTTACATATACTGCCAGAGCCCAGAAGAACCCTACTGACCAACAAAACTCACCGCATGTGGCCACCACCTCCAGTGTCTGCCTCCAGGTCATGCGCCATCTTAACAACTTGAGCTGTTTCCCTGGTAGGAGAGCAGCATGCCTCTCCAGGAGGGTCACGATCACCCACACAGCCAGTGGCTACCTGCCGTGTCTGGATGCCTGGTGTGAAAACCCAATCGGTGGGTCACCCTCAGGTTTGTTCAGGGCCAGTCAGCCAGCATCTTGCCAGGGACCTCCAAGCAGCTGCCTCCTCACAGGACACAGTGTCATAGACTGTCGAAGTGTAGAACTAAGAGATCATTTAAAGACCCTGCATCCCGGCGCTTTCAAACTTCAGTAGATTACCCATCTGCTGATGCTGTCAAGATGGAGTTTGGGTTTCACTCAGTCTGGAGTAGGTTCTGGAAATCCTTATTTCTAACAAGCACCAGGTGGTGTTTCTGCCACAGGGGTCCAGGGACCACACCCTGGAAAGCAAGGCTCTTTCTATCCCTGTCAGTGTTTCATTAAGGTGAGGAAAGTGAGGCATGGGAAAAATTCAAGTCACAGTGAAAGGCTCCTATACTATACTTCCTGCCTACAGGATCCCTTGGCACATACCACAGGCCACTTGCAGTAACACCCTCTTCTCAGTTAGATTGTTGCAAGCCAGGGTGCACCCCATTCTCCTATGGATTTCTCTTTGGTCCCATCTAAGAGGCCTTACAAGCTGTGGAACTCATACTCTTTAGGGCAAGAACTCCTGAGAGTGTCTCTGTGCCAGGTGCTCCTGGGATCAGAGGCACAATGGGTCAAAATCCAAGTTGGAACCAGGTGTTGGACCTGAAGAGAAAGCTGAGTAGAGGGGTGGAAAACTTCTAGTGCGGGAGTCCAGTTGTGAGTCCCGGGGTGCAGAAGGTTGTACTGCAGCAGTCCATAGGCTGAGAGAGAGCTTTGCTGCCTCACCTCAGTATGTCCTGTGCTCGAGTCATCTGAGAAGAGGAGCCTCAATTCTGAAGATGCCTCCACCAGATCAGACTACAGGCAAGCCTGTAGGGCATTTTCTTAATTAGTGATTGATGTGAGAAGGCCTAGGGAATTGTGAGTGGAAAAGCCTCGGGGTTGGAGGTCTTAGGTTCTATAAGAAAGCAGGTTGAGCAAGACACAAGGAACAAATCAGGAAACCCCACTCCAACATGGCCTCTGCATCGGCTCCTGCCTTCCAGTTTCCCCCCAGTTTGAGTTCCAGCCTTGGCCTCCTTCAGCAAACTGTGACTGAGAAGATGAAATCCAAATAAGCCCTTCCTCCCCACGTTGCTTTGGGTCACGGTGTTCCACCACAGCAGTAGAAATCCTAAGGAAGACACGCTGTGGCCATGACACGTGAGAGAGGTGGTGAGATTGCTTTTCAAATGAGTCGGCCCCAGTCCTGCTGCCTCTAAGGACTCTAACATTTGTTGAATAAACACACAGAGGTCAAAAAGAGACAGGGTACTAATAACCAAGCATACTGAAAGACTCCACACACCCAACAATGATCGCACACCTCAAACGTGGCATGGCAAAATCAGTCTTCCTTTTATGCTAATGAATGGGGTTCTCGTCAGGGTACTCACAGCCCAGTGGAAGCCCAAAGATGTGGGCGGCCAAACAGGGCTACCCAGTAAGTGCTCAGGGTCAGAGTCAGCCTAAGTCTGTCTGCTGTGGTTGTTACTTTCCCACTGCTTAAGAAACAGAGCTGGTAACAATTGTATCCCTAAGAAAGTAAAGCAGGGGCTGGAAAAGAAGAGACAGAGACAGAGAGATAGAGAAAGCAAAGGGAAGAAACCAGTCTAATTAAAAAAGGGCTATCAGAAGACACTACTAAATTAGTGTATGGATATTAAGCATATGAAAAAATGTTTAACATCATATATAATCAGGAAAATAAAAATAAAAACAGTGGGGCTACTAACACTAGCTACTGGCAAGAATGTGGTAAAGTGATGGGAATGAAAAATGATACAGCTAACCTGAAGACAGTTTGGCAGTTTCTTGCAAAGCAAAACATACCCCTTAGTATTTACTCAAGCAATCTGAAAACCATGTCCATATAAAACCCTACAAAACAGGCAGTTAATGCGGCTTTTTTCATAACCGCCCCAACCTGGAAGATTCTCTTTCAGACCCTTCCTGTGATACATTATTGGCCAGCAATGGAAAGAAACAAGCTGTCAAGCCACAAAATGATATGAAGGGGCCTCAGTGAATATACCAAGGAGCCAGTCTGAGGCAACTGCGTGCTGTATGTCCTCCCTGCTTAACATTCTGGAGCAGGAGAGGGCACAGGGGTGGAGAGAAACTCAGGGGCTGCAGCATGTTTGGGGTGATGGGGGGATAAGTCGGTGAGCATGGGAATTTTAGAGCCAGCAGCTTCACTTCATGTGGTACACACATGCCTTTGCAGATCCGTCTAGACCCATAGAACTGAACAGCACGAAAAGGGAATCCTGATTTAAGCCTTGTTTAGTTTGTGATAACATATTAATATTGATGACAGTTTTAACAAATGCAACATATCAGGGAACTGTAGAGAGGCAAAGGCAGGAACAGGTGGGAATGCTCCATGCTTTCTAGTCAGCTTTTAAATAATTCCAAATCTTTTATAAAAACAAACTCCATTTTTTTAAAAAGTATGTTACTGAACCAATCAGGGGAATGCATATTCAGTCACGTTTCTCCTTAGGCACAAAGATGACCTTGGACATTTGCCACTGGTGTCCTTTCCACCCATCTGTCCCCCGCGTCACACAGGCTTATTGAGAACTGTCCTCCAGTTTGATGGGTCAGTGAGAAATAATACTCCAGTGCAAAGAGTGTGCTCACAAGACCCTCCCGACCATCCCAGGGCTTGTCTCGTTTGTTCTCCTTCTGTCTTCGCAAAGCCGTCAGACTAAATCGGGCAGGTGGAAATGTGCCTGGAGCTTGCTTGTTAAGTTTGCCGACTGCGGCCCTGACCCAGAGAAGTGCGCAGTGGAGACTAGATGGTGCGCTAGTAAAAACCACTGCAACGTAACGGCAGAAAAGTGACTCACACGTAGCCTGCGAGACGAGCGAAGCGAGAAGGGAAACACTGGCCTCTTCTCCTGTCCCCATGTGGAAGCCACGGGACGGGGTAGAGAGAGTTGCCTGTAAGAGCCTGTTTGTCCATAATTCCCCATTACTGAAATGATCGGATCGTCCTTCGTCCTTTCAATGTATAAACTCGGTGTGACGACAGTGTGTCTTCTCCCTTGACAGGCTATGGTTAAATTGACTGTGTACCTTATTTAATGGCGTCTTAGAGACAAGGAAACGTGCTGTTCAGCAGCACCAACTCCTCATGCCTTATGACTCTGTCACACACCAGGATTAAGGGAAACATGATGGAAACGACTGAGGCAGGCTAGTAAGTTGTCATTTATTTGCTGCAAAACAGCTCTGACTAGCTCCCGGCTTCTTAGCCGCCTGGTCTAAAGCTATTTCTACCCCTGTTTCTTACAGAGTCTGTGTTGCTATTAACTCTGGTGAATGAGTTGTCCAGATTAGGTCCAGTGGAAGTCATGGGGATGGGCTCTGGCCAGTGGCATCTGGGGAAAGAACAAGGTTTTTGAGAATGTTGCCAGGTCCACAGGGAGGGCACTCATGAGGGAGGGCTGAGTAGGCCGAGGCCTACGGGAGCTTCTGAAATTAGAGAGCCTTGCTGAGGTTTTTGAGAAATCAGTGATAAGGGCTGGGATCATAAGCTTGTTGCTTCTCAGGTGGCTGGTCACCTGGGCGGAGGGAGGAAATTTGTCTCCCAGCCCCCCTATCAGAACTGCCAGCATTGCCCTGGAATCAGCATTGTCCCTGCCAGAGCCTCCTGAGGCACACTGCTATCGAGGCCAGGGGACCGAGCCTCCTTTTTAACCTAAACAGTCCACCGAGGCGCCCGCCGTTCCCACGGGATTCACCGCAGTGTGCCCAGCTGGGCAGCACATGCTGCCATCCTCCTGCCTCCGGGGTGCCGCACATTCCTCCACAGCACCCAGCACGCACTCAGCACATGCTCTCTCCCGCCATTATTCACCTCTTCCTGCCTCAGGCCCTCCATTCTGAACACTGAAAACCCGAGTGCAAGGGGTGCCTTGAACCGCTCTGCATCTCGGTGCCTTGCCCTGAGCTTGGCACTTCCCATAGCCCCTGCCGATGCCTACTGCCTGCCGAGCCCTGACCATAGGCCGTGCACAGCCTAGATACCACGGCTTGTTTCTCTCTGGTTTCTTCCTTCTGGGAAGAAACAATCTCTTGAAGGAGATGAGATCCAACATCCTGTGAGACCTGTGACCAGCATCACCAGGTGGCCGCTGGGTTCTGAGTTCAGGACGGGTTCTTCGAAGAGAGATGCTGCTGAGTGGCACTTCTGTAAGTCCTGATTCAGACCAGACACTTCCTGGTGTCACGCTGCGCCACTGGTGTGCAAATGAGATGGCAGCAGAGTTTGGCCCTAGTCATCACGACACGTCATGACATCTCCAGGGGTGCAGCGACAGGCCCTGTGATGGCAGGTGGAATCCAGGAAGCCCAGGTGCCACCTTCTAGGAATGTCTGTCAATATTTTGACAATATTTTGAGCAGTGACTTACATATTAGCATGCTACTTACTAAAAGAGAGTAGCTCTCTCTAAAATTTTTTTTTCCTATTTAATCTGAAATCTACTGGGTTAAACCTGCTATATTTCTGCCTACACCATCAGTTTTGGGTCATCCCAAAGCTGCGTGGAGGGAAAGGACATTAGCAGAAGCTTACAGATTGGCTATGGGTTTGTTTTAGTTTGAGGGGTGAGTGTTTATGGAAGAAAATGGGATCCTCAGCAGATTGGCTGTTGCTGGAACAATCCATAGAAATACTTGATGGGGTGGTTCCTAAGCCGACTGAGTGTTCTTTTGTTGCAAGGACAACTGTGGCTACTTTAGGTGTTTTTTCGTTTTTGCTTTTTTACCATTATCCTTTCTTTTTATTGTCATTTCGATGCTCCACAGGGAAGGGGCATCATTAAGCAAATCTTTGGACTTACTGAGTTGGCAGCCATCTTTGACAGCTCATGGTTGGTTAAGGGGTCTCCCCTCCAAGGAGGACTTTCTTATTTTGCTGTGGACTGTGATAATCACAGCCTTTTAGAAAGCAATTTTGTTTAATTATTAAAGTTTTAAATATATACTTGTTACCTCTGAAATAATCACTAGTGGGAATCCATCCCACATTAGCAAAAGAATCAGCACATAACAAAATACATCCAAGCGCTTTTCACAGTGGCTCCCCACAGATACCCCAAAATAAACTAAATCTGAGCAGGGAAATTGTTAACAAATTGATGGGCATCCACATCATGAGACAGTCATTCATAAAAATAGTAAGTTGGAGTCTTCCAGCTCGATACAGCTAGAAGCAAGTACATATGAATTATTTGTTGTCTGAAGTAAACAATGTGATATCTCTATATGTTTCTCTAAACACTAAGAACAAAAACGATGCACAATTTGTTGACATATAGGAGTGCCTTACATGTCTGCATATGTGTATCAAGGCCAAACAGCAGTCAGGCAGGTAATAGAAATAACCGACACCGCTAAAACATGAGTTTTACCTAATTAAATTAATTAATTTAATTTACCTAAACTTACCTAATTTCTGGAATGGACATGTAGTGAGTAAAAAAAAAAAAAGGATTTATTTTATTTTGTTAAAGAGAAACCCACCAAACTTAGTCTGTATATAAGTTTTATGTCTGACCTAACGTATTTCACTGGCCACCGTGTAAAGCAAAGAGATGCTTTGGCAATGTGCATGGTTGGTGTTTCCACTTCAGATTTGCTTGATCAGGGGTTGGGGAGGGCTGGAGGTTACAGGGCATCTGTCACAGCACTTGCTCATTGTTGGTAATCCCCCAGCCAGAGGGATCTGCATTCCCCAGTACCCTAGCGGAATTCTGGGATGACAGGGACTTCCGCTTGTCGCTGACGGAAGCTTGCTGATGGCGTTATTTTCTGCCTAGACTGCCCAGGGTTCCTCCATTCCAGCAAGGGTCACACGGTACTCTCAACTTAGGGAATTTAGGGAAACTGAAAATTGGGAGAGAGGAATGATATTGAGGAGAAGGAAGGAATTATGATAATGGTCCACTTAAATTTCCTCTCTGAATACCTGACTTATTTTGGACGATTTGATTTGGTTTATGTGACCCACACTTCACGAGATCAGTAGCAACAGAATGATCGAGTCGGCTTGCACCCAAAATGAAAGTCATTAGGGGTCTGCCCACTTGCTGAGTAAATCTGCAACTAAAGACCTTGCAATAGAGTGGAGATCGACTTTCTTCATTTTAGGTCCCTGCTAATGGAGCGAGGAATTAACAGGTCAAAGCAACAAGGATGATCTTACACTGCTGGACAGAAAACTTCCTCATCCTGTGGTGGTGGGTGGACAGCTGCCTTCTCCTGGGGGCGTGAGCCTTGTGTCCACGAAGGGTACCGGACTGTAGTGATTTCTCCTACAACCAGATTCTGCAGTAGGCTTTGTGGTGTCCAAACTGCATCTTCTGTAAATGCCAAGTTATAGCTCCAGATAAAAGAAACACAGAATTTAGGATTTTTGTTTGTTTGTTTATGGATTTGTTTTTGTTTTTTTCTTTGTTTTGTTTTGTTTTGTTTTTTGACAGCATGGCCTTGTAATTTTTTTTACCAGCCATTCACCAATTGGCCAGTCTTGTTTGAAGGCCCCGGTGTGGCACACCCTTATTAGCTAGGCAAGAGCCCCTCCTTTCTTGTTAAGAGAACTGAGATGATGTTTATTGAAACAAAATGCTCACCCAAATGGATGAGTCACGGCTGGTCTAGGCTATCCTAGCACTCTGAACTTCCATCTGCCTGCTTTTCTAGTCTTCTTGGTAGCTGTGGGACGCAGCTCTAAGAGGACACCAGGAGATGCTAGCTGACACACTTAGAAAGATATGCCTACTGAGGCTCCTCTTCAGGTAAAGACTGCCCTTCGTCCTTTGTGTTTTGGAGCTGGTATGAAATAGCAAGCTGGGGCTGAAACAGCCATTCTTCAACCCCAGGCAGCAAGCCTGAGGAAGACATTATGCAAAGGGTAAAGGAGTGTGTGAACGGTAAGAGCTTGGTTCTTAGTACACTGAAAACTAGTGAGGTAGTGATGAAGAAATGGGAGAAGACACACACGAAAGGAAAAATATCCTTTGCTCCTGGATTAAAAGAGATCATATTTAAAATGTCCATACTGTTCAAGTCGTGTGTAAATTCAATGTAATCATGAACAAAACTCGACTGTCATTTTTCGCAGAACTAGAAAAAATCTATAATTCACTTGGAACCATAAATAGCCAAAGAAATATTAAAATGGGAAAGATTGGAGGCATCTAATTTTCAGATTATTATGTTGCAAATCTATAGTATCAAAACAGTATGGTACTAACGTAAATCCAGACACAGAAATCAGTGGTTCAGAATGGTGAGCCCAGACACCTGCCACGCATATAGGACAGGGGAGATGGCTGAGTGGGTGATGTGCTTGACTCGCAAGCGAGAGGAACCTAGTTTGGATGGAGCCCTAGCACCCATTTTTAAGCTAAGTGTAGTAGTGTGTGTCTGTGATTCTAGCACAGGGAGGTGGAAACAGGAGGGTCCTAGAGGTCGGTGGCCAGACAGTCTCGCAGAATGGTGAATTCCCAGTGACTTCCAGGTCTAGTAAGAGGTCCTACCTATAAAAATAAGCTGGAACCAGGCTCAGTGGTACAAGCCTTTAATCTCAGGAGGCAGAGGCAGATAGATCTCTGTGAGTTCAAGGTCAGCCTGGTCTACAGAGTGAGTTCCAGGACAGCCAGGGTTACACAGAGAACCCTATCTCAAAAATAAAACAAAACAAAACAAACAAACAAAAACCCTAACATACCAAAACTAAAACCAAACAAACAAACAAAACCCCAAAACAACCCAATTAAAATGGCAAAGGAGTGTGCTGGAGAGATGGCTCAATGATTAAGGGTACTTGTCCTTCCAGAGGACCTGGGTTCAATCCCCAGCACTGACATGGAGGCCCACAGCCATCTGTAACTTTGGTTCTAGAGTATCCAATACTTTCTATTGAACTTTTTAGGTACCAAGCATGCATGTGGTACACAGACATTCACGTAGGCAGAATACTCATACACTAAAAGAAAATTTTTAATTAGAATAAAGAGTAAACAATGAAATAGGCATAGGTGTTGAATAGCCATTGCTCCAAAGATGAGACATTGAAGGGCACAGGTATATAAAACGGTGTTCAGTGTAGCCAGCCATCACCAAAATACATAAAGCCCACGAGCCATCTCCACACAGCTGTTAACATGACCTCATCAAAAGTCACAAGATATGTAGAGGAGGGAACCCTTGAACACTGTGGGGTTTTCAACAACCAACCTGAAAAACACTGTAAAGGTTCCACAAAAATTAAAGATACTTTGTAATTAAGCAATCTTATTTTTGGATATAGACTCCAAAGAAATCAAATCAGCATCTCAATGCGAGCTCTACAGTCCCATGTTCACGCAGCATTATTCACAGCGACTGTAGAAACACTGAATCAGCCAGTTTTCTTTTACTGTAAACATTCCTGAGATAACCAACTATCGAGAGAAGAGGTTTAATTTGCCCTGTGGTTTGAGGTGCCAGCTCCTGATCATGCAGACCCATTGGTGTTAAGCCAAATGTCAGATGGTAAAACTGTTGACTTCATGGCCGAGTAAGTTAAAATAAGGGGGCCGAGATCCCACAACGCCCTTTGGGGGCCTTCTCCCCAGTGACCTAACAGCCCTTCCCTCTTAAAAATTGCATGAAGAGGTAGTAGCGACATCCTGGTGATCAAGCTTTTAATACATGGGCCTCTCCAGGTCACCTAAGATCCAAACCACAGGGGCTGGAGAGTCGGCTCAGTGTTTAAGAACGCTTGTGGCTCCTGTAGAGGCCCTGGGTTCCATTCCCGGCATCCTCACTATGGTTCATGACCATCCATAGCTCCAGTTACAGGGAACCCACCACCCTTTTCTGACCACCACGGACATCAGACAGGCATGTATGTGGTGCACATACATACATGAAGGCAAAACATTCATGTACATAAAATAAAATAAATCTGGAAAAAAGGTGGAAATTATAGCAGACCGCACCGACAGATGAACTAATGAGAAAATGTCTCTCTCACACACACAGCAATATTATTTAACCTTAAGTAGACAGAAACCTGCCACTTCAACAAGGTGGATGAATCATGAAAACATTGCGTGGGGTGAAATAAAGCAGACATGGAAATACAGTACTACAAAACCTCTCATATCAGAATCAAAGCAAAAGGCTGAGTTCACAGTAAGCAACATCTGAATAGTGGTTACCAGGAACTGAGCCATGAGAGGCAAGGGGAGACACGGTCACACAGTAAAAACCTTAAGTTCTAAGACAGTGACTACTAGAGAGCTAGTATCTACCATGGTGGCCAATGACGATGATCGTTTCCTTGAAGTGTCCTGATCACCAGTGCTCTCATCACCACCAAAATAACTGTAAAGATAATAACACACATGACTGTTCTGTGCGCAGAGACAATAGTTCATTTGCTTTTGGGTTTGAGATGGCCGTCTCGCTGGGTTCCCCGAAGCTTGCCTCGACTGCCAAGGCTCAAGTGGTCCACCTGCCTCACTCTCAAGTGTACCTGAGGCTACAACCACAATACCCATCTCAAAACCTTTTGTTTTGGAGCCTTGAATCTGTACAGCTTGCCAAATCCTAGGTCCTTGGTGGTACTGTCATGCCCTCGTCCTACGGGAAAGACCCAGACTGTGTTCACTGTCCTTACTGCTTGCAAACAGCTTTCCTGGCGCTGTCCTTCTGTCTCCACAGCCTGGCCAGAACATGTTCTTCTGATAATTCCACCCAGGGAGCTTGGCAGACAGTTAGCTTCACCTGCCAAAGAGAGATGCAAGTCTGTTCTTTACCTTGAGCAGTCTTCCCTGTTCAGATCAGAGCGTGGTCTGTGCGTCAGTAGATCTGTTTCCAACAGAAATGCAAACTTTCAGGCCCTCTCCTGCCCCCACAATGCTAAATGAGAAACTTCATCGGTGAACCCAGCAATCTGGGATCTACCGTAAGCTCCCAAGTGAATGTCGTGCCGGAGAGGTTTTTGAGAACCACTGATCTAGAGGGTCAGAAGCCCCTGGGACACTTACAGACTTCTCATCTTTCACCTGTGAGTTCGGGCTGACATTTTTTGCAGAGTAGCTGATGAATCTATATTTCCCAATGAGGCAGAGTAAAACTAGATAAGGCAACCAACAAAATAGGCATGACTGCAGCAAAGGGGCTATCATTTGATGTAAGGATGAAGAATGAACCTAGGGACCTCTGAGGACAGGGGAGCTGGATTAAGGCATTCTTTTTTTTTTTTTTTTTTTTTCTCCATTTGGTAGGTGAGGAACTAATTTGATCTTAGAAGCCCCTTTAAACCCCTGGTCCCAAGGACAGCAGATTTGCTTCAACAATGATATCAGTAAATAATACGGGATCAACAGGTAGAAGATCCTAGAATTTTACCGCAGCCGAAAGGCAGCTTCCACCCACTCGAGCCAGACAAGTCCATCTTTCCTCTTCTACTTTTAACCAGGTTTATGAGGCAGCAGGTTTGCACTTCAGATGTTCATTTATAGAGTGCCAGACTACACCTGCTTCGTGCTAGGCTTGTACTTTGAGGGTGGTTTTGTTTGGAAAATATTATTTTTAAGTAACAGCCAGACGAAGTGTTCCTGTCATCTTACGGCATTGTCTCCTAAAATGTTCTGCTTGCTCGGGGCCAGAAGTTCCAGCCTCAGTGGCTAGTTACTGTCCCTCCAATCTGACTCTACCCTCTTCCTCATCCTCTCCTGTCCCTCCCCATCCTCCCCTGTGTTTAAGAGGCAGGTGACCCTTAAAGTGACAGCTCCACCTCTTCTCTAGGAAACTGCAGCTGCCTGTCTGGGACTCTGCTTCCTACCCAGGCCCCTGCATCATAGGCATAGTGACTCCGCGAGGCTAGCTACAGCAAACACCTCATCAGTCATTTCGGAAGCTGACGAGAAACCATCAGCTTCTGAAAACTAATAAAAAAACAAAATATTTTTTTTCCTCTATAAGAACTATCTTAGTCTGCTCATACCATTGATGTGGGAAAGTTCGTATTCAGAGAAGTTGATTGATAAATAATGTTGAAATTAAACTCACTATTTTGTAAACCTAATGAATGAATAAATGGATCTGGTAAATTACCAGAGGCTGTTAATGTCATAAAAAGAGGGACGGTAAAATAGCATGTGTCGCCAGCTGGTCTTTAATCCCAGTACTCAGGAGGCAGAGGCAGGAAGATCTGGGTGAGTTTGAGGCCAGCCTGGCCTACAGAGCAAGTTCCAGGACAGCCAAAGCTACACAGAGAAACCCTGTCTCAAAACAAACAAACAAACAACACAAAAAAAGAAGAAAGAAAGAAAATATTGACATGGGATTGATGATAGTTTTGTGGTATGCTTTTTAAAAGAAGTTTTGGTTGTGACCCTTAGCCATTACTAGCTGAACTGAAAAGTGAGTGGTAGGGAGGGACTTTTCTGGGGAGGGAGGAGGAAGAGCAACAAAAAAGAAGAAGGAAGGAGGAGGGATAAGTAACATTAAAAATGTTTGGAAAAGCCATAAGGAATTATACTACTTTATGAATACTTAAAATCATACACACACACACACACACAGTGAGGTCACACCAATTGGGCTGACAATCCATCCCAAAAAGAAATCCAGAGAGTATTTAACAAGCATTCTAGTGGCAGGCAGGGAAAACTTCCTTTGAGGCGTTGCTCAGGGAGATTCCCAAGATGATGCAGGCTGTTGCTTCTGCCCTTGGTGCCTTTGGGAAAAAGAAGGTACGACCCTGTTACTGAGGACACCACACATTTTGGATACTAGATTTAGAGGCATCAATCTGGGTCTGACCTTGAAGCCTCTTAGAGCACTAGCTCTTAGAGTTTCAGAAGGAGCCAAGTAAGCTGCCAACGAAGAAAAGCAATCAATCGTCCTACCCAGCTCTAACACCAAAGAGCCACAATAGCTGGGATGGCAAGATGTTCTGCAGTAATGACACGTACAACATGGAGGTGCACAGGAGTCACCTAATTGGAGTTAAGTCCTGATCAGCATGAGGGGAATCCATGCCTGGGACTGTAAATTCAGCCAAATACCTGTGCCTGGTGAAGCCATTTAACCTAAAGACCCTACTCCTGCCAGTTTCCTAAACCAATGTCATCTCTAACTGCTCCCATCCCTCAGTAAAGAAGCTTCTTTTTGGAGCAGGCGGACACAATTCCAGAAAGCACAACTGGTCAAAACGCAGAGAACAACTAACTGACTGTGGGATTGATGAGCCTACAACACATCAGAGCATCGTAGAGAAGGGGGTAGATCTAGCGGAAGAACCAGAGAACTAAGGCAGTTGCTCTAAGAGTCTCTTCAAAAAAAAAAAAAAAAAGGAAAATAGAGAAGACACTAAGAAGAGTGAAGAGAAGAAAATTAGAGGAATATAGTCGTGGTAGTTTGAATGAGAAGGGCCCCCACAGGCTCGAATGTTTGAATACTTGATCCCCAGTAGGTGAGACTCTTGAGGAAGGATTAAGAGGTGTGGCCTTATTAGAGGAGGTGTGTTGCTGGCGGCAGGCTTTAACGTTTCAAGAGCCCACACCATTCCTAGTTCCCTCTCCCTCCCCCTCTTTCCCCTCCCCTCCTCCCTCCTCCTCCCTCCCCTCCTCCCTCCTCCCTCCTCCCTTCCTCCCCCCTCATGCTTGTGGATGATGTCAGCTCTCAGCTCCTGCTCCAGCACCATGCCTGCCTGCCTGCTGCTGTGCTCCCCACCATGACAGTCATGGACTTTAACCCTCTGTAGCTAGAAGATAAACGCTTAGATCTGCAAGTTGCCTTTGCCATGGTGGCAAAAGAAAAGCAAAACAATGATCAATATATGAAATTCTCTAAGAATACAAGTATTGTATAATAACAAATAAAGGAGCCTTGTGTTTCTTAGCACTATATATGGAAATATTTTCAGATCAATATGATGATATCCAGGATCTATTACAATTTAATTCAAAATAATCTTGAGGGTCAGGGAATGGACAGGCATAGAGAAGAAACAAGATTGTTTAATTGTTAAGTGTTGAGGTTGGGTGTCAAGGACACAGAGGTCTACTATACAATTCTCTACAGTGTTGTACAGATTTGAAATTTTCCATCCAAAAAGTAAAATTAAAGTTTTGTACAATTTTAATTTTTTTCCTTTTTGCCTGTTTCATATTTACCATAGCATATTGTTCTAATAGCATGTATTTATTGTTTCTAGTTAAAGAGTCATCAGATTTTCTTCTTCTTTAGTTAGGTATGTAGAAAGATTGGGGTTTTCTATATTCTAAGTTGCCTGCCCAGCCAGACTAGGAGATGTGTGAACAAAAAAGGCTACCTATGGTCTCCTCCACAGGGCTGCTATCATGTTTAGCGTTTCAGGTACTCATTTAGAAATGGCGGTTTGCAAACACCCCATCTTGGAAAGAATTGCTCACCAAGCTCGCAGCTGTGGGTTTCTCCTCTCAGGCTCCATTGGCAGTTGAGGTTAGACAATCCTCTCAAAACCAGGGAGACATAGTGAGAGAGTTTATGAAGATGGGGAAAAGTTGAAATTGTTTAAACCTTCATGGTGGGGCGGTAAATTTTATAATATTTACTGTATAATTAATATATAGCCCCAAGTAATACTGTTAAGGGGAATCTTCCATTTAATAGTTAGACCTCTTTGCTAAGGTCCACTGAGGTGAGGTAAAACCCATGCCTTGGTGAGGAGTGTCCGCAAGACAGCTCCCAAACTCACATTGTCCAAATTGTCTCTGACTCTTTGTCTCAAGTTATTTTACCCCTGATTAACTTCCCGTGTCAAATGATTGCTGAATTGAGCTGAGAGCTCTCACTGTCTTTCTGGTTGCGCTAAGTCCAGCCCTTCCCAGGGTTCCTCCCACATCATGAGAGCGAGCTCATCACTGACCATCTGTTCCTGGTGCTTCCTGTCCTGAGAGTCGGTTTCCTTCTGTGTGATGGAGCCACCCTCTGCCCTTGTCTCTCTAGTGGAGAATGAGGTTTTATCCTATGAGGAATTCTTGCAGGAACAGCAGTTTGTGGCATGGTGCAACTTACAGAAGGATTTCCCCTTTCAGTAACCTCCACAGTGGCTTGTCTGGAAACATCCAGAAGCAGGATCTGTCTGCCTGTGTCTTCCCTACAGGACTCTACCGGCTTTCAGGGGAGCCCTCTGGGGCATTGTCACATTTACGGTAGAAAAGCTTACATGGTTTACCTTGGTTGCATTTGGAGGGAAAGGCTTTATATTTAGGGCTCTGAATAATTTTTGGAATGTGATCAGGTTCGACAGATTGTGCCACCTTAGTTTATAACAGTGTCCAATTGCAATAGTAAAAGCCAGCATTTACATAGTTTGCCTCTGATCCAAGCATCTCCTGTGCATCTGTCATTTAGGTAGTTCGGGTGTTACCCTGGTTTGCCGATGGGGAGACAGAGCAGAGGCAGTAGGTGTGAGCGAGGTTGTGAGGGCTAGTTCCCCTTAGCTGCTGTCCGGCTTTCTCACTGAAGACTCGACTGAGAGGAGGAGACAGAATTACCACTCATGCAGAGATTCGGGCAAGCACCTTAGTGGGAATAACGTGGGTAAATGAGGAGGCCTGCAGGGCTGGAGAGAGGGAAGCACGAGACTGCCATTACTTCTCCTTGGCATTACTACAAAGATCCATTCAGCAGTGCCATCAGAAAGTGCTGCATGAGAGGCAGGCTAAGCCCTCCATTTTTAGATGAGATTAGGAGAAATTCAGTCTGGCGTCTGAAGGTAATAAATTCCCATTTATCATTTCAGGGCACTCTGTTTTCATGAATCTTGTAAAAGCCTCACTTGGAAATGCTAAGATCAGGCTTAAGGACAGCTGAGCCCCACTAGAAGTCAAGAATACCCATGGCTTTGGTTGCATCTTTCAACATGACCAACCCACAGTAAGTACCACCAGGATCTAGACTATTGCCGTGAGCGTCTCACGAGATGAAGGACTGCTCCTTCAGACAACTGAGGCAAACCTCAGAGGAAGACTAGGAAGAGCTAAGATTGTAATAAAATGGGAAATGCAAGGAAATTTAGAAATCATGAAGTTTCTAAAAGCAGACTTTATGAAGCCAGGCAAAGACCTCTTAAAGGAGAAGAGCTTTCAGTTCCTAAAACCCAAGATGCCATACAGGCAAACCACTTAATCTTAACACGTGTTAGTGCGGTAAGTCATCAGGCAACTCCCTGGTAAATAATACCAAGATAAAAACAATAGTCATTCTTAAACGATGCTGTCCTAGCCCCTACGGCTGAGTGCTGGCTCCTCAGTCCCCAGAAGCATGATGGCTCATGGGTGCATTCTCTCCGCCAATGCAGTGCCCTGTGACAGTCTCGTCAACATGGCACAATGCAAGATCACGTGGCTGGGTGATCAGCTAGATGGATCTGCTGATCTTGCCTGGGATCGCCCTTCACTGTGGGGCTTTGTTGTAGAGCTGCCAGCTGGCCTAGGTGAGAACCGACGCTGTTCATCCAATAGCAGAGGCCCGTCACTCTCTGCTGGGATTGTTGGTGGGGTTAGATCCAGATAAAAAAGTCACAAGTGCTTCTAACATTTCTGATGGTGTCATGCCTACTATCCTCCCACTGACCAAAACAGGTCATGTGGCTGAACACACCATCAGGGTTTGGAAATGCAACACACACACACACACACACACACACACACACACACACACACTTCCTTTTGATGGGAGAAGCTGTAGTGCCACATGACAAAGGGGTTGAAAGGGTGGTGGCTACCCCTTCAAGAAAGGCTGGGTAGAGATAGCACCGCACTTTAGCCCCCATAGTGCTCTCCACACGCAAGACCAAAGCGCAGGTTCACTGACTAGGCTGTGAGCTAGTTTCACTTCCCCCACAGGGAGCTTCTGGTCTCTGCTGAGAGAACCATGTGACCAGAGATGGTGCTGAGCCGCTATGGCCACTGTCAGAGGTGAGCTGGAGGGCAGGCATTCGAGGAGGGCAGATGTAATTTGTCCCACACTTGTTGGACTTGAACCCTGCCAGTTTCAGAACCAGAACTCCAGCATACTCTGAACAGCCCACCGATTAGAAGGTTCAGTTTGTTCAATTCAAAAACCTCGTTTCCGTGATTAGTCCCTGAGAACAAACCCAAACTCCAAAAGCCTGCGCTTTTCAGGAAACATCTGGGGTAGCT
The DNA here is from genome assembly GCF_907164565.1 of Psammomys obesus. Lineage (NCBI taxonomy): Eukaryota > Metazoa > Chordata > Mammalia > Rodentia > Muridae > Psammomys > Psammomys obesus. The sequence continues at coordinate 16,857,026 of NW_026596039.1, forward strand.
GGGATTCCCCCAGAAACACCCACTCTTTTATATCAATTGTCGAGAGACACAGAAACTGCACATCTGATGACTGTTCTGTCTGAAGCTCTTGAGTCATCTTGTAAATGTCATACTGTGATGAGTACTATTATATGTGCTTGTCAGGGAGAAAAAAACCAAAGGCTTAGGGGGGTGTTGTCTATACAACAAATCTGGGCATTGGGAATTACCTGGTGAATGTGGGTGCTCCAGTAGCCCAGCTGCAACCCTCGAATAATCCAAACAAAGAAGGCTGGGAGGCAGGCTCAGCTCTGAGCACCCCAGGTAGCTGCTACTGAGTGTTACCTGTTGGCTTTCAGACTGCTGGAGACATTTGGAATTTTAGAGTTTTCCCACAGAGAGCAAGTGGGGCTGGCCATCAGAAGCTCCTCTCAGCCGCTCTGTGCTTCTTAGACCCACAGCAGAACAGAGCGAAAAGAAACAGCCTATTTCAGTTAGAGAAACTGAGGCCTGGGGAAAGCACCACAGAAATTAGTACCAAAGAGCAAAACCCAAGAGCAAATCTACAGCAGACCGGCTCCCTCAGTATCATCACTGCCTTCTCGTTCCCCACACACAGGCCCTCCATACCCCCAGATGCTAAGTTTTTACTGTCTCGTGCATACTGCTTTCCTTTTTTAACTTGGTAGTGTGGCCAGAGACACAAGACTCAGCCTCTCAGATTCTGCAGGATGAGGCAGGGCCGAGAACATGCAGGAGGGACTAAAGATGGAGCCCCAGGCAGGGCCAGCCCAGGTCTCCAACCCGGCATCTTCCATCAGGAGAAGTTCAGTAGCACAGTGCACAGCCGTTGACCATCTTGCAGGATAGTTCTGTCTCTATCCCTACTATACCAGATGCCAGCCATATTAAAAATGCCTCCAAACCCGACAAGACTACTGGTTGTCTGGGAGGTGGCCATGCCCCTGGCTTTTCTGTGCTAGTGAAGCTGTGGGTTGGTCTTAGTGTAGAAGGTAAGCCCGCCTAAGCCAGAGACAGACACAGACTCCTCAGTTGGTTCCCAATTCCCTACTCCCCAGTCTTGAGAATGGAGATATGGTGAGACCTGTTTGAATGGGAAACATCCTAGGACATCAAGGACAGTGTCTTAGCTGTCCTTGGTTCTCCTCCTTTCCACCCCACGTCCCCCATATGGCCAAGGAGGCTTGGAGTGTATACCAGCTTGAGTATATATCCAGATGGGAAGGAAAGTACCTTCTATTACTGTGCCACCGATAATGGAACCGTTGCAAAGATCTGCCCGCAGAGATTCCCAGTGTATCACTGCAACAGAAAGTGCGGTGGTGCCGGCTGCTGAAAAGCAGAAGCTGTGCCTTCTTTCTGGTTAGCAGAGGGTCCGTGCCTCCCTTCATGAAGGATTTTCCCCCAAAACTCGCATGTTCAGGTGCTTCCATGCGCCCTGGCTGGTGGGGAATAGGGGACTGACCAGGCGTGGACCAGCTTCCTATGCCTTCATGCCCGTCCCACCGACAGAAGGAAGAGGATATACTGTCCTCAGGGGCTAACCCTCCCCTGTCGCTCCTCCTCTCCACCCAGACCTGCCACTGAAGGAGGGATTTCTGAAGTGGAGATTATCTCCCAACAAGTAGATGAAGAAACCAAGAGCATTGCTCCCGTGCAGCTGGTGAACTTTGCCTACCGGGACCTGCCCCTGGCTGCTGTGGACCTCTCCACAGGCGGCTCGCAACTCCTTTCGAATCTGGACGAAGAGTACCAAAGAGAAGGGTAGGTTCTGGCATGGCCAAGGGCCTCTTGCGTAACTCTCCATGTTTCCATGAGTACCTCCCCATGAGGCAGCAGCAGAGGTAAAAGAGGCCAAGCAGAGGCCGGAAGTTGGCATTAGGTCACTGAGGCTCTTTTTGCACTTTTTGCACTCAGACATGATTTCCTCAGAGAAAGACTTTGGGGACAGCAAAAGGCCCGTTGCTGCTGGACAACCTCTTAACTCTTTTGCGATGTTTGCTTAGAACTTGGATAATAATAAGATTTCTCTTCCGACTGAAATGAACCTTAATATTCCTTCTACCTCACGCTGTGTACCTCACAGGGGCTGGGGATGTGCTCAGGGTTACATAGCCCACACAGGATGGACTTGGACGGTACTTTACTCTGCACACAGTGACACTGGGTGTCTGGGAACTGAGCAGAATCCAGCGAGGGGTTCTGCAGACGCCGTCTCCCTCCCTGTCCATTGAGAGCCCACAGGGCTGCTCTTACTTTAACTCCTGCTCATTAGTCCGATCAGGGCCTTTGTTTCCCATCTAGCTTCTCATCAGCCTGGTCTCTCTTCAAAACCATGGTGAGCTCTTCCAGCTAGGGAGAGGCAAGGAAGCTGAGAGTTTGGTGTCCCATTTTGTTTGGTTTGGTTTGGTTTGGTTTGGTGGGGGGGGGTGTTTAGAATGTTTAAGGCCACGGAAGAGCAGACGTACATCCTCGGCTTACACTGTGGCTTAGACTTCTAACTCAGCTAGGCTTTCCCCGGTTCTGTCCTGTGGCTTTCAGATACGGAATTGTAAACACTGGCCTGCACCTAAGAGCCGGTTCTGGGCAACACTCCCAGGTGCCTGTAACCACTTTAGAACACGCTGGCTGCTTTAAACACAAAAAGGAAGGGTTGCCGTGCATTTTAGAAGCAAAGGAAAAGCCAGAGCTAAGCTGAATTTGCAGAGCTCGCATTCCCCGCGTCTGCTTCCCCAGTGGGGCACCCCCTTCCTAAGATCAATCGCTGAACAACTGGGAAGCTGTGCACCTGCCTCTGCGACAGTGACGCCCCAGTGCCCTTCTCGGAAAATGTAATCTTTCCAAGTACCGTGAACACAGCTGGCAGGACCCTGGAAGAAAATGACAGGCAAATCAATAGAAAAGTCCCCAAAGGGATCAGGGAGATGCTTTCAGGGATAAGAGTGCATGTTCCGCAAGCATGAGGACGTGAGCTTGAATCCCCAGCACCCAGCCCTACAGGCTTCATGTGCCTGTAACCGCAGGGGGCAGGGAAAGGCAGATCCGATCTGGAACGCTCACTGAGCCAAGAGCTTAGCCAAAACGGTGAGCTTCTGGTTCAGTGAGAGGCCCTGTCTTAATAAGGCAGAAATGCACAGCATATGCCTGAGATCCTGCTCTGGCCTCTGAGTGTACACACATAGGCGTATACACACACACACACCCCTCACACTCACATGCATACATCATACATGACACACATGATGGACGGAAGGAAGGAAGGAAGGGAGGGAGGGAGGGAGGGAGGGAGGGAGGGAGGGAGGGGGGGGGGGAGAGGGAGGCCAGGCAGTATTGACCCAAGTAATCCAAATCAGACTGTGGAGCCTGCTTTTCCCTGGTATCCGGTGGCTTAAAACCTGAGCTAAGTCCTGAAGGGCCCAGAACCAGCTGTGTGTATACATGGCTTTTGCAGCCATGCCCGGCGGTGCTCAAAAGGACCACAAAACTGAGCCCTGCTCTGCTTCCGCCCTCTCTGAAGTTCTGCCTGGTGAACTCCAGTCCACCAGTCAGCGGGGCTTTCCCTGGGCACCCAGAGAGTCGCTGTGTTATTGCCCTCTGGTGGGCAAATGAAGTAGTGCAGCCTCCGGAAACAGGACCATGCTCTGGCCCTTCTGTCCTGAACTGATCTTGATCAGGTCCAGTTCAAGCTCATAGTTAAATGGCATGGAAAGAGATGGGAAAACCTTTCGGAGCTCTGGTCCAGAGCCCACATCGGCTCCTGTTGCTGCATGGTGAGTGCACCACTCTGTGGGTGTGCCCCACGCCGGTGTGCACACCACAGGGTGAGCCTCATTCCCAGGCCCACACTCTCCAGGTTGACGGAGGCCTGGCTCAACCATTCGCTTAGCCCCTGCATTGGCTGTGTACAAAGCAGAGGCCTTCGATCTGATCTGGCTCTCCAGGTGTGCTCCAGTGCAGTCTTGTCCTGTAAATAGGAAGCCCAGGAAAAGAGTCACTGGGAGTCCTCGGTGGGAGCCTCATTGGGAGCCCCGTGGCAGCCAGACTGTATCCCAGAGGAAGGAGGAGCCAGGCATGAAACAGAAGCCAGGGTGAAAAGGACCAAGCCAAAGCACATCTCGGTGGGAAGGAGCTAGGATGCTCTTGGCTCTCGCCTTACCTCCCCACTCTTCCCACCACTTGTTTTCAGCCTGGTCCTTTCTGAAGCAACACAATCCAGATGTGAAGTTACAGTTTATGGTGCTCATGGTCACTTCTTGTCAGTAAAACCTCTTCCTGCTGGGGAAGGAGGTACAGCTAGGAGTGGAAACCAAGGGAGATTAGGGACCCTAAGGCGTAGCTGCCCAGTGACTCATCTGCTCCTGCATGTCCCTGGGGTATGGTGACAGCGTTTCAGACTCTGGGACTGTTAGGCCTGGAGACCTCAGAGCGTGAGGCCTGTGCTCAAGGTCACAAGATAGCGTCGATCAGTGCCATGTGTCCCCAGAGCGCTTCCAACAGCGACTTTATACACACTGAACAGCGCTTCCCCTCCCCGAGCCCGTGGCAGCCACCATTCTCCGCCACCCTTAAACGAGACCATTCTGGACATCTGGTGCAAATGAGAAGGTACAATCCTTGTGTTATTACGATAAGCATTTCATGTAAGTATACTTTCCTCAGAGTTCACCCGTGGTAGAGCATGGGCCAGAATTTCCTTTCTTTCGACCAGAACAGTATTCCATTCTTACATGGTCCACACGCTTCCTCATCTCCTCGTGGACACAAGCGTGGTGTCCACATTTTTACCTATCGTGGATGGTGCTACTGTGAACAAATATGTCTTTGAGACCCCGTCTTTGTGTCTCCGAGGTGTATAACCACAAGCGCACCTTCTGGGCCTCACCGTGCAGGTCCTCAGAACATCAAAAGCTAAAGCACCACCTTCCGTAGCAGCTGTGCCAGTTTACGCTTCCGCCAACCCCGCATGAATGTTCCGTTGCCCTCTCCCCGCACCAACAACTGCTGTTGACCCTCTGAGGTACGGTGGGCCAGCCTCCTACTTCAGACAGAGCCACAGGCACAGGTGAAGAGCTAGTCTCAAAATACCCAGAAACACCCTCACAGACACACCCAGAGGTGTTCTCTACTACAGAATATCTTAGACGTCTCTAAAAGGATCGAGAGTGTGTCAAGGAGAGTCAGGATCAACTGTCACTTAGCCTCTGTCCTAAGACACTGGCCTGCCATGCGCTCAGGTAAAGAGCTGTCTGTTGCCTTCAGGATTCACCTGTGCTGTCAGGCAGCTTGGGCTTAACGAGGAGAAGCGGACCACCACTGCCTCAGGCTCCACCCAAGCCTCACTTGGTTCTCGGTTGTGTTTGGCAGTCCTCTCTGGCTGCTCCACTTTCTTTCCTGCCCTCAGCGGCTGACATTCTCTACCACAGCCCCAGACGGCACGGCACGTGCTGCACCTCCAAGCTCTTCCTTCTTCCCCTCCAGGCCTGGCCTCCTCTTCTGAGCTCAGATTCCATCACCTCCTCCTTCTCAGACCCTGAACTCCCTCATCTGCAGCCTCCCCACCATCGGTGTGCCGCCCTCCTCTGTCCTAACCTCTACCCTATAGCCCTCACTCCTCTCTTCCTCTTTGCAATCACACTTCACGCAAGCTTCAGTGACGCCTGCTCATGCCTCCACCTCCTGCAGTCTGGCTGCAGCCTCTTGGATGCCAGACCGCTGTTCTCAGGGGCATGATGCCTAATACTGGATGTAAAATCACCTAGGTGACGCATCTCTGGGAGTGTCTATGAGCATGTTCCGAGAGACATTTAACCGAAGAGCTCAGATCCACCCCGAATGTAAGTGACGCCATCCCCCATGTGTCTGTACCAAATCTCCCTTTCAAACTCACAAGTTCTTTCTGGACATCTTCATGGGGATCCCCACATGCCTTTGAGTCCTGACAAATGTCAATGGAACGATTTAGTCTTCTTGTCCTCAGTTAGCTACATCTTTGAAAGGAGATGCGTTCCCATCTCTGTCCACATAATTCTATTTTCTAGCCTTTTTTAGTGATGGCACTCAAATCCAGACTGAATAACCACAACCTACCCACTGTGGCCATCACAAACACAGCATGTCCCGAGAAGAACTCAAAGTGGAACTGACATAGACTGCTGGGCCGTACAAGTTGCTTGGTCTTGGTCCTTTTTACCAAAATAAGCCGTGACCTAAGGCCCTTCCTACCTCAACAGGAACCAGTGCTTCCAAGACGCCTTTAAGCTCCCTGACGTCTCAGTCACTTACAGTCACCTGCAGTCAGTGGTCTTGTTCTCCCTTGCTTTGACTCACTCTGGTGGCCATGAACTTAACTACGGCTACTTTGAGAATGTGAGTACCCATTCCAAAGGCACCCGGGAAGCCAGGACTCATGCAGTGTGGGTTCCACTAGGGTGAGGATGGAACGCCCCCTTCTCCCTCAACCCCTGACTTTGGGTCACGCTGGCCATGTGCTTCTGACACTCTCCACTCTGCTTCTCCTCGCTTCTCACATTCACCTCCTTGCATCCAGGTCCACAAGTCAAACCCAGGCGCGGCCTGGCACATCATGCCAGTGGTATCGCCCTTTCCCTCCCTGTGTCTGTTCCCCTCTCCACCAAATGTCTCTCTCCTTCAGGAACAATGACACAAACCTCCATGTGAAGCCACAGAGGGGAGCAGACCATCTGGGGAGGCAAGGGGGGTGGGGTTAAGGGAAGCAGAGGTGCCAGCCCCAACTGCCAAACTCTGATGACAAAATGCTGTGAGACCAGCTTGGTTCTCTTCCTCGTACCTACCGTACCCTCTGGTACCGACTCCTGCTCTCCTGTATTGCCTTACTTGTCTGCTTTACTTTCTTCCTCCAAGTTCTGGCAGCTAGTTGCTGTGGACTGTGCATAAAAGAAAACCCACCTCAAACTCACTGGCCTCTAGAACGTGGGATCCAGAGCTAAGGCAGCTCTGAGGCTGACCCAGAGGGCTCACTGGTGTCTGCAAGGGCCAGATTCCTCTTCTCACTGCTGTTGACAGTACTGGCTTCATCCTGATGCCAAAAGTGGCTTCATTTCGGCACAAGGGCTGCCTGTGGTAGCCATGCATTCTCCTTTGTATCCAACAAGCAAGAACAGTGGCCCATAATTAGCTTGAGAACAACATAAACCCTCCCCAGAAGCCTCCAGCAGTTCTTGCCTAATGTCTCATGGGCTAGAATTGAGTCACATGGCAAAGGATGAGGGGATATCCAGAGGCTGGTTGGACCTGTCTTTCGAATGGTAAATTGCTATGTAGATGTGGGAGACTCACCCACAGGTCCACCACAGCTAAGAGAGCCAGGTTCAGGCTGGCAATCTGGCTCGGCAGCAAGGGTACCTACTGCAGACCTGACAACCTGCATTTGATCCCCAGAATCCACACAGTTGAAAGAGAGAACTGACTATGCCAAGTTGGCCTCTGACCTTCACATATGCCCAGTGTCACCTACGTGCTTGAACACACTCTTTCACACAGAGAAATAAAAAATATTTGAAGGGAGAGCTAATTCCCATTCATAACTGCACTCATAGGCAGGAGAGGCGTAGAAGAAGCAAGGGTCTCAAATATGTTTAAGACCAACAGCCTATTTCTGCCAGAATTCCAGAGTCAGAGGAAAATAGCATAATGGGGCAGAGAGATATTTTTTGAGATGTCAGGTTGGAAAAAGACAGACCCAATATAGCAAACACCTAAATAAGGACTGAAATAATTTTAGACATGACAGCAAGCAATTGCTCGGGGCAAAGAGAAGGGAGGATAGGGGCCTATCGAGCCACGGTCCCAAAATAGCCTCTTTGCAGAATACCTTACGAGGCATCTCCAGAAACCTCCTGTCCCTCCATGCTCCCACAGCCCCTCCGTCATGTTGTCATTGATTAGGAAAGCAACAAATTCACAGATATACAATTTGTAAGCAAAATGCTCACTTGCTCCCACTTCACAGCTCGCAGGTAGGTGCACACAGCCTTGGACTCCACTCTTTCCACCTCCAACCCCAGCTCTGGGCCAGGAAGTTCCCTCTAGCAAGGACTGGGGTAGAGGGCACACTGACAGAATAAAGGAATGGCTTAAATGGCCGAGTGAGCGAGTGAATAAATGGGCAGCACTATGATAAAATGACATGGGAAAACCCCGGTCCCCTGGAGAGTGGTGTGAGCTGACCTACGTGGAGTTGAGGAAGAGCGAAGAAAGGGGGTGGGGAACAGCACTAGGATTCCCATGCCCACAGGTCAAAGCCGAGCTGTAGCCAGTATACCTCCAAGCTCCGTTGGTGGCTCCACCCTCTCCACAAAGTCAGCCTAAAAGAAAAATTGGATTTGCCTCAGAGCATGACAAATTTATGTAGTAAGAATTTCAAAGTGTGGGGCTGCAGAGATAGCTCAGAGGTGAAGAGCACTGGCTGGTCTTCCAAAGGTCCTGAGTTCAATTCCCAGCAACCACATGGTGGCACATAGCCATCTATAGTGAAATCTGGTGTCCTCTTCTGGAATACAAGAAGAATGCTATATAAATAATAAATAAAACTTAAAAAAATTAGAAGCATCCAGGGTTAACAGGCATGTCCACCTACTATGACAGTGCAGGTATGAAGCCTGGTAGTTCCGTGTCATATGACTTGTGGAAGGATGGGGAGACAGAAGAGAAGGAAGGGAAGAGAAAGGTTGAGATGCGTTAAAGTACTACCTCCCTCTGGCGTGCTGGGTGTCCTTGTTCACCCTGAGCGCCTCAGACTTTCACAAGGATTCTCTAGCAACTATCAAATAGAGCTTTAGTTAAGATACAAAATGTATTGATCACAGGCAATATCATTTCGCTGTAGTCCAGGAGGCCCTCATTTTTAATTGACTCAGCAATCAGTTCACAGATACATTATTAAAATGTTCACCATCCCCATTTGCTCACAACATACATGGTGTACAGCCTTGGGGGACCACTAGATGGCAGCAGAGTGCCTCTGGTGGTCAAGGGTGGGACTGGGCACCTGAGCTCAGCCTGGAGGGAGGCTGGGTGCAGAAAGCAAAGGGAACCAGGGTTTATGGTGTCCAACATGAGAGACCCAGACAAATGTGGAGGCATCCAGGAACCAGAGAGAAGAAAAGAAAGGCCAAAGAGAAGAAAGGTGAACATGGCCAACTCAGAATTTGCCAAACTCCTGTCAACCCAGAGGGACAGGACAGGGGAGAGGATACGGTGCCTGAGACTGTAGCTAGTTTCTTCCCACTGGGTCAGGGAGTTGACCTTACCCATGAGCACCCGTTGCAAAGGCTAGTGCAGAGATGTTCTCAGACCTGTGGCCAGGTCACAGATCTGAGGGGTCTCTGGGTAGAAGGGAGCCCTTAAACTAACAGCACCCTACTCCCTTCTCTGGGTCAACTTGAAGGCCTTGCCACGAGTTGGGACCACTTTGACTATACCTGTCACAAATATGTGGGTCATGTCCTTAAGTCCCCTAAGCAGGGACAGAGGTCAGAGGGGTCAAGCAAGTTGCCAAGCAGGATAGCCTCTGCCTCCCCGCCCTCTGTTCTTGCCATTGCATCATTCATTCTCCCAGAGTTGGTACTTCTGAGGACTCAAGGGATATAAGATTTTGGGACAGACACAGGTTAGCCTCCGGTGGGCCCAGCCGTACACAGCCTCCTGTCTTCTCCCAGGGCCGTGGAGCTAACCTTTAGCTCAGAAGGCAGAACTGCAGCTGCCCACCTAGAAACTGAAATGTACTCATTTCCCCAAAGGTCTTTGTGAGAAGCCTCTCCCGGCCAGCCTGAGAGTCGGCGTGGGTCCACACTGTGTGTGCTGCCACGGGCGACTCCACCAACCCCCTCAGGTCTTCAGTTTAAAGGGCATATCTGTGGGCACTGGCTTGACAGTTCTCACAGGACAGGATGGTGTCTCTTTGGAAAAGTCATGCTTAGCTGTGCTCATCTCTTCCGTTGCTTTGTCTCTGGAGTGGTCTAGGGCTGGGAGCCCACTGCGAGTCAGAGTTAATTTACAAGGTTCTAGGCCCTGTGGAGATGAAGGCTCCCTTCCCCTCCTGGGCCCAATACTCTGCACAGTGCCTAGATATGGAATGCTATGTATTCTACCACCTCTCAGAAGCAGATAACCTATCTGGAAATGCATGTATAGAAACCATCACTGTCCTGACACGGGCTAGCTTCATGGATGCTAGTTTCAATATTTCAGATACACCCCCCCTCCAGTATCTCTTGCAAAGGCAAGCATCCCATTTTTAGGATTAACAAACTAAGACGCAAAACACTGGACTCAAGACTTAGTCAACATGGCTGGGATTAAAGGTATGTGCCACCACTGCCTGGTGCACAGAGCATGCGTTAACATTTTAAGTGCCTAGAACAGTACCTGGTGCCTAGAGCATAGCATGTATGTGTCTGTTAAGCCAACAAAAATGAAGCATAGATTAAGAAGAGAGTTGGATTTCTGTTAACCCCCTGGCTTTCTCTGACCGGGTTCTAGCTATCCAATGAATACAGTAGAGAAAAACAAAGGGGTGACCCAGACATGTTGCTGACTGTCAAAGCCACCATCAGGTCGAGTGGCTTCCACAGCACAGTGATCAGGATCATAGAAACAGATGTGGGCCAGCCCAGGGCTCCTTAAACTTTTCCCACTCAGGGCAAAGGACAAAGAACCCATTATACAACCAAAAGGCACACAGGGATATAAACTAGATATACAAATCAAACATTTACTGATAATAGGTCATAAAGGAATCTATTTAAACTAGTCCTCTGGTATATATATAGTTTCCTACTGAAGACTAAACCAAATTTGCATAGTGAGATGAACGTGCCCGTTCATGTTTACAGAAAGAACTAAATCATGACTGAATCTTTGGTGCTCTGGTGTAGAGCATCTTCAACAATATTTTGATTTTTTTAAATTTCCAATGTTGAGACCATCACCTCACATAAATAAATAGCAAAAATTACATGTATGTTTCAAATCATTGGAGAGTCTTTCCTGATCCTAAGCTAAAATTCCTTTAATGATTTTTATTCCTGTAAAAGTATGTAGACTATGTAGACCAAGCTGGCCTCAGACTCTCGGGGGTCTGTTTGCCTCTGCTCTTGGATGCTGGGCCTTTAGCAAATTTAAAATGAACTTTGTCAGCATCTTAACAAGCAATTTTAAAAACCAGACATTCTAATATAGTGTGATCTAAATGTACACTAATTTAATATGTCCTGAGGAAAGACGGTAGAAAAATAAAAATACTAGGCGTTTCTATTTCCCACAGTGAAACCGCTATGTTTCGTAAGAGCAGAGAGCTTTGCACATAGAATAGAAACCCTGCAATTCATAACCTCTGGTTGTCTCAGCTCTGAGCCAAGGTGTCAGAGGTGCCCATTGGTATTTCGTCGCATGACAGCATGTGTTCAGATCCAAAGCTACAGTGAGGTTGGGTGATGCCTGAAACGCCTCTGATTCCTTACGTGTTTGCTAGTTTCAACCCAGTACCACCTGCCCAGGAGCGGTACCACACACAGTGGGCTACTCTTCATTAATCAAGACAGTGCCCCTCCAAATTTGCCTACAGGCAGTATGACGGAGACATTTTTCTCAATTAAGGTTCCCTCTTTTAAGAAGCTGAGTGTGGGGGTGGGGGATGGACCACCCAGGTCTCCCTTGGTGGTCCTCCTTGAGAGTCAAGGAGTCTCTGTGTCTGCTGAAACCTTATACACCAGGTTGTGGTTTTATGCATATGTAGGGCCTACGGCCTTTATTGTCATCAGTCATCGGAGAGTTCTGCTCCAGGAAAGCCTCCAAGCCACTGGTGAAGAAGACCTCCTACCGGCCAGAGATGGGGTAGGAAAAGCCTGATGCACCAGGCTTCACCTCAGCTGCTTCTAGACTCATTCTGACCTCCCCTCAGTTCTGCTCTTTGGGAACTTGATGGATAGCGACCTAAATGGGCAACTAACAAGGTCTTCTGGCCTGGTCCCCCCAGGGAAATCAGCCTTCGGTCATCTCCACTGCCTGTGGAGTACCTTTCAGAACGGCTAGAGTGTCCCCACCATCTCCACAGGCCCTTTCCAGGAGAACAAATTACAGTTTCTTTTGTTGCCCATCCCAAATTCTCCCTTCCACAGCCTGAGCACGCAGCGGATTGTGGGGTAGAAGAGGCTTGGCCCTGGGGGAGCAGAAGAAGCTGAGGCCTGACTGGTCCGTACAACATGGCCTACTTCACCTTTAGGATGGGGCTGTTTCAGTGCCAAGCTTGGGAACACTGCGTGACAGAGCAGAGGCCGGATCCTGCCTGCCTGCCTGCCTTCCAGGCCGCTTCTGTGGCCTTACTTCCCATAAAAGAGCCTTTGGGGATTTGCCAAAGTTCGTTTGCATATTCTAGAATCTATTCTCTCAATGTTACCCAAACAACGAAGACTATAAAGCGCACAGGCACTCACCTGCTCTCCACCCCCGGACTCCTCCGAGGCCTCAGGCGGGGTGCCGGAACTTCTCTGGAATACCACCCCCATGCAGGCCCATCTGTTGGTGTGCACGATTTGGGCAGCTCAAGCCGAAGCCGCCCCAGAGCTGCCCCTGCCTTGTGGAGCGCGTGTTGGAAAATAGGGACAAGCCTGCCCTCCGGTGGCGAATCTAGGGATATCACCACCCCGGGGCTTTGATGGGCTGAGGCCTCCAGAAAGCTGTTTTTCCCAGTCTGTGCCCAGGCTTCAGCCCAGTCGGTCTCGGGATCTTTAGTTAACCGCGCTAAACCGTGCAGGAATCTTTAGAAATGGGAACAACTTCTTCCTTTTGCCACGAACACACTCTCCCTAAGCCAGCTCCTGGCTCACGCCTGAGGAGAATGTTATTAGTACCCAGGCAGGCCTGTTTGTCTTTCTCCCAGAGACCTGATGGCGCTGCTCTTAACTTTCTCGAACATTTGACATTGCTAAAAGTCCTTCCCAGGGAGGGACATAAACAGTGTCAACCCTCCTGAGGTCCTAACTACAAAAGCAAGCAGCTTCCCTGCAGAGCTCACTCCAGGAAACAAGTTGATTGGGCTTACTTAGAGAGAATGGGAGGTGTCCGCAGGGGTGTGGGTGCTTCTCCCTGAAAAGGTGGAACCTTTGAATTGCCAAGTCTTTACCCTCTCCTAGCCTCCCTCCACTGAATATATATAATATACACATATGTACCTATATATGTTCTAACCCTGTGCAGTTATGGCAGAGTTGCATACAGCAGCTGGTAGGGAGTCCTGAATGGTCAAGTGAAGGTCCCAGGTCCTTCCCTCCCTCTCATGAGGGGGTATAAACAGTCAAGAATGTCCTCTGGGATAGTCCTTTTCAAGTTACTTGAAGAGGTAGGGGTCGTCAGGCTCGGGATGATCCTGAATACCTGGTCTCAAACGTCTGCTCAACTCTTCACCATCCTGCGTCCTTCCTTTCCGAGCTCTGGGTCTTCCCTGAGGTGAAATGACCTTGTAGCACATGATAGCTGGCTTGACTTCCTCTCCCACTACAATGTAACGGTTTTGCTGACTTGGGACACAGGGCCATGCTGGGGGCACAGCATTATTTGACATCCAGATCTGTCCCTGCCTCCTTTCTGAGTCCCTCCATCTGCCCGAGCCTTCCCTTGCTTGAGAAGGAACAGCAGGCTCCCAGAATGCAGCTCACAGGCATCAGATGTCCAAGGTAGGAGGTGGCCCAGTGCCCAGCTGATTCCACTGACCATGAGGGCGAGGCCTCCTGTTCACCACTGGGCATCACCCAGCGCCAACAGTTTTCCCAGCTGCCTGCTTTATTTATAGCTTCCAAAGGCGCTTGACTCCCATTTCAAGTGACAATGAAATGGCACCAGTATTAGCGGTCACTAACAGTGGCTATTATGGGGCTGGAGCTGAGGTGCTTAGTGGCCGGGAGAAGAATGCATGCCGTTGGAAGACCACAGGTTGGGAAAGGCACTGCACAGATTTCCCAGAAGGGCCAGGTTGAAAGCTGCACGCCAACTGTGGGGTGTAAACGGTGCAAAAAGGGCCAAGCAGAAGGGGAAATAGGAGTGGCATGTGGGAAAAGAAGTGAGGAGCAGGAAAGTCAGGAGGGGAAGGGGCAGTATGACAAATTGACTTAGCTCTTTGTGGTTTCTGTTAGAAGAGTGTCAACACTCTTCTCATTTTAAGTTTTACCTGTGAAGGGGCCACAAACATCACTTACTGGTCTTTGTGACCCTGCCCCCACTGGGCTTCAGACTCCTGTTTTCTATTTGTCTCTTAAAGAGAAGCACTCTCTTCTAGCCCAGCTGGCCCCCTCCTGTCTCACCCTGTCCCTTTGGCTTTGTAGGAACTCATGTCAGTCTTCCCCTATCCAAACCGATCTGCTAAGCTTCCTCCATCACCTGCTGAGATCTTCAAGCTTCTGTTTCTGGGATCTGCTTCCCGACTCTGGAGATGATGACATCTGTTCTTGGTGTGACCACTGAGCCAAGGACAGAGACCATCACTCATTCCCAGAGCTGTTAGAAAGCACCCAGAGCAATGTAGGCCAGCCCCGTTTTCTCTCAGGTTTCTTCAAGGCTCTCACCTCTGCCGTTCAAGCTTCTTCTGTACGAATATGAGGGAAAAGTCACCTTCTGAAAGTGTCTGCATCATTCTTTCAGAGATAGCTAAAAAGCAGAGCTGTCTCCCCAGCCCTCTGGCCCCTGAGTCTTCTGGAGGAAGACACTGGTCCTCCCCGCAGCAGGCTGCAGCAGGCTGACTCCCTCTGGATGGGAAGAATGTGGTGATGGCCAAGCATTTGGGCCATCATCATCACCACCACCATCATCATCACCACCACCACCACCATCATCACCATCATCATCATCATCCTCATCATCACCACCACCACCATCATCACCATCATCATCATCATCATCATCATCATCATCATCATCATCACCACCACCATGTCATTTCAGCCACATTGTGCTTTCAGGTTAGATACAGTCTTTCATTTAGCTTTCGACAACTCTACAAGTTAAAACAATACTAGTCTTTCATTTCCAAGAGGGGAGCTGGAATCCCAAAGTGACCTGGTGTCTTTGCACATGATCTCAGGGCAGTGGGCCACACCCCAAAGTAAAGACTTCCCTGGCTTGTCTCAGCCCCTTTAGGATGCGGACTTCTACCTAGAACCAGATGGGCAGGCAGGAATGGGTCCTAACCAACCAACGCGGTGAGGTTTGATTACAGCGCTCCGGCCTCAAAGGGAGAGGATCTAGTACCCAAAAGGCTCAGCTGTTCTGAACTCCTGTGACCTCATGCACACTCCCAATCTACTCAGGAGAGTCTGTCTCAGGGGCCTCATCTCCCCAATAAATGTCTCCCGAAAGTTGGTCCATACAGAGTGCGAGTCCCTGTGATGCTCTGACAAAAGGCAGCCCCGGCCTGAGCAGCTTGGTAAACCCAGATGGCATCCCTGTGGCGCACAGTGGGGCATGGCAGTGTAGTAAAGGCGCTAGAGTAGCCCACAAACAAATGGCCGTTTAACTTTGACTCAGATTTCCCCAGCCTTACCCAATGGCAGCCATCTGTTTTGCTACGTAACGCTTGTCAACACCCTGTAACACCAATGTTCAGAGAATCTGTTCCGATAAGCGGGGATCCAAGCCAAGTCTCTCTTTTATAGCTGAAAAAAAAATCTAATTCCATCCACTGAGGGCTTCAGCATATTTTCTGAGTGCAAACAGATTTCCCCAGATGCCAGCGCACGGGCTAGGTTCTGAGATACATAGAAACGTAATGACAACAGCCTGTCTTGTATGGCCCGTGCCGCCGAGGCAAGTTTGACTCACCTGTGGGGTGTGAGTTTCACAGCCATCTTCAAGCTGAGAAGCCTGAATCCCAGAGAGTTCCTGTAAGGTCCTGGAGCCGACCTGTACTCACAGCTGTGTCCCCTAATAAGATTGTTCTACTATTTATGATTCTCGCCCCCCCCCCCCTTTTCCGTGGCCTCTTGAATAAGACTATCCTCTCAGGAAGCCCGGCTGTGGATGGAGCTTAGTGGAGAGCTTGCTTAGCATACTTAACAAGGCCCTCTCTCCCGTCCCCAGCATCAGGAAGCCCAGGCCGAGGGCAGCCAGGCTGTTGGTTTGAGGCAAGGCTGGGGCAAGGACTGTCCCTCAGCCCCTCAGGCCCTCCGCCCCTCAGGCCCTCACCCTTCAGGCCCTCAGCCCCTCAGGCCCTCACCCCTCAGGCCCTTAGGCCCTCAGCCCCTCAGCCCCTCAGCCCTCTTCTTGCTTTTGTCCCTACAGGTCTAACTGGCTGAAGCCGTGCTGTGGGAAGAGAGCAGCCGTATGGCAGGTATTTTTGCTCAGTGCGAGTCTCAACAGTTTCCTGGTAGCCTGTGTAATATTGGTGGTGGTTCTCCTGACTCTGGAACTTCTGATAGATATGAAGCTCCTCCAGTGTGAGTAGCAAGAGAGATCCATACACAAACACATATGTCAATATTCACTGTGCATCTGCATCCCTCGGGGGTCCCCGGCCCAGCCCGTGCCGCTGCAGGCTGCTGGCCCCACGGTCGCCCAGGGGGATTGCTGCCGGGGAGGGAACACATTTGGCAGCTTCTCTGTCCCCATCGACATCACTTTGTCCTCTTCTGTCCAGCGTGGCCACTTCTCCCCTCCCCCCCAGCATTCCATGATCAGGAACTGATGAGACCAAAATAGAAGTTGGGGACCCCATATATACATCATTGTTCTCATTTGGAATTTTCCAGGCTGAATTTCTTTTTTTCTGGCTTAACCAGAGTTCTACTTTGGGAAGTCGATCACCTGTAGTAACTAGACAGCAGCCACGGTACTCATGTATGTACCAGTCTGAAGTGAGGTTGCATCCTTTACATGTGTCCTGGATGGCTTTGAAAATGCTTTTCTGCACACACACCTCTAACCCTGCCAGGAACTATGTGGTGCACAAGACTGATAGGACAGGACCCCATTTTACAGACAAAGCCGACAAATTGAAGTCCACGGGAATTCGAGACTTAACCTAGCGCAGAGAAACAGACCGGCAGACTCCAAGCCTCCAGGTTGTCCAGCTGCTTGGCCACTTTCCTTACTTGTGGGGTTCCTTCTGGCCTCATGATGGTGGCGGGTTGGCGCATGTGACACCAGCAGAATGGACACCTTCTAGTGGACTGTGGCAGCATGGCTGTCAGGGCGAAGGCCTGCTTTCTGTCTCCACTCTTGGAAACCCCTGCTTTGTATACCAAGGAGCCAGAGGCCCAAGTGTCTGGTCCTTGGCTGTGGATGAGCATATAGCTTATGGAAAAGTCTCCTCCCCCCCCCCAAACACCTTTCTTGATTCAAGTACAGATACTTTAAAAGTGGAACTACTCGATACAGAGAACTTTCATTTTCCACCATCGACAGAATCCGGGAGAAGAGGTTCAGCCGCCCCCAAACCCATTTTGTCCTCTTTTTTTCTCAAATGCCCCCAAATCCTTCACTGAATCTCCTGTGCTGAGGGGTTGTCTCGGCTCCTCCAAGACACGCCAGCCTTGTTTGCTCTCTGGGAGAGCAGAGAACTGCTTTTGTCTGATAAGCCTAGTTGGGTTTTATGTAGCCGCTGGCCCCTTGGTTCCAATTAAAGTATCTTCCAGCATGAAGTGCTCAGTCCTGGTTTTACACTCAGCCTGGCTTCAATTAAACCATGCTGTAGGCTTCCCCCGCACTTGGCTAGACTTCTGTGCTTTATGAGACCTGACCAGAATGGCGGCCTTCTTTCCCTGTGGTGGATTGGACTGGGGCTCTCCCCTTCTCAGGTTGTGACGAGGCATTGGGTAGACCTGAGAACCCAGCCAACACTGGAATTTTGCTTAAAATTAAGTATCCAGGAGATTGATTTTGGTGGGAGATCCGATAGCAGCCCATAAAAGGCATCTTAAATTCCATAAAATGCACAATCCGAGATTTATTGCTCTTCTAAAGCAAACCGTAAAAAAAGACACAAGAATTCATTTGAGAAATAATGGAGAGAGATTTTTATGTTTCCAAAATCATCTGAGGTCTTTTCAGAGTCACACAGGCCTCAGCCTCTCTGTTCCCACTGGTACCCATGTGGCTCAGAATGGGGATGAATTCGCGGTGTCTCTGGGGCTCATCCCTTGATGGTCATACAGACCCTGAGCCAGGGGACCTGAGTGTCTGTCTCCTGGAACACACTATTGCAATCTTCTTCCTCTTGGATTTGCTTGAAGACCTCACTTTTATCCACTCGCAGGACTCAGAGATTCTAGAACACTGGGAAAGCCAGCCCGATCCAATCCAATAAAGATATCTTTCT
The DNA here is from genome assembly GCF_907164565.1 of Psammomys obesus. Lineage (NCBI taxonomy): Eukaryota > Metazoa > Chordata > Mammalia > Rodentia > Muridae > Psammomys > Psammomys obesus. The sequence goes on from NW_026596039.1 coordinate 16,875,369, forward strand.
TTGACCCCAGGGGAACTTGAAACAGGCCCTATAGGGAGTCCACGTAGCCTGTGTACTGTAACATCCCTTAATTCCCCTGACTCATTCAGAGAATTTCCTTTAGAGACCACTCTGCTCTCTTTCTACCAGAATCACCCCACCTTTGTCCTGGATCCTGGCACCTTGCTTTTAGCCTCACTAGCACATAAACCATGACCTGCGAGTGCTTGGAGGCAGTTTGTGGTTTTCTGTCCTTTAGAAGGGCCTTCAAGGATGGCTGGCTAGCTGAGGACGGGGTAAGACGCCATCAGTGCCAGCTGCAGGTACTTCAGTGGGCCCCAGGCCTCGTGTTCTGTGGCTGCCGCTCATCATCCCCTCCCTCCCGCTGGCGGGAGCTCCCACCATCTTTCCAAAGCACGCTGCTGTCACCTCTAACCCCACTCCAGCAAGTTCAGAATGGAAGGACAGAGAGGCTTGCCCAGGGCCCCACACAAAGTACCGTGAGCTGTGGAGACAGTGTGCTGGGGATCTCGAAGCTATCCACTCCAGTCCACAACTTGGCTGTGGCCCATGACCCCTTCTTCCATGCATCTGGCTAGGGCACAAAGGACAAAATAGCAGTGAGCAGGAGAAATCAAGAGCTGGCCTTTGAGGAGGAGGCGGCGAGGAGGCAGCTGCTTGAGAGACAGGCATTTGGGTGACGGTGCTCTCCCACCACCCCCACACACCACTGGGTACAGTTGCCCTTCCTCTCTGACCCAGTTTCTAACAGATCTAAAGGTACCTACAAACACCCAGGGTCCCCAGAGGTCTGCGTTCCTGCCGCACGGACCCCTAGACTGATGCGTTCAAGTCCTCGCTCCTAAACCTGCCTCACTGTGTTCATTGCAGTTTCCAGTGCATTCCAGTTTGCTGGTGTCATTCACTGGATCAGTCTGGTCATACTGTCTGTGTTCTTCTCAGAGGTAGGTAAAGATTCGGGCCCTGAAATCTCCTCTTTGGGGTGACTCGTTCCCAGGAAACCCAGGCTTCATTTCACTACGCAGTTTCCTAGTGTCAGGCCCTCTGCTATCCCCGAGGCTGAGTTTCACCACAAGATATGGCACAAGGAATGTTCACAGATGCGTACGTGCAGCATGGTGGCCAACCCAGCTGGAGAGATGTGTCTCCGAACAGGCAGCCTCTGTTCAGAATCCAGAATCTATGCAGGCGTTATCCGGTGAAGTCGGGGTGACGGATCTGTGTGGGTGAGACTGCATGATGTAGCTGAAGAATGGAAGTTGTTTGGGTGGCCAGTGAGGAGTATTCAGGAGACAAGGCCCAAGAGAACCTGAGGCAGAAGCAATTAGGATTTGCTTGCCTCGGGGCCAAGGCCTAGAATACAGACTCAGGGCTGGGCAGTGTACTTAACCAGGTCCTGTGGAAGGATGCAGTCCCTGGCTGGCAGGTGTCCCCAGGACAACAGAGGGCCGGCCGTGTTTCCAAAGTGGTGCCTCAGGCAGAGGCTTCCTGGTGCTTCTGGAGTTGGTGAAGTACACATCTGGAAAGCTAACAGGAATCTCCTAGACCCTGGGTTTAGCGTGTGAGCAGAAAAGACCTGCATGGCCACTGGGTAACTTGACAAACCTTGAGACCAAGGCATCCCTTGATTTTACACAGGGAGTGAAGGACACCTCTTTTGAGCAGTTCCCATGCCGCTGGTGATCCTGTGGCCTGTGTCTGTGGGACATTGGTTTGCACCTGCTTCACATGGGGCTTCCTGGAAGGCTGGGAAAGGCTGAGAGCTTCATGGGGAACCAGTTCTTTCTAATAGAGCCAAGGAATGACCAGGTCAGCTAGCCCCTTGTCCTCTCCACCCAGATGTTCCCTCCCCTGCCACCACAGGTACACGTCTGTCCACAAAGAGCGCCAGCAGGCTCTTTCAATGAAAGAAAACACAAGTAAGGTACAGAGCTTGTTGGGAACACAGAGGCACGGGTGCATGCACGGCTGCTAGTATGCTGGAGGCAGGGAGCACAGCACAGACTCAGAGGGAGGAGGTGGCCAGAAAGGAGGGTCAGCATGGGTGAGTCTAGAGAGAGAGAGATTTTCTGTTGTGGTCCAAGAACTCAAGAAGCCAGAATCCCAGGGCCTTCTCTGGCCTCGCCAATAGTTCTGCTGTCTCTCTCTCCCCTAAAAAGAAGAGGAAGTCTGGGGCCTCAGCTTTCGAGTTCGGAATGCTGAGTCTGGGTAGGGCTGGGTCGGCAGCATGCATTCTAAGCACGGAACCTTGCCTCCCCTTGGCCCTGACTCCTGTAGCTCATGGCCAGTGAGCTCGACCTGTAGCCGAGACAACTCCTGAAGATCCCAAGCTTGAATTCCCAGGACATTTCCTAACTAGCTTGCTGAGGTCGCTGGTGGTGGTCAGGTACCCAGAAAAGGCTGATCAGTAGACTGGGATCTCAATAGGGTGCAGCTGTGCCTGGCCCCTCTTCTCTGCGTGGGATTCCCTCCTGCAAATTCCTGGGCCAGCGCCAGATGTCTCCTTGATGCAAGCCTTGGAAAATGTGCCCGTGCCTATGACTGCCAACAAAAATGTTTAATCAGTTGCTGTGCCTCTTCCCTCTAGCCCTCTGCTTTGGTTTTATTGGCTTTTGCAGAATTTATTGCCCAGCGTTAATTTGGCATCCCCTTCCTGTCGCTGCCAGAGACAAACCACCTGAAACAGACAAGCTCCTGTGTGCAGCAATAGCAGCCTCAGAGGCCCGACAGCCAGCCCCCTCAGTGGGGAAGGGGCTGGGGCTTCCCACAGACTCCGCTTTCTCTGAAGGGCCTGTGGGGATGGGGAGAAGGGCTAGCCCCTTGCCTTGGACCTTGTCATAGGTGGGGAGGATGGAACGGAGCGAGGCTATCAAAACAGCCGTGAAAACTGTCCCCTGTGCCATCTGCCCAGCTTGAATGAGGGGCTGTGCGCAGTCCCTCTTGTTGAGGGACCCTGGCTAGCGAGGGTGGGCTTCTGTAGACCCACAGAACACCAGGAAACCTTGGGGCCAGCAAGCCCTCAGATGTCTTTATAGCACAGGATTGGTGAATATGAGCCATTTGTGCCCTCACAATGACTGGGGTACCCCTAACAGAAAGAGCCAGAGAGCCCAGCATCCCTCAGCAGCGTATCAGGCCTGCATGTTTCCCTGCCAAAATGCTAGTGCGGTCCTTATGAAAACCCACACAGGGCCTGGGTGCAGGTTAGTTAGGGGTCACCTAACATACCCAGGGCCCTGGGATTGAATTCCACACTCCATGAGCCAGGTGTGGTAGTGATGCCTGCAATCCCGCACTCAGGAGGTGCAGGCAAAAATAAGCAGAAGTCAAACTAATCTTCTGCTACATAGGAAGTTCAAGGAACAGCCCAGGATCTATGTGACCTTGTCTCAAAATACATACATACATACATACATACATACATACATACATACATACATACATACATGAGAAGGGCATCCCAAGGTTATGACAGTAATGCTCAAATCTGGACAGAGCTCTCTGGGCTTCTAACCTGCCTCTTGTCATCGCCCTCAAAGGTTTCTGGCATTAGCAAGTTGGGAAGGAACCAGGAATCTCGGTGAAAGACCAGGGACGACCAGCCCTCTCTCCTAGTCTGGCACAAATAGAAATGTCCCTAGATCTGGCCCCTTTTTTCTCTGGCACATACCCAGGAGGGTCTCTTGAGAGGTCATGGCAAGCCGTCCCTGGCTAGCAAGAGGGCTGTGTTACTCAGGCCAAGTTCCACAAGGGTGAGCCACCAAGGGCTGCTGCCGCTCCAGGGCCCTCTGCCTATTTCTGAGTATTGTTCCATCCCGAGTTTCCACTGAGCCTTAGGGAAGGGTGGCAGCCATGTTACAGTTATGAAGCTGAGACCTGGAGGGATGGAGAAAACCCACCAGGGAAAGTCAGATACAGGCCTCTGGGTGTATTTTCAACATCTGAGTTCTGAGGCTGCTTCGGGAAGTTGGACCACTTCGTCCTGGGCTGGCCTCACAGGACAGAGCTAGGACACGATTGTGAGTCTGGCTTGAGCCCAGTTCAAGGACATCTGTTCAACTAGGCCACACTTTAAACAGTCAATTGGGGCCTTCTAGAATAATCAGGAGTGAGTGCCCTTAAGCAGAGTAGGGTGCTGTCCCAACAGGGGCCCAAGGAGAGAGTGTGCCCACGCGGCTTCCTGGGCCAGCCTTGTGGTGCCTGGTCATAGTCACCATGTTCCCACGTGACCTTGGACACCAAGAATAAGCAGTCTTTAGAATCAAAATGAGGATTGTGCAAACAGGTTTCCCAAGCCCAGCCTGCCCTCGGTGGAGACCAGGCCCAGCTGGCCATTTGGAGGTAGAGGCCCACTGCTCCTCTTCCTGTGCTTGCAATAGCTCTTGGGGCCTCCTGAGCTCCAGCTCAGGGAGAAGAGATTACAACAGGCCAGTGGATGGGGCCTCAAGGAGACAGCTGTGCAGTGGCCGCTGTGGCTGCTTCCCCCACTGAGCCTGGAATTCACCAACTCAGCTGGTCTAGGCTGGCTAGCAAAACCCCAGGGATCCTCTGGTTTCTGCCTCCCCAGTCCTACAAGAACAATACCACACCAGGTATTACATGGGTGGTAGGGATATAAGCATTTGCTGGCTGATCCGGCTCTCATGTGAATAATCTAACTCTTCCAAGTATACAATTTGGTACATACACAAAATGCAGCTGGTGCCTCCAGCTAATTCCAAAGCAGTTTCACTCCCAAACAAGACCCCGTACCTATTAGCAGGCATTCCCAAGCCCCAGCCCAAATCTACTCTTTATCTCTGTGAATGTTTCCTGTAATCAGAATCATGTACTATCACGTGTCTGTCTGGCTTCTGTCACTGAGCTGCATGTTTAAGGGATTGGTCCATGCTATGGTGTGGGGCAGGACTCTGTTCCCTTTTCTGTCTAATACTCTTTCGTATGGGTATAGCGCATCAGTCATCAGCTTTTACAAAACTTACATTTTTTTAAGGGGAGGAGTGTGTGCCTCTGAATCAGTTCTCTCCACCACGCGTAGGTCTTGGGGTTTGAACTCAGGTTGTCAGGTTTGTAGAAAGGGCCTTTGGCTGCTGCGCCATTTTACTAGCCCCAGGCAGGTGTCTTCTGACGTCAGCTGTAGGAGCACCTCTCTGACAGCAGCCTCTAGTGATTTTGGACCCTCAAGGGATCCCTCTTCTGCCCATGCTTTGTCTCCAGAGGGCCCCAGCGCCTCAGTTACCAGATAGGGTGAGAGTATGTGGTGATGAAGATCGAGTTTGCTTACTCTAGCTGTCTGTGTGAGGATTCGATCAGCCACTAAGACATTGTGTGACCTTGGACAAACCACTGCCCGACTCTGAACATTGTTTCATGAGCTTCAACCTAGGAAACTGGCCCAGAATATGGGTTGCCTTCCTGACCTTACCAGAGGGGAGGCCACTGCTCGGAGTTTAGGGTAGAGACTGTCTTCTCTTACCCTCTCCATGTTCCATACTGACGTGGGAGAATCAGGCTCTGGACCTGGCCCCTGTGGCCACCACAGCCTGTGTGCCTCTCTCTAGTGCCCGCCTGCCTGTGTAGAGCAGACAGCACCCTTGAAAGGCTCAGCCAGATGAACCATGGAGATGCCATGAGCAGCTCTTAGGTTCTGAGGCTCTCGAGGGCCTGCCTTGATTCTAGATATCTCTAGAAAATTTCCATCCTGCCTTCATGCTATGCCCTGCACTGGATTAGTAATAATAACTATATTTATGTATTATATAATAACTATATTATTATTGTTATTTCTTCTGTGCCCTCATGGGCACAGAAATGGGATGAAAGCCCTATTCTGTTCCACTGTCTCCCCTCATTTTCTGGCACAGAGCTGGGCATGTGGCCCCAACCACTGAAGGAATGAATCTGTTAAATACGTTTCTGAGAAACTAGTCTTCATTTCCACTTTATGATTTGCCGTGACCTTGACAATGACCCTTTTGGAGCCGGCAGTCAAATGTGAAGATAATTGTTCTAAGCAAGCTGCTGGCTGCTGGCTGTTCACAGGGTAACTCATATTCAGCAGAAGTCTCCAGTCACAAAGATGGCCAACTCACCAGGTGTCTGGGCCATGTGTTAAAACAGTGGAAGGGTCTATGCTGTGCAGCACAGACTGAATGTCCGTCCGTCCGTCCATCCTGTATCTCTGAGGCTAGAAATAAAGCTAGGTGTAGAGAGCTGCACAGCCTTCTCTTAGGAAAACATCCTTGCTGCCCTGACCCTAGAAACAAATGGGGCCTGACATTTGGCCATTGGGGTTATGTTAAGAAGGGGCTGGAAGGCCGTGGAACAGGCAACCTTGATTACTGCTTGTGCCTCATTTGCACCCAGTGGTCCCATTATCTGAATAGTCTGATATAGAAAAATTGGTTTACTGTTTATAAGAATGATGTTATGTATGTATCAGTTTTTAAACATTAACATGCCAAAATAAGAAGCCAAACCCATAGTCTATCAACCACAGATAACCACTGCTATTTTCATCCATGCCCAGTGGCCCTTCTCCCTCCCGCCTCAAGAGACATGAACTCGAGTCCTGATTGGCTCACATGAGGGACCTGCTAAATAACTGTTCTTTGTAAACCTGAGAACAGGCTCCCAGATCCAGCCCCTGACCCTGCCCTGCGCACTCCAGACTGCCGAGCTAGCCAGTGTTCCCGCGGGTTTCCTCGCCCTGTGCACTCAGGTTCTGACTCTGTCACACTGATGGATCACTTGCCATTTCCGTATCAGCTCTGCGGATTTAGGGGAAGAGGCCTTGTAGCTGTAGCTGAGAGGGTTGGCTTTCCTCTCAGGTTCTTTGCTGCAGTGGGACGATTTTCAGCGACACAGGGGTTGTATCACCTCCATTGTCTTGCCAGGCAATTTTTAGGTGCATTAGGTAAATTCAAACATGTATTCTCAGTATAAGACCCAAGTAGAAATGCCCCGGTTAACATGGAGCATGTTTGCCTGGTTTTATGTACTTAATCAAATAATGTGTATGAACACACCCTATCTTACTGACATCTCAGAAGCCCTTTTATTCTTTAGGAAATATCACCTTTTTGACTTGTACACCTGTGCATGCCCACCCACGTGTGCACAGGTGCGTGTGCGCGCGCACATTTGTGCACACAGAGGCGCCAGAGGACAGCCTTGGGGCAGTTGTTCTGTATAGGCAGTCCACCTTGTTCTTTTGAAACAAGGTCTCACAGTGGCCAGGGACTTACCAGCTAGGCTGGCTGGCCCATGTACCCAGGATCTGCTTGTCTCCACGTCCCCAACACGGAGATTACAAACGCCATGCCTGGCTCCTGAGAACTGAACTCAAGCTTCCCAGATTGCGCATCAGGCATTTTACTGAGCTCTTCCCCGTCCTTATTCTCATCTTTATTTCAAAAGGAAAGACGCAGTTTGGAGAACAGTGCAGAGCTTTTATCTGCCAGTAACAGCCAGCAACTCACGCCATGACAGTCAAGCAGTGCCAAAACCATGCCTGCCATTCTTTTGGTCTGCGGGCTTGTAGGAGAACTGAATTCACTGCTGTTTCCTTTTTCTTCAAGTGTGTGTGTGTGTTTTAATATACCAAAGCATTTTAAAACACAATATAGTGATGCCTAGTAAAGAAATCAAGACCAGAGACACTAAAATAGAAAAAAGATTCTGAGTTGAGGGATCTTTTATAAATTCACTAGGAAACCTGTTTATCTGAAATTGCTATGATTTAATGACTATTTGTCAGGCTGTCACGAACCAGATGATTCCTGCTGTTCCATGTATTCCATTCACAGAGACCAGATTTACACAACTGAAATGTTAACCCAAATGCTAAGTCAGGATTTTTCGTTCGAATGCTGGCATTGGCGAGGGAGAGGGTACAGGCTTGGAGGGACCCATGCCTTGTAGCTAGTGAGCATTGCTGGGGCAGAGAGGTCATGATGACGCTTTGAGGACAGGGTCGGAAATGGAGGATGACAGGTAGGGAATTTGAAGAGCAGTTAGGAGGATGATTGAAAGGGAGTAAGACTCTGAACCCGAAAGGCAGTGGTCAGAATGGAGAGTTAACCAGAGCCAGCGGATGGATGGAGAGGGTGGACAGGAAGGGTAAGGTGCAGGGACAGGAAGTAGAGAGCTCCAAGGGCCTGGCTTACTTGGAGGGGCCAGGGATGCCCCCTTGCTGCTCTTGCACTGATAATCAGGAGACATGTCCAGACCGGAGACAGAGTCAGGGCTTCAGAGAACCAGGAGTGGAGAAAGCCAAGGGTGCAGGGACTGAGCCAACAGCCCAGGGAGACAGTTTTGGTGTGGGCGGAGGAAACCTGCAAATGTAGCTGAGAAAATGTAGCCAAGGAAATGGAAGGAAAGCCCAGCATGGGGGAGGGGTAGGAGGGGCAGAAGGGGGTTGTCCTGGAAACAGTGCCTTTTCAGCAGGGCAATTGCTAGCACCACAGACTGCCTGTCAACATGAGCCAAACAAGACCTCCAGGGCTCTAGCATCAGGGACTCACTGGGAACTCTGGGAGTAGGGACAGGGATTTCACAGCAGCATTGGGCTGAAGACAAGTTGCCACAGTTTCGCTTTTGCCTGGGAAGAAGGGGTGGGACATCAGTGGATCATTTACTTTTTAGGCTTCAAAGTGTTTACATGTTGGAAGTTCTGGAAGTAAGCCTTGCTCATTCTCTGTTTAGCAAGGTCTGGGACAGTGCTCCAGGCATTGGGAGTGCTCCATCAATGTCAGACCCTTAACTGGCAGACACACCCACTGGCCCTTGAACTTACCCGGTAGCCTTGAACACATCACTTTAAAGTACCTGGGAGACTAATGCCAGAATGAGCCAGCGTGAGGACAGTGAAGTCAGCTGGAGCTCAGGGGCCCTGCCAGTGTCAGCTACTGTGGTTGGGGCTACACCCTTTGGACCCTGGGATGAGGTGGTCTCCTGGGTCACCAGCCCTATCGCTACAGACAGTGGTGTGTCCTTGTGACCCTTCTCAAAAGATACTTGTCACTTCATAGACTTTTTTGTTTTGTTTCTAGAGTTTCTCTCTGTGTAGCCCTGGCAGTCCTGGAACCCACTCTGTAGACCAGGCTGGCCTCGAACTCACAGAAATCCACCTGCCCAAGTGCTGGAATTAGCACCTGGCACTTTGAAGACTTTTTATTTTATGTGTTGAAGACTTTTTATTTTATGTGTATGTCTCTTGAGTTTGGTTTTGTGCACCTGAGTGCAGTGCCCATGGAGGCCAGAAGAGGGCATCCATTCTACTGGAGTTGGAGTTGTAATGGAGTTATTGGAGCTGCCTAACTCAGCTCCTCTGGAAGAGCAGTATGTGCTCTTAGTCACCGAGTCATCTCTCCAGCCTCGGAATGCTCCTTTAAGAAAGCTCGACTGACATTTTCTTCCCCTTCTGAGGGTTTCCCACTGTCTTAGGGTTCTCAAGAGGAACAGCACTGATAGGATGAACACACACACACACACACACACACACACACACACACTCACCAGGATTTTTTAGAGTTGCTTACAGGCTGTGGTCTGGTTAGTCCAACAATAGCTGTCCCCAGTGGAAAGTCCAATAATCCAATAGCGGTTCGGTTCCCAAGGCTAGATGTCTTAGCCAGTCTTCAATATAGGCTGGCATTCCGACAAAGTAGGCTCTAATAGAAGGAAGGAATAACTTAGCATCAGGACAGATAAACTCGCCAGTGAGAGCAAGGGCAAGCAGGCAGAAAGCAGAAGTTTCCTGCTTCCATGCAACCTTATGTGAGCCGTTACCAGAAGGTGGGGCCCAGATTTAGGGCGGGTCTTCCCACCTCAAATGATCCAATAAAGAGAATCTCTCCCAGGTGCCAGCTGCTTAGGTTTTAGCTAATTCCAGGTGGGATCAGGGTGGCAGGCAGCACACCCACATTCCTTTTTATTGCTGTGCAGCTGGACCCTGATCCAGGGTTTCCTCTCCCTGCTGTCACTTAACATTTAACCCCAAGGAAAACTTGTCCAAGACCCACAACCCCCAAGGCTCCTCTCCAGCTCAGAGATCCAGGTACCACTCTCTCCCAGCCCCACCGGCTGAAGCACTGCTGGCCATGGGCTGGGGACTGGGGTCGCCCCACTCTGCTCAGACAGCATTGGCCAGGAGTCTCCCTCTGCCAGGAGGAGTGCCTCTTTTCAAAGGTGCACGAAGCCAACGTACAATCCTCCTCTACCCACTATGATCCCCAAACTGCTCTTGGCAAAGAGGCTGACTCCCCAGTGGGAGGGTCTCACGCACAGACAGGGGCAGACAGCCTCTGCCACTTGAAGCAACACTGAGGACTCTGGCCCTCTCTTTCTGCTGCCTCGTGGAAGTCAGCTTTTCCTCCTGTGGGATGAGTGAGCTGGGCTTGATGGAGAAAAGGAGAGTCGGGAGAAGGGTCTAGGGGCCAGAAGATCTACCTGCCACCTCAGCCTCAGTGCCTGCACCCATCATATGGAGGGGAGTTAAAACCTAATAATGCATCATCTTGATGTGTGGCCAAGACTCTGCCCTGCCGTGCTGATCATGAGGGCAGCCAGCCTGGAATGAAGGGGACTGACAACCCTCGGCCCCACTGGGACTGTGTCTACTGGGGCTCTGCAGCACCCTGCCTAAGCAGCACGGTATAGGCCTTGCACCCACAGTCTAGTCTCCTGGGTCTCCCTGGGAGTCCAGGAATCTGATGTTCTAAACAAACGCCCCAGATGCTGCAGAAATGGCGTCACCGCACAATGAGAACCATATCCTCGGAGATATAGGATGTGGTAGGTCTTGGAGGTGGTGAGACAGGTCCTTTGGTCCATGCAATGCGAGTTTTCAGCGCAGATATTTGCAGAGGGAGGGACGCTACAGGACATCAGCCAGCAGGCGGGCTATTGGGGAGCTGGGTTCACACTCTGGCTTTGACCTGAACTGGAAGCAGCTAACTTGAGGTCATTGCTTGCCCAAGTGTGTCCTGAGCCCTTCTCAAAGCTGTCCTTTTGAGTTTCTGCTAGCCTAGGAAAACAAGGCACCCAGTTAGTGGTCTGGAACTGAGGGCAGAGTTAGCAGTCAGGTGTGCAACTGAGCCACCAACGAGGTCATGCAGGAGGCTGGTGCCCAAACTGCTTCTCCGGTACCATAGTGGTCTGCAAAGATAGATGCCCACATCCTTCCCGGTGAATCAGGGCCCTAGAAGCTGTTGCCTGCCCTCTTCTCCCCTGCCCTCTCAGCAGGCCTGGCCACGCCCTTCTCTACCTCCTTAACCTGCATTCTATAGCTTTTCAGCTAAGACAACCCTTACCGAATTTTACTTTGAGACAGGGTCTCACTGTGCAGCCCTAGCTGGTCTGAAATTCACTACGAAGCAGAGCAAACTGGCCTCAAATTCACAGAGACCCACCTGCCTCAGCTTTCCGAGAGCTGGGACTAAAGGTGTGCGCCATGTCCCCAGCCTTGCTTTTGAAGAACTATGGCATTTCTCATGTGAGGCTCCTGAGGAGTGAAAATCGTGGACACAGAGAGTGGAATGGAGGTGGTCAGGGACTGGGGAACATGGCGTGACTGTGGAATAGTGCAGATCTCATTTGGCTCTTGTGCAAAGATGGAGACTGCCACACGTGAGCATGTTAACTCAGGAGCGGTGTGCACTAAAAGGCGCAAAATGGTGTGGTGTTTCACAGCGCCCCTTTAAGAGGCAGAACTCTGGCAACAGCAGCCATCCCAGGGAGCATGTTCGGCTCAGGCCATTTCCTTTCTCCAGCCTGGACCTTTTTTTTGCTGGGGAAGCCCCAGAAGCTGAGGGTGGGTGTGGATAGTATAACTTTTTAAAGGAGAAAAGTACCAAATTCCAAGCCTAGCACAGTAGATGGGAACGGCAGCAAGAAAAGGAGCCAGGAAGCCTGTGGCCTTCCTACCCAGCTTGAGTGCGCTGTGTGGGGAGGGGCGCCTCTGGCCCAGGCAGCAGCTTCAGCTTGGTTGCCGTTGCTGCCCGGGGCCTGGGACAGCTTCTTTAGCCTCTTGGTTAGATGAGACTCCAGTATGGGGAGTGGCACAGCACGTGGCTCTGGGTTGGCAGAACCCGGATGGTAGGCGTTACTCCCATCAACCTAAAACCTCGTCCTCCAACTCAACCTCTCCGGCATAAAAGCGGTGCCCAGAGGAGACATTTGAATTGGTCAAAGACACAGTCAGCCATTGTTGGGTGTGACCTTAAGAGATCTGGAGGGGACCACCCAGAGCTCTTCCTACCCCCTACAGTCAGGGCTGGAAGAACAGGTTTGGCGGAGCAGGGAATGAAGGCAGGGGCTCGGAACTGGGGATGACCCCACAGGCTTCCACTTCTCCTCTTCTCCCCTCTTCACTTAAAGAAGGTACCATCATGCCTGCACACCTACATTCTAGAAGAGGGAGAGGGGGGAGTGAGCAGAGCCAAGTCTACTTAAGGGCACGGCCCCCAAATTGTCCACGATGCATCAGGGATCGGCCAGAACTTAGTCACCTCCCCCACACCCTACATCCAGTATCATGCCCCTCCAGCCCCAAGCACAAGGAGAGCTAGGAAATGTAGCTCTGTGGCCATGCTGAAGACTCAGGGCAGGACAGAGAGCTCTGGAGAGAAGCACCCTTTGCCACGATGGGTGGCACAGGGGAGAGTCTGCAAATGTGTACGTGGAGGGGCAAAAGGGGAAAGAGGATGCCAATGAGGGATGCAGGGTCTTGAGTACCACCCTCTCCAAGGGATTTGGAGTGAATTCTGTCCATGCTGAAAGGATTTCAGTAAACCTGGCATAAGGGGGACCGAGGGGGCAGTGCGTAGGTGGAGGGGCTGGGCCTGAGGACAAATGGACCACAGAAGGCAAGGCCACCGCCGTCCTGGAACTGGGCTCTTATATTGGGGGTGGGGAGGCTGTGCAGACTGAGGACCTCACAGAGCATGGGAACAACTTTATTTATTATTGAGCGTGGAAACAGGGTTCCAGATCTGAGCTCTGGAACCTTCTTTGGCGAGAGAACAATAATTCTTTTTTTCTTTTCTTTTTCAAACTTGCCCCCAGACTGTTCTACGGATTGTGGTGCTGGGAATCTGGGATTACATCGAAAACAAAATAGAGGTATGAACAGTTTCTGCCCCCATGTCCTAGAGGCCAGGAAAGGTCTCATCTACACAGAGCCCACTCTGGCCAGCATGCACTTGACCACAGGGGTGCCACCTGGGTGGGGTGGGAGGAAGTGGAGGCTGGGAGGGAGCAAACCCAGGCGTTTTCCAATCGCAGGATTGTCTTTAAAACTTAGCTTGAGATTCACAAAACATATACAGCTAAAGCTGAACCAATCTGAAAGCCTTTGAGATGTATTTTAAAACAAATAAATCTACTCTAAATCACCCCGTGGTGGTGAACTAGTCACAGGAGCTGGCACTCTTCTGGTGTCCACTCTGGGTGGATACCTGGCTGTCCTGGGTGTCCCCTCTGCTCCAGGAAGTTGGGCTGGGTCATGAGGGAGGTCGCTACAGTGCTGGACTCCAGGCTGCTGCCAGTGAGTTGTGCAGGGGTCCGAGGACAGGTTAAGCTTAGGTATCTGGTGTCTGCTGCATTTTCCTTCCTCTCCTCTCTGTATTTCACCCGCTTCGGGCCCAAACTGGGAGCCTACACAGAGGGCCTGGCTTCAGAAAGGCTCACACAAGGCCTGTCTCCGGCGAGCACAGAGAAAGTCAGAAGCCAAGGCTTAATCATGTGGCCTACCTCCCTCCTCTCCTTGCTCCGCCCTCCTCTTGTGAGGTGATACCTTGGGCCTGGACTCTTGACATGCACACACAGAGAGTTCTCTGTGGCTGTCAGCTCCCACCCTGTCTGTGAAGGATTCCCCTCAGTGTCTGCCCAGGGTCTAGGACATGGGATACAGGCCTGGAGGAGGGCTGAGGATGCAGGCCTGGAGGAGGGCTGAGGCTGTGAGGAGTGCAAAGAATACTTGACCATGTCCAGGAAGAGGAGGAGGAGGTGGGGCCGCCTCAGAGAGAGTAACAGCAGGCAGCCGGAGAGGGCATGAACATCTGGTAGGCTCAGGCTACCTCCAGAAGGTGACCTGCAGCAGTGGCCTTGCTGGCTGCTGTCCATCCTGACACACAGCCTGACCTGGGACACTGAAGTCCACCCCTCCCTCAGGTGTTTGATGGGGCAGTGATCATCTTGTCCTTGGCCCCAATGGTGGCGTCCACCGTGGCTAACGGACCCAGGAGCCCCTGGGATGCCATCAGCCTCATCATCATGTTCCGAATATGGCGGGTGAAGAGGGTCATTGATGGTGAGTATCCTCAGAGAGGGTAAGGAGGCAGAGGATGTAGCTGTCTGCCCACTTGAGACAGGAGGACTCAGAGCGCTACAGTCCATGGTGGGGGGGGGGGGCACACACAGGATTGGGAAAGCCACGTCCACCCTGCCCCCTCAGCATGCTGCTCCGAAGCTACCCGCACAGTCACGGTCCGCACTAACACATGAGCACCCTGATTCCCATCCCATGCAACTATTTACCTGGGAGTTTGGGGGTTTTGTTTGTTTTGTTTTTGAGACACAGTCTCAAGATGTAGCCTTGGCTGTCCTGGAACGTGCTGTGTAGACCAGGCTGGCCCTCAGCTCAGAGAGATCCACTTGCCTCTGCCTCCCGAGTGAGTGCTGGGATTAAAGGTGTGCACCACCACACCCAGCTCTGATGGGACTCTGTATCGTGTGCATGCAAGGCCAGCTTTCATAGAATCCTGAAGAACATGTCAGCTGGGACACGGTAAAGAGGGTAATGGCACAGGGAGGACCTCCATTCCCTCTCCTCACCATGGGAGCCCCTCAGAGGACTATCAGGACACACCATAGAGCCAATACAGTAGATGTTAAGATTCTTCCGGGCCCTAAGTTTTGACTGCATCTGCTTGGCAGGCATAAGGCAGGCAGGATGGCTGCCTGGGTCTTCTGTCTGTGGGAGGGCAGCCTCTCCCCTCCCACCTGTGAAGATGAACATGAGGACGATGCTTCATTTCCAAGCTTGGCATGTTCGTCATTACAGCATCTTCACTGAACTAGAATGCGGGGGGGGGGGGGGGGGAAGACAACCCAACTTAGGAAGTCTGGGAAGGCTTGAGGAGCTCATCCAACACATTCTTCTCATTTGACAGAAGGAGAAACTAAGTCAAAGAAAAGGGTCACACTGTGAATGCTGCTCAGAACCATGATTGAAACTCAGGACACCACACACACACACACACACACACACACACACACACACACATACACACAGTCTGGGCTTTGAATGCTGGGCTTGCCTCTCCCCAGCCCAAGCCCAGCTGCTGGGCAGTCCTTCACATGGCTCCTTTTTCTTCCAGCCTATGTCCTGCCAGTCAAGCTGGAGATGGAGATGGTCACCCAGCAATACGAGAAGGCCAAGGCCATCCAAGATGAGCAGCTGGAGAGACTCACGCAAATCTGTCAGGAGCAAGGGGTAATGCTTTCAGATCTACCCATCTCTGTCCTGGCCTTGCTGAGGACCCTTTAATGTCAGGATCTCAGAGCTTGGGGACTGAAGTCAGGGAACAACCTCACTCAGCTTCTGCCTATGCCCCAGCCCAGCCTCCATCCATTCACTACAGAGCTCAGTAAATATGTGTTGAGTGTTTCCTTTGACTCCTCAGCCACAAACTCCCACAGCTGACAAGTTTGGAAATCTGTGGAATAGCACTACAAATTGATCATAGGAACGTTCCCTGGGACTGTGCACACACATATACACTCGTGAGGGAGGGTTTGCAGAGAAACTGACCTGAGCAGAGCCATTTGGGAAGAGAACAGGCAGGAGGACCAGCATGAGAGTGGGGAATGCGCTGGGCTGCAGAGGCCCTGCCCCCTGTGAGTTAGGGAAGGAGGGTTTGGGTGGGCTTGGCGGGGTTCTGGGCTGATGGAGGCATCTGGAGAAAGAGGAAGTGTTAATCTTCCATGGATCTTTCTGGCTGCTTCTGGAGGTCGGTAGGAGGGGACAGGTCAGGACAGAAAGCCACAGTGATAGCAATCACCTGGGTGAGCGCTGACCTGGGTGTAGGCTAGGAGTCTGGGAAACTGAGAGGGGACAGCTGAAGTGTTGCCCAGAAACAGCTCAGAGTGTATCAGGGAGCTCTTGGTCCCCTGGACAACAGGAAAACAGCGCTGCTGTTGGCAGCTTGGTAGAGCCAAGGGCTGCCCTGCTCTCCCTCAGTGGACAGGTGCCCGCCAGAGGGCACATCTCTGCCCCACTCCCCCGGCAGCCACGTGTATGCTGCCTGGCCCACAGAAAACCCTGAAGGCGGACTCACGTATCCCATATCGCATAGCCTGTGTCCTGCGCCATGAAGGTTCAAGCCACTACCCACATGTAGGTCTTGGGAAGGGAACTCTCGCACTCTGTACAGGAAAGAGCAGTAAACAAAGAAGATCCCATCTGGGGTTGGGAGCATCTGGAAAGTCGCTGAACAGAAACCAACTGTCCTAATTTGCAAAGCACCTGAAACCTGTCATCTTAGCTAAGCTGCTGAGAGGGACACATAGCTGAGGTCCCTGTGGGCTGAGCAGGGTGGGTGGGTGTGGCCTGGTGGAGCAGGGCTCTGCTTCTGCAGAGAGTAGGAAGCAGGCCACTGCTCTCCAAAGCTGGAGCCCACTCCCCAGAGGCGAGAGACAGCAGCCCGCTGGCAGAATGAGGCAAGGTTTGAGACCTGACCAGGCAGCAGATACCCTGAAAGGAATGAGTGGCAGCCGTGGTTGTTAGGGCGGCGTGTGGGATGATCAAGAATGGCCATTAGGGAGAGTCTTCGTTCCAAGCCAGCCCTGTTGCTTAGTGGCTTTGTGGCTTGGGCACTGATAGAACCTTGGTTTTGTTCATCTGAAAAATAGAAATAGTAATAAAATCCTCGAAGGATGGTATGAGATGTAAATACTGACGGGTGGGGCCTCACTCAGGGCCACTCACTCCTGCGAGTTTACCTGCTTCAGAAGGAGCCCTGAGTAGTGGCTTGCCCACTTAGAACCCTCCTGTGATGCTCTCTTCTTTCCCAGCTCACCTTGTTGGGGACCGTTCCTTAGCACATGTTTTCTGTTTAGGCCAGTGAAAATGTTGTTCCAGGCTGGTGGTGCATGCCTATACCAGCATTCAGAGGCAGAGACAGGGTTGTGAGTTCAAGGTCAACTTTGTTCTAAGTAGGGAGTTCTAGCTCTGAGCTACAAAATGAGACCCTGTCTCAAAGAAACAAAAACACAAAAGCAAAACAAAACAAAGATCAAAAGAACATTGCTCACATCAGGCACAGATCCACACAGGCCAAACAGCAGCCCATGCAGGCACTGGCCCAGACTTCCCAATAATCCATAGTATTTCCAGAATCTCCAACCTGCTGCCCACCTAGCCCTGCCTCAGCCCACCCCCCTTCCCATCTCTTCATATCTGCCTCCCACACAGAAGCTGACCCGAAAATGTAAAATACTCAGGTTTCTTTGACTGTGATTAATTGACTGATAAATTGATTTTTGGAGATGGGGATTTCACTGTGTAGCTCAGACTGACCTTGGACTTAAGACCCTCCTACCTTCGCCTCCCCTCCACTCAGGGCAGTCGGTCCCACTTTGCTCTCTCCTTTACTTATGGAAATATTTGCCAGGGTTTCATACATCTTAGTTCTTTCTAAAAAAACAAGTAATTTCTGAGCACTTTTAGGCTTACCGAGTTCCTGGAGTCTGTGTGCATACCCACTTGTGGTATCTTGTATTTGTTAGTTACGGTGGACGATCCAAATACTGAAACTCCATTCAAATTACGCCCATTCCAGGGTCCACTTCCATTTCAGCCCCGTCTCCTTAGGCTCTCTGTGACAGTGCCTCGCTCTGTCCTTGTCTCAGAGACGCTGGTGATGTTGAGGGCACTGGCCGGGTGTTTTTTAGGGGTCTTCCACTGAGATCTGTGCAGGTCCTCTCCGGGTGATAGTTGTTTGGAAGGAAGTCTGTGGAGGTGAGGTGCCGTTCTCACCAGGAGCAGGAAGGGCACACGGTCAGCCCGATGCCGCCTGCCCACCTAGCTCATGCTGGTAGGTTTCTCCACTGTAGAGATTCATTCGTTTATTGCCACAGGCCACGAACAGGTGCTCCAGAGTCCTTCACACTTCAGATGAAAAGTCTGTGACAGCGTTGGTCCAGTCTAAGTTTGGCAGGTGAAAAAAACTAAGGACCATTGAAATGGAATGTCACACAGCAGCTTGAGAAAATGCCAGTCTCTGGGCTCTTTGCAGCGCGCGCGCATGCGCGCGCACACACACACACACACACACACACACACACACACACACACACGAGAGCTCAGGTCTGGAGACAGAAGTTTGTTGTTTCCCTCACGATCCCTTCCAAACACTTGGCACCTTTTTAATCCCCCAGACCCCTGTGAAGAAAGGGGAACGTAAAGGACCTGGGTGGGGAAGACACTCAGCAGTCATTCTCGCCTCTGAGCTCTTAGTCAGCTCTTTGTATCTGTTACTGAGGCCGTGTGCACTGTTCTCACCACCCTCAGCTGTGAGGGCGTCTACTTCCTGACTTTATTCCCTGACTACAGCCAGAATTCTAATCCCTGTGATGGACACACAGTTGCCAGAGGAAGGGGCAGGTGGGCTGTCCTTTGGGGAAGCAGTGCAGACCACCCTCCATCTCTCGCTCTCAGTCCTGGCTACTTGAACTATCAAGGTCACATTAGATTGCTGGTCCAGTTGACATGGCATTTTGTTCTTCTGAGTCATCTTCCAAGCCACTTCTGAGATTCCGTGCTCGGCGATGCCCAGGCTCTTGCTGTAACTCAGAAACACATCCTAGAGCCCCATCCTGTCAGTTTTTTTGCTCTTCAGGCCTTGCAATGGGGAGCTAGTGTTCGCCCTCTGTTGGGCCCCATGAAAATGACAAGGAAGAGGACCACTCCCTCAGCAGCCACACTCACCTTGAGATTTTGGGGAAATACCGATGGTCTGGGATCACTGTAGAGTATCTTGAGCTGAGAGAGCCCTTTGGTCCTGTGTATGCCTCAGTACAGCTTAGACCCTGGGAAAGCATCCGTTCCCAAGAGAAGTAGCCGATGGACGGCAGAGTTCAGGGGGCCGGAATTTTGCTTATAGGAGTGGCCAGCAAGCTGGTTTTAACCTTTGTTCCACCAGCAACTAGCTGTTTCCCCGCTAATTCCTGGACATCAGCTTCTTTGTTGAAAAGATGAAGCCAACAGAGTTGTTATCGCCCGGATGCTGTGAGGAAGCCATCTAGTTAAAGGACGTGTGGAGGCTCTAGATCTCTGAGACAGTACAAATACTCCTGAAGAAACTCCCAGGGTGGGCAATATTCACAAACGCACTGTCACATTCTTGGTGGCTCTTGATTCTGATGGCCAAGACTGGCAGGCTAGGCTTTATTAATCCCTCTCAGATGGGAAGACTGACTCATCCACCGGCTGCACCTGACCTGTGTGTAGCTTCTTATGAAACAGAGGCCAGGCTGCAGTGTCGTTTCTTTATGTTGAAATCTGGTGTCCACACAAGGCAAGGAGTACCACTCGCTGCTGCCCCAGACTTCCAGGATTGGGCCAGGGGCTGCCAAAGTGCTTCCATGAGTGCTTGGGGATTGGAGCTCAGATTCCCAGCACCTGTGTGGCAAACGTCTGTAATTCTAGCGGAGACGGGAGGAACCTGGAACTCACTTTGTAGACCAGGCTGGCATCAGACTCACAGAGATCGCACTGCCTCTGCCTCTGGGATTGAAGGTGTGTGCCACCACACCCAGCATGTTTGTCTTTTTTTTATCATTACTAGAGTAGGTTGCAGTGGGCAGAGCATAAGGAGCTGTCTGCTCTGCTGTCACTCCGGCCCCCAGGCTCCTTCCATTGTTTGGCTCCCCTGGCTCTTCCCAAGCCAGCAGTGCAGAAAAAAGGAGAAGGGAGAAGGAGTCACAAGTCTTTATTTGATAGGTCTGAAAGGTGACCCTGCTTCCTTATTTCACTGGCAAGTCTTACACAATTCAAAGATACCGAGAAGCCGACAATAGTGACTTGCGTTCCCCAAAAGAGTCACTATACAGTCACCTAACCCATAAAATGAGGCTGCTGGGCTTATAACCCTCTTGTATAGTGGGAGGTACAGATTCATTCACCAAAAACCTCCCTGAAAGAGACTGTCTCCTTGGCCAGTTTCCGCAAGAAAAAGATGAGAATTTCCACCCAAGCTTTCTGCATTTCTAAGGCAGAAAAGGTAGGATACACCTTTCTGCGCATGTGCAGGAGCTAGGGCAGGCTTTGTGGGTACAGAGGGCTGGGTGCAAAGCAAACCTGTCTCCTCATCCCATGGCCTCATTCTCGACCTGGTGCCGAGAACCCTGAGCAAAGCTCGTAGCTCTGCATAAACTGCTCGCCTCTGAGGCCGTGCCCAGAGCTCAGAGAATGGGCCAAAGGGCTGGAATAACAGGAACCATAGTCTATGCCGCTTCAACAGTGGCTTTTTCTGGAGAGTTCCCTCCTGCCCTGCAGAAGTCTTCGGCACCACTTTTTCAGCGCAGTAGCCTTTGTTACCTGGGTTTTTCAAAATTTCCACTGAGGGAAGTAAAGTTATTATTTTTTTAACATGGGAAGTGGTTTGTAAAACAGCTGATAGCTTTAGTGACAATCCTATTTAGCTGATAAAATTAGCCATCAGAGAAATAACGTATGTTATCCTTTTACTATAATTTAAATTTATGGCCATCTACCAATCATCTCCACTTTGGATGGAAAGAGGCCAAGGTCGATCTCAGCCTCACCCTGCTCCTAAATCATTGGTTTGCAACCGTCTCCTGATTTTTATTGTTACCAACAATGGTGAAACTAATGGAGATAAACATTGGATGCCATCCCAGCAGCAGATGGCTTTGCAGGCAGGGCAGCCTGCGCAGACAGCATTGACAGAATGGAGCCAGATTATTGCTATTGCATTAGAGGCCATCGAGCCGCTGGCCAGAGTGCATTGATCAGGCTGCAGCCGTGTCCATTGGACTCTGTAGCCACGCATTAAAGGCAGAGAAAGCTGGGTGTGGCCGCTGAAGAAGGGCCTGATTCGCTCCAGTAATATGTACTTTGGGGGCTCTCAGAGAATCGCTGTTGATCAGGTTGTGTTCTTAGATTAGAAACAGTTGCTTTAGTTCCTTTCCTAGCTTAGGGACAGGCTTCTGTGTAATGTTTGCTAGTGGAAATTTTGCTTTATTTTGTTGTTCAAGGCAGTGTGCACCTACCTTTGTCAGAGGCCAGGCTCTTGTGAGCTCTGGAGATCCCGGGGGACGTGGTATTTCTACTGATGGTTTTTAGTGGTGGACTGCGGGGTCCTAGGGGTGGGAGATACACCTGTCCTGCTTAGGAGGGCCTAAAAGTTTCTTTTTCTTTCTTTCTTGCCTTCCTGCCTTCCATGCTTTTCTCCCTAGGAGTTTCTTGACTAGATCAGACTGATAGTTTTCATCCGATTGTGAAGCTTGGGCGGGGCTGGTGGTGGTGAGTTGGGGCTGGTGATGGATGGCGGTAATGAGCACACCAGCCCGTGTTCCACCATTGAGCTACGCACTCTCAGAGGCTGAGTGAATTATTGCGCTGTCCTACTCTTTTAGACCTCTGGGCTCCAATTGTGTGTGCGTGTTTCACATCTTTCGCACCCGTTTCTTCTGCGGGCTCTCCCTCTCCTCCTCTCCTCCACCCATAACTTTTGGTTTTATTTTTAGACTCATCTCCCATTTGAAAGCTCAAGAACTCTGTCTTTCTGCCTAGGCTGCTGCAACACCGGCTGAGTTCCCCCTCTAGGTGCTGGATCATGAAGTGTGGTTAGATTCTTGTTCTCTGCTGGAAGGTCATTAAGGGACTGCAGAGCCCAGGCTGGTCTGGAACTGGCCTTCCGCTTGCCTCAGTTCTTCACATGTTACAATTCTGGGTGTGTGACACCAGTCCTGGCTCATTTTCTTCCACATGCCTCTGCATCGTTATGTCTAGACCCTTATGTGTTAGCTTGAACGCTCACAAGTCTGCTTCTGCTAACTGCTTTCTCTTTTTCCCTGCTTCTTTGCACGGCTAGTCCATCTCACTGGACGCTGGACGCTCTTCATGGTGTGTGAGGGTTCTGGATTATGTTATCATTCTTCAAAGAGTCAGCCTTCCAGGAAGGGCTCCTGGCAGCGGCAGGAGGGTTGGCCCTCCTGACCACACTGACACTGAATTTCACTCCGTCCCAGCCCAGCTCCAAACCTGGGCTCCCAGGGCAAGACTCCGCCAGTCCGTGCGTCCTGAACTGGATGGAAAGTGAAATTAAGCCTAGAGGAGAAAAGGGAGATTCAGTGTGGCAGAAGGGAAGAGCTCAGGCCCTCTCCCCCAGGCCCAGCTTTGTGAGGACCCCGTGTTCTTCCCCTGCTGCCGTCAAGCTGACCTGGGCTCCGTTTGGCTGATCCATCCTTCCCATCCACAAGGCTCTAAGTTCCCTGACACAAGGTGGTGGAGTTTGTTCGCCAAAGGCAAGGGCTCCATCTGTGGTTTGCTCCTGCATACCATGTACCCCAGCCTGGTCCAGCCTTCCTTCTCCCTTCCCCCAACCACAGAATGCCCCTCCCACCTCCAGGCCTCAATTAGCTCATCTGGCTAATAGCACCCTGACATTCTTCTAACAGCCCTTCAGTCAACTGGGGGAGGTTAAGTATCAGAAGAATCGGGAGCCAGCGTCTGAGGGTCTCACTGGGACACGCTGAGAAACCCCCCATGGGTCATGTCAGCCAGTGGCCGGAGTGAAGTGCCATCTGGCCCATCTGCGGTCCTCCCTTAAGGAGTCGGCCATTGTCAGTTCACAGGGCGAAGCCTGAGAGCGTCCAGCCACTCTACACCCTCTTTACATGAAGCGTCTAAAAACCTAGCCCTGCCGAGCACAGGGCCACACAGCTTGAATCCCGGGACTCGGGAGGCTGAGGCAGGTGGGCCTCTGTGTGTTCAGAGGCACCCTGTCTCACACAGATCAGACCCTTGTCTGGGAAAGTAAACAACCAAACCCCGCCACCTGTACAGCAGGCTGCCCTCCCTCTGACCCTCACTGCAGTACACATCAGGCAGGGGCTCTCTGGCCTCTTAACTAGTTTCCCTTGGCTCTCTTCTTATCTCCTTCAGTCCTGCTTTCCTCCTACTCTAGAATCTGGCCATCCCTGGGCTGAACTGCTGCAGGAGGCCCTGGTGGGTATCCCACCCCTCCCCTTCTCCACCCCGCAGCCAGTGTGGTTCTCTCCATCTGGGCCACCGCTCTGCCCTGAGTGACCATTTTCAGGTGTTTCCTGCTGCTCTTTGAAGAAAGACTAAAGTCCCTGAGCTCTCTCACGCTGGTGACATGGCTCTGCCTGGCAACTTTCCCAGCTCCCCCTCAGCAGGCAGGACCCCTGCATCTGATAATATTCCTCCTACGCCTCAGGCACTAGCGCAGGACCAGCCTGGTGATCCTTGGCGGAGATGTGTCCCTTGCAGAGGCACAAACCATCTCCTCCCTGGGATCACCCAGGACTCACCTCTAAGCCATGGTAACAGCATTTTAACAGGGCCCCTACCTGACTTCTGCATGAAGAATGAATGAAGGATGAAACTACACGGACCTAGTGTTCACATCTTCAGTTCAGAACTTGTTTCTGAGCATGTGTGGTCTTGGCCTGGGCAGGCCCTGACCTCCAGCTGGCTGGCCTGAATTCCAGTGAGACTTCCCAGAGCGGCTCCATATCGATTACAAGCCATTAATAATGCATCCCTTCAGAGGGCCGAGGAAGCCATTAGCTGGGCCTGCATGATCTGAGAAGGGGGCTGTATGTGCCCATGGGAAGTTCCCATCCCCACAGAGCTCGGGAAGATTACCTCCTGGGCTCTCATTGATCTTCAGGACCTTGTTTCTAGAGAAGCGGCCCCTCACTCCCTACAAAACAGACCACCGCAAATCTGCAAGCCATAGTTTCCCAGACTCCGAGACTGCTAGCCCATTGAGGGCTGGGTTGTTGAGGTTCAGTGTCTCCAGGCAGGAGTTAGGACTGTGACCGTTGCTGGGGTTGGGGGCCCGTGGCAGACACGTGTGGGTTGAAAATATAACAAGGACCCACATTCACGTGTGACCAAGGGCTCAGAGTACGGTCCATAATGGAGGGTGAAACTGTCTATACTGTCTATACTGGGTGTATAACCAGGATCAGAGCCCAGTCTGTGGCCAGGACCTGAGCTCAGTGTATGTGGCACAACCTTTGTCTCTACTTTGGGTTAAAGTGGAAGCTCAGGCTGTAGCTAGAGTTGGGTTCAGTCTGAAACCGCAGACTAGTTCTGAAGACGCTAACTAGTTCTGCTTTTCATTTGCTCACCAGCGTTTGAATGCCTCCCGTGCACAGCACACAAGGCTCATGTTGGTGCAGCGGGGCTCTTACTGGCGTGGGAGAACCGGGTGAGCCCATTTCTCTCAGTTTGCCATGACATGGTGCTAGTAGCTTGAAATCCACCAGATAGATAGGTGTTTTGTACCTATGAAGGCTTTGTTTCTGTTCCTCAGCACACCCCCGGGGGTGGTGAACGGTGAACTAATACACGATCCTAATAGAAAATGGGGAAAGCTACACATTTGCATCTGGTTTGCATGTGATCTGCATCTGCTCACCTCTCAGATACCTATCGGATGAGAGGTGAAGGGAGAATCCCAATGCACAGAACGAGGAGGCTTTGAGTCTTGTAGGTTGGGTCAAAGAGGATACAGATTTCAAGGGATTTAAGGAAAGTGGAGGAAATGGTGACTGATACATAAAGAATGGAGGATTTGTGGGTGACATGTCCACAGAGGAGGGAAAAAGGACTAATTCTGCCCTCAGGACCCCAGAGATTCTGGGAGGAAGGAGATGTAGTATGAAGCATTGGGGCTAGGGGGCTGGGTAAAAATCTACACAGAGCTCTAAAATTTCCAAGGCTTGTCTGGCCAGAAGGCCATGCCCTACCCTAAAAGAGGCCATGGGTTTGTCCTCTGGAGAAATGCTCTGGACTGGGCAGGTGCCTGACGAGAGAGCTAGAAGGCTGAAATAGAGTTAGGAGAGAGTCCTTCCTCCTCTGTGATGTCCCAGCCCCTGCCCTGCTCCCACTGCAGAAGCACCCAGAGGTACCTGACAGATGCTAATGAACTCTCTGGAAGCATAATGGCCCCAGACAAAAGCATGCACACCCTGACACTGGGAGTTGTCCAGCACAGGGGTGGACAACTGGGCCATTCCAGTGTGAGTAAATGCACTCATGTTCTACTTTCATGAAAACAAATGAAGGTGAAAGTTGGCCTGGGGAGGCGTGGCACACTTGTAGCGTAGTGTGTAGGGAGCTTTGAGGTCCAGCTCCAGAGCTGTGTGGAGCACCCCAGCACTCTAAAGGCGTGGGCCAAGCTTCGGAAGTTTAGGATGAGTTTGAAGCCAGCTGAGAGTACAGGAGGCCCTGTCTGAGAAAGGAGAAAGGAGAAAAGGAAGGGGGAGACAAAACTACCTGAATGCAGAGAAGAGGCTGATGTGAGTGACAGCCTAATGGGCCGCCACAGAGGGGAGCCCAGGAAAAGCCCCTCTGAGTTGACGGTTGGTCGGCCGTGCGACCTGGGACAGAGGGAGCAGCAGGGAAGTGCCGTGTGCCTCTGAGGAAGAGCCAGAGGGAACTAAAGGGCAGGAGAGGAAGCTGGCAGGTGGGCAGGCCCTGGTCATGGAGGCTATTTGAGCCAAGGGCAGGGGGGTTGGGCTTTCTCTCATGTGGGGTGGGGAAGCAGTAAGACAGAGGACAGAGTCCACACAAGGACATGCGGCTGTCAGATGATAACCAGCAGTAGAACTGGAGAGCGAGCAGCTTAAGAGCGCTTGGAACCGGAGTTGGACTAGAGAATGGTTTGGATGCTAAGATGAGAGGACACAGGAGACTTTTTGACTGCAGCTCATGAGAGATTAAAAACACCTGAGGTCTGGGGCGACCGCGGAGTACTATGTTGACCAAGTGAACTGAGCACATGGTGATAGCACGCAGGCAGCTGGAGGCGCGAGTCTGACAGTCTAAGAAGGGGAGAGCAGGGAGATGGGCTTTGGGGCCCGCGACAACCCTCTCGCGTAGAGAGGGTGCAGCGTGTGCTTTGAACACTAGGTGGCAGTGAATACCCGCCACCGCTTAGCCCACGCAGACAGACAGACCCTTTGTCCTGCGTCCAGCCGTCCCAGCAAGGTTTGGAGTCTGAGCACCTATCTCAGGCACCATCCCACGAGACACCTAGAAGCCTTTCTAAGCTTTCCGAAGATTCAGTTTCCACTGAGTTTCGTCTTGTTTTCACCACATCTTCAGAAAGGGACGTAAAACTCAAACATAAAACTGCCTTTACAACCCGGGAAACTGAGGCCAGAGGAAGCGAAAAGCCTTCCCAAGGCACATATCCCAGTACTGTCTAGCCGAGGGCCGTCTCCCACAACTCGTGCAAGAGGGGAATGGCTATTACTGGAAGACAGGCTGGACCAGCAAGTCTCTGGAGCCGGAATGCTTAGCTCTGCTAGCTCGGGGGTGGGGCGCCTCCTCACTGCCCTCAGCACCTGTCGGAGGCAGGCGAGTGAGGAGAGCTTTCCTTTCAATCCTCGGAGGCGCTCACGTAGCTAAAGGCGGATTCAAATCCAGGTGTCCTGACGGCTGGCCCAGCGGTCTTCCTGCAAACGACGGCTGTCTTTCTCTTCACGGCCATTTCCCCGGAGGAGGGCCCGAGCACACGGTGTCCGAGACAAAAAGGGTCGCACTCTGGGCCTGGAAAAGGTTCCGGTCCGGTGCGCTGCCGAGGGCTTCCGCCATGGGGTGCTCAGCCCCCTTATCCCCACAGGCAGGCGTGCCACCCCGGCTCAGGGCCCAGACCCCCGACCTCACCCCGCGGGCGCACCCCCCCCACCACCCTTTTGCCTCTTGCAGTTCGAGATCCGGCAGCTGCGCGCGCACCTGGCGCAGCAGGACCTGGACCTGGCGGCGGAGCGGGAGGCGGCGCTGCAGGCCCCGCACGTGCTCAGCCAACCCCGCAGCCGCTACAAGGTGGTGGAGGCCGGCACGTGGGCCGAGGAGACGGCTGCCGAGAGCCTCGTGGAGGAGCTCAGGCCCTCTCAAGGTGAGCCCGCGTCCCCCGGAGTCCCCAGGACGCCTCCCTCCCTCCCTGCGGGCTGGGGCGGGGGATTCCGGGCGCTGGGGCCGCGTGCAGGTGTGTGCCTTCTCAGAACTGCCTCTGGGGCCCAGGAGGAGCGTCTAGCCAGGGGATCCTGACCCAAACTAAAATTTATTCAGATCAAGCGAAGCCGTTCAAATCCCGTTGTGAATTAATAGGTGTTCCTTGCCTTGTTCTTGCAAACAAACAAAAGCCTGACAGAAGGAAGGAAGGGTTTATTTCGGTTTATTAGAGTGTAACCCACCATACTGGGAGAGCCGCAGGGGCCGAGTGGGCGCTTTGTAGCTCCAGGCAAGAACCAGGTGAAGACTGGGACTGGCTTGCTTCCTCAGTTTGTCCTCAGTCTGGAGCGTCCGCTCATGGGATCATGCATCCACCACCAGGATGGTTTTTCAACCTCAGGTAACCCAACCTAGATACTGTCGGTGGGTTCTCGTCGGTTCAGAGCCTCTGGGCACTAGAGGTGTGTCTCCTGGGTGATTGTCAGATTGACTGCCAACAGTAGCCAGCGCAGTGGGAGTGGCAGGCGTTTGAAGTTGGCGGTCTATGACCTTCCTAGTGGACTACCAGCTAACAGGGCCCTGAGAAGAAGTCCAAGGCCGAAAACCAGAACGGCCAGTGACCTAAGCTTTGCAGGTGGGGCACATTGAAGGCCGTGAGATCAGTGGAAAAGGGCACAGGAGCTGTAGCTTAGCCAGGTGCTGTGCAGGTGAAGCTATTTCTAGATCAAAGCCCATTTCCTCTTCTGGGCAGCTCTGACTTGGGGAGAGGAGTTGGCTTTTCTGGGCTCTATGATTTCCACCTGCTGTCAAGAGGGGTCCTTACAGGCTTGTAAAGAACACAGCCCCACAGCCAGTGAAAGATGGTCCTGTGCCTAGACCTTGGACGTCAGGACTCCAAAGCCAGCTTGATCCAGGGATGACTTCACTGGGAGCAGCTGTGTCCTTATCACATCAAGGACAGGACTAGGGCAATCAGGAGGGTGCTGCACGGCTTGAGGCTTTGGTGGTCTCACCTCCAGCTTCCTCCACTGCCTTGAAGGAGGCGTGAAGGACCAGGAGTGCAAGCGATCTCCCCTCACCTTCTAAAACGCTTGACACTCCCTGGCGTGACACCTTAACTTGTTTCCCTGCGCTCTCTCTGGAAAATGTCAAACTCCCTTGTAGTAGTGCGGTCATTGGTTAGATGCCTGGAGCAAAATGCTACAAGCTGAAGGACTGAAACGGCGGAAACAGCCTCACAGTTCTGGACGCTGGAAGTCTGAGGTCAGGGTTGGTCCCTCTGCGTGCCATGATGGAAAACCTGTTCCTTCCTCTTCGGTAGCTCTAGTTGTTGGCAATCGTTGGCTTGTGGAAGCACCACTCAGTCTCTGCCCCCATCTTTACATAGCATCTCCCGTTGTGCCTGTGTCAAACCCTGTTTGTACAGCTGTGCCTCAACTTGACTAACTGGGTTGTAATTATGTTGTCTCCAGATAAGCTCATATGCTGGTGCCAGGGACTGAAACTTCAGTATTATAACACATAGAGGAGGACTGTGGTTATCCAACCAGCAACAAATGCTCCACAAGACAGCCTCCCCCTCCCCACTCCTGCTCCATCGCCTCTGTGGCATCCCTGGGTACCTCCCTCTCTTGTAATGCACACTTACCCACACTCAGTCCTCTGCGTGCACTTTCACAGCTGTCTCCAGCGCCCTCAGTGCCACGGCCAGTGCCTCTGAGGCAGAGGGCAGAATGCAGGGGCTGTGAGAAGCCTCCGTGATTCATGGCCTGAAATAACCCAGGGACCAAGGCCCTCTCCCAGCTGATTTCTCTCTGAGCAAGAGCCATGTCCAGGGTGGGATTTCCATGACATTAGAAATTACAGTCAGATGAGCGAAGAGCATTCTGGGCCACTCTGAAGATTAAGAAAGGGCGACATTTGTTAGTAGCCATGACTCCCAGGCTAACAGGGCTCAGAGGCCCTCCGCGTGCACCACAGGACACAGACAATCCAGGCGTTAACCTGCAGACATAGCAGTGAGTCAGAGGAGCCTTGGGACGTGGCCAGCATCACCTCTGCTTTGGGGAGGGCTACAGGGGACCACAGGAGTGCCCGCTCCAGCCCCAGCGGAGCTGCATCCCTCCGAGAGGGAAGAGCTTCCCGGAGTTCCAGCAGGGCCCAGTCAGACAACGCCGACAGCCTTCTGTTTAGACTCGCTCTAGCACAAATCATTTTTAAAACCTGGGCTGCAAAGTTGCAGGCTTTGGGGCCTGCCAAGTTCATAGTGCCTCTGTACAGTCATTAATACTTCTCTCCCAAATTTATTGGTCTTGAAACTTGCCCATAACTTATGAATTACAGCTCCTGGTGGGAGTGCCACAGATTTCACCATATTTCACAACTCTGGCACACCCCCCCCCCTTTGCTGCACCAGCGTCCAGAGGAGCAGCCATAGAGGTGCCTCTGGCCAGTCTGCCCTTGGCCTTCCCCCTGCCAAGCAGCAGGGAACGGGAAATTAAGCTGGCTGCAGGGTTCATCCTCGGAGCAGACGGGACCTGTGCTCAGGGTACCCTGGCTGGTCCCGAGCATACGGGCCTGAAAAGAGCTGGGGACCCTTGGAGCCCCAAAGCTTGTTGGACAGACCTGGGAAAGCCTCACACAGGGTGGCCTTTGAAGTAGTCTGAAGGAGTTCGGGGTCCAGGTCTGGCTTTGAAGGTTCCTGAGCAGGCCTAGCTCTATGACCTGTGGAGTCACAGACAGCCCGGGGCTCAAGTCCCTGCTTCTGCCCTCCGGAAAGTTTTGGTGCTATTCAAGCTACTCAGTTCAGCGCTCAGTTGTGTGCCCTGCTGTCAGGCACGGCATCCAGCGGGTACCCTGGGAATGTCAGCATCTTCTCACTGTGCTCTGCTGAGCCATAGAGGAGTGGGAGAACGAGCATGGGGATGGGGTTCGTGGGAATGGGGTGCAGCCTCTTGGGCTGGGCGATGTGTGATCTACATCAGGCCGCCTTGCCGCTCAGCCCCATGGAGCTCAGTTGTCTCCTCGTGTCCAGGAGGCCTGGCCAGCCAGCTCACCAGCCTTTCTACCTCTGCCTTGACCAGCACTGACCAAGCTCTGCCACCTCTGGACTCAGCTTTTGCAGGATTAGTCAGGTTGGGTTTGCAAAGCACTCACTCCTAGGGACTTCAGAGCCAACCATCTTGCTGTGGACCAAGGATTCAGGCACCAGAGGACTGTCCCCGGCTAGACACTCATGTCAGTGGGTCGGGGTGGCTTCCCGGAAGCTTTGCATTTGTCATCCCCACTTTATAGGTGAGCGAGCAGAAGCCCAGAGTGGCTGAGAGATTGCCTAAGACCACACAGCAAGAGTCCTGGAGAGCACCCTGGACTGGGTTTATGTGAAGCCTATGTACCTTCTCTCCCCACAACCAAGGTCTGGGGGCTCAGTCCTCAGTGAGTTGCTTTGGCAAACCTCAGTGTTAAGTCAAAACAGACCTTGTAGGAGGGGCTTGTTACCAGGTGGAAGCTGGCTGTGTGCTCAGGTATTCCTCTGCCCATACCCCAGCCTCAGACCAGTCACACGTGTGAGGTGTTAGAGGGAAGAGTGGGGACAGAGGCTCAGCCCCAGGGTCCTGTTCTAAGAGGATCCAGGAGCCTACACGAAGCATGTGGTGCCATGGTCAGTGCTATGAGAGACAGGGCAGCCCTGGACACAGACACCCCTGTGCAGGTCTGGAGCAGGGGACAAAGAACACACCCTGGCCAGGACCCCAGCGGCCACCCAGTGACCAGGCTTGATATCCTGTACATCCAGAAAGTGAGTGATCTCACTCATTAAACCTAGAGGCAAGTCAAGCAGGGCCTTGGAAGTCCCTGACCAGTTAGGGTACAGGCTTGATGGAAGTTGGGGTGTTGAGGAAAGTGAGGAGGCATCTGTAAGTCACCAGGATCTCTGCGAGGTCTCCAAGGTGAAGGCTTGGGGGAGTTGGGGGGAGAGAGCATGAGCTCTGCTTCGGACTTGTTGAGTCACAGGGAGCTGGCGGTTAGCCAGGAGTTGTCCAGGGACAGTTGCCCAGACCAGTCAGCGCTCTGGAGAGAGGGCTCGGCTGACGGTTGCCCGACCGAGCCAGTAAAGATAGGGCAGTGGGGGCTCAAGCACCTCGGTGGTTGAGATGGGGGATGCCTGCAGCTC
Source organism: Psammomys obesus (assembly GCF_907164565.1). Taxonomy (NCBI): domain Eukaryota; kingdom Metazoa; phylum Chordata; class Mammalia; order Rodentia; family Muridae; genus Psammomys; species Psammomys obesus. The sequence continues at coordinate 16,906,790 of NW_026596039.1, forward strand.
AGCAAGCCGCAGCTCCAGGCCACCACTATCCCCCCTAGGTCTGGGATGGTGGTGAGGAACCTGGGGGAGGGGCTGGGAGTGCAGTGTATTGAAGGCGTGGCACTGGTCATGCTTGCAAAGGCAAGCAGGGCATCTGCTGGCCAAGAGTAAACCCACGTGCCGGGTATAGGCAGCTTCTGGGGGACGATTATGCCAGTATAAGAAGGATGAGTGGGGGGAGGACAGTGGTGAGGGTCACAGTCATGTGCATGGCAGTTGCAGGCTCTGTAAACCTTGTGCATAGCAGGCATTTCTTTTCTGATGAGCTGGGAAGCCCCTGCTCCACTGCACGGGGATGACCCCAGCCTTGACTGTGCTCCTGAGGCAGGAGTCCCTTTAAGAGCTGGCAGAGGGCCAGGCACACTGTGGCCCTGAAGAACACAAAAGAGTAAGGAGTTGCCCAGCAGCGGGCCATTACAGGTGCTCAGAGAGGTGGGAGAGTCCTCCTCGGAGTGCAGCCCAGTGAGAGCCTAGGCAGGGAGGAGGCATGACTCCTCTCTGGAGTGGTGGTGGGGGTGAGTCAGATGCTTCTGGGACCTCCTGGAATTTCAGGGCCATCTATCCATGTACCCAGCTACATCAGTCTGTGAGAACCTTGCTAGGGACCTTCATGTCACAAACGAAGAAACTCAAGTCCAGCAACGGGGCATGACCCAGTCAAGCTCCAGGCCAATGGTGGCACCAGAAAATAACACCTGATTAAGTAAACAGCCCCTGCTGCCTGACCCCATGGCCCAGTGGACCCGCACGGTCCATAACTTGCTGGGAACAGTCATGTCTGCTTCTCAGTGCAGTGCAATTACAGCAAAGGTTATGGATGGCCACAGAGAATCTGCGCTAGCTAACGCAGGAGCAGGAGCCAGCCTGGGCACCCCCCCCGGCCCCACCCCCCCTCAGCATTAGTGCGACACACCTCTGACCGCAGGCATTTCAAGATCAAAAGAGGCCAAGAAAGCTTTTAAGATCCATGCCTCTACCACTCAGCCTCTAGGTGGTGGACGGGCTTCAGCAGCCAGCTCAGGTGTGCCTCAGAAGGTAGCCTTAGAAAGCATCCAGGCTTTCACCTGCAGACCCTTCGCTGGCAGCTAAGCTGACGGGTATGCACGTCCCTGGGGTCTCAAAGCCCTCCATAGGCCTTCTGTGTCTGGCTCCACTCTAAGAATCCAGCCTGCCTGTTGGGTCTCTGCAATCTTCCTAAAAACCAAGGAGTGTAGCCAGCACTATCCCCATTTCACAGTGGCTCAGCTAAAACATGGCAACACACTGTCACGTGCACCCCTCTCTGTCCCCATCTCTGTAGAAGCCACGGTGAAAGACGACATGAACAGCTACATCAGCCAGTACTACAATGGGCCCAGCAGTGGTAAGTGTGGGTTGGGACTGTTTGCACGCACCGTGCAGCCTCAGGACACCTGTGACTTCAGCAAGCCTGAAAACCAAGGACAGGTACAATCTGGCCTTCCATTACGAGCTTGTAGACTGTGGTGGCAGGGCATTGAAACACCTGGAGCTGTAATCCTTAGCAGATGGCTTAGCTGAAACCCTGATGCCCTAGAGCTGAGCCATCAGGGCAGTCTGATCTCTGACCTTGAGAGCTGAGTGTGGAGCCCTACAGAGGGAAAGGTTTGTAATCCAGAACTCAAGAGATCTCCCAACTGTGCACATGCTCAGGTGGCCCCCGTGGAAAACAAACTTACTCCACATAACTGGCTAAAGGGGCAGCAAGCCTTGGGTGAAATCCTAGGGGATGCTTATGTGTTGTCTGTAGGGGAAAGATTGATTTTATACCCAGACCTTTTGGCATATTTTTCTGTAGCCAAAGCCTTGAGTTTGGAATTCACAGTCCTTGAAATTCTTGCACTCTCCACGATAGGTATAGAAGGTATATGGTATGTAACATGTATTTGTTTTTCTTCTTCTTCTTCTTCTTCTTCTTCACTATTTAAACCCTAAGGCCACTTCTCTTTTTTCTCCTAGTCTCATCCAAACTGCTGGTTCTCTAGCACGGGCTCACTTCTCAGTCCTCTCCCCTGCTTCGGGGACACATCTGTAGCACCGTACCCAGAGCAGTCCATTATCACCCTTAATGGCTCTCAGAAAAGAGCTGCTGAGGCCAATCCTCAACCCAGCCCAGTCCATTCAAAACTTCCAAGAGTATGACAAGGTGGAGCCCAGGGGCTCTCTGGATAGCCAGCTGGTACATTCCAGTCTCCACGAGAGAGCCTGTCTCAAAAAAAAAAAACAAAAACAAAAACAAAAAAACCTGTGGTAGAGGGTATTAGAGGAAGACATCTAGCACACCCCTGGCCTCCAGACTCCCATACATGGGCAGGTGCTCCTGTGCTCACATGCACGCACAGGTTGCCAATAGTAACAACAATATTCAGTGGCTCCTCAAGGGAACACTGATTTCTTTTCCTGAGGCAAGCTTTCCAGGTTAGTTTATCGGCTCCTAGTTTAAAGGCCCACAGCAGGCTGTGTAAGGTTCTCCCAGTCTGTCTCCAGCACACAGAATACTGCAGTCTGCCCTGATTAAGCAGTGTGGGCCCTGAGGGCAAAGCATTAGCTGTCTTGTACAGCCTCCACTGGGAAGTGTTCTAGGTCCGTCTTCATGGGCGACTGGTTGAAGCGCGTCACATGTGTGCGCTTCAGTTCACCGAGGTGGACTGGCAACACTCCCTCTGTGCAGGCGGTGACAGTGACCTGGGTTATCAAAGGCCTCCCCTCTCCGTGCTGCTTCCAAGGCCTGGCCATGCTTTCGTTGCCCAGACCAACACTGGGCCTTAAAGTCCAGCCGTGTGGGCAGAGGCAAAGTGTGATCAGCATAACCTTTCTTAGCCGGGTGGTTGGGGTGCACACCTTTAATCCCAGCACTCAGGAGGCAGAGACAGGTGGATCACTGTGAGTTTGAGGCCAGCCTGAATTTGCTCTTTAGAGAGCAAGTTCCAGAACAGCCAGGGTTACGCAGTCCTGTTTTTGTCTCAAATTCTATATAGAGAGAACTGTTGTTTTGTTTCATATGTATGTATGACCTCTATCACCTTCCTTGCAGACAGTGGGGCCCCAGAACCAGCAGTGTGCGTGGTCACTACAGCTGCCATAGACATCCACCAGCCCAACCTAGCCTCGGACCTGTTCTCAGTCGACCTGCCTCTGAAGCTCACTGGCAACAGCTCCTGCACCCGTGCCACCTCCGAGACCACATCCCACTCTACCTGTGGCTCCGTCACCAGGGCCCAGAGCGCCAGCAGCCAGACCCTGGGCTCCTCCACAGACTGTAGCACCCCCCGAGAGGAGCTGTCCTCGAAGCCTGGACCTTCTGTTCTGCCGCTGCTACCACCGCCTCAGCAGCAGGTGGTGGAAGCCACGGTCCAGGATCTGACACCCTCTCTGTCAAAGGACCCCTGCCCATCCCCTCAGGCCTTGGACCCAGCGCCCCTGGCCCAGCCTACTCCAGCGGGCTCATCCCAAACCAGCCCTGAGCTGGAGCAGAGAGTAAGTCTGTTCAACCAGAAGAACCAGGAGGCCCTCTCCGTTCTTCAGATCAAGCCTCTCATCCACTTGCAGCCCACAGCTGGGCTGGAGGAGAAGTTCAGATCTTTGGAATCCAAAGAGCCAAAGTTGCATAGGGTTCCTGAGGCCTAGAGAGCCTACCAGCTTGTTGAGTAGAAAGAGGGGAGACAGCCATCTTAAAGCTCTTTCAGGACCCCAGAGGCCACCCAGGGCCACACATGGGGCTCAGGATCCCACCTGGCCTCCCTCAGGGTGCTGTCTGCCTCCAGGGAGGTGATGCCAGGCAGAGGCCACATGCCTCAGACCTCAGAGTCCAGAGCTGGGGCCACCTCTTGCCCTACTCAGGAGAGAGTGGTGCTCCTGGCTGGGGTTTTCCGTTTTTGTTTTGTTTTTAAGATCATTTTTAAAAAAAAAAAAAAAAAAAAACAACCAGCCTACGGCCCAGCTTCAGCAGGGTAGAGTGTGGGGCCCAGCTCAGCCTATTTCGTTGCCTTCGTTCCTGATGGCCACCCCGGATTCTCGGGAACAGCACTGTGAGCAGGGGCTGCCCAGCCCCACCCCAAGCCGTCTTTCCAGGAATGCCGGGGAGCCGACACAATCACAGAGACCGCACCTGAGCCTATCTCACCTGCCATTCTCTCATTTCAGCATGGATATTTCCAAGTCTTCACAGGCCCTGAGGGGACTCATCTGGAGGCGGGAGGGGCATGGGAGGGCAGGGGCAGCCATTTTACAACCCTGGCTTTAATAATAAAAACCAGCTGCACTGAGACTTCTGGGTGGCAGAGGTTTTTTGGTTTGGTCTCCAGTGTCTAGAGTGGCTCAGAGTTAGCCTGATTCATACTTAACTAGGCTACTCCATCACCTCTCCGGCAGCCCCAAGGCCTTCACAGAGGGGAGAGCCTTGAACCCGTGGTGCAGGCGAGTGAGTTCCTTCTACCATCTCTCCACAGAATGGAACCCACAGTTGTGCCTCCCTCATTGGCAATTCCCAAGTAGCTATTGGACCCAGGACTCTAACCCCGGAGACCTCAAACTCAACCTCCCGAGTGCAACCTTCTGCCCGGAATAATCATTTTCATGCTTGCTTTGCCATCTGCTCAGTTACAAACACTCATGGCATCACCTAATCATTCCCCGGTCATTTTCCAAGTTACCCGACCCCAACTCACATCCTAGCTTTGGTGAGGCCTGTGTCCTCCAGTGGCTGGACTGCAGCAGGCCCCGACTGACCTAGCTTCTGGCTTTCCCTTCTTCACCGCCTCCCCCCAGGGCTGCTTTCACTGCTCCTGCCCAAAAGCTTTCTGTGTGTGTGACGCTCACGTTTTCTCTCGTGTGGTACGAGGACAGGGAGTTAGGTTTTGCTGTTCTAAGGGCTCCTGTTCAGACGACTAGAGTGAGAGTCTGAGCCGTCTGTGAAGTAGCTCACACTCCCTTCACATCTCTGTCTCCCTTTCACTCTTCAGGGGTGGCTGCAGTGTCAGTGTGCAGCCTGCCCTGGCTCTAGCTGGCCAGGTGGAGTAGGCTCCTGGGGCCTACTGAGTTAGCCCTGCTAGGGCAGCAGCCCCGCGGTGTGACCAGCACCTGCTCCTTTACCTACTTCTTAGGTTGTTAGGCCCTGCTTAGAGGCTCAGGGCCCAGGCAGAGCCACAGAGGCAGCATGCTGGAAAAGTGGGAATTGTTAAAGGGACACGGGCTTGGGTACGTCACAGGGCTCCAGGGTCCTCCCCTTTACCCCTACTGGTTCTGTTTAGATACTACTCCCTACTCCCACCTTCCCCCATACTGCAAGGTTAGGGCTTCTGCCTTCTCACCATTTCTCCTCAGTGTCTTGTGGGAACAAGAAGCTGCCATCTCCTGGAACCCAGTTTCGACTTCCTTATTTACCTATGTCCCTCTAATGCTCCTTCATTCTCACCTTTCAGAGATTGACACTGATTGCTGGTGGGGGAGGGCCAAGGCTTCTCTAGTTGCTTCCTGATGAGAGAGGGTGGAGTCTAGGGGCTGTCCATACAAGAGAGAAGAGACTTTTATGAAGCAGACTCCTGGGTGCAGTTGAGGGAGCCTCAGTAAAATTCTGGCAGGTGGTGGTGCATCTAGCAGACAGGGGCAGAAGGGCTTATGGAATGCAGAGGACAATGTTGGAGGCTACTACAGTACAGCCCAGTGTAGGGCACCCATCCCCAGGCATGTCCCACACAGGAGAAACCAGCCCCAGGCCGGCCTCAAGAGTGTGAACCCAGGATCTGCTTTCAGATGCTGCAATAGCTGTCAGAGTAGCTAGCATCTGAGGGCCTTCTGGAGAGAGAGAAGAAATTATTTAACCACCATTTGATTTTCAGTTTAAACAATAGTGGGCCTACATCTCTAGGCTGGTTGGCCCTGAATTGAGCCAAGTTCATGTCGGGAAAATAAGTCGTGGGCCTTTACTCTTTGGTTGTTTCATTGTTCTCCTTTCTCCCTGTCAGAGTCAGAGGGCCAGCCTGACTCAAGAAAGGAGCCCAGAAGACACTTTGATACAAACGTACCTGGGTCTTGTCTAGTTAGGGGAACCATGCTGTAGTGAAACACCACAGCTAAAACACCCGGGGAGGACTTCTACTTCCACATGTCACTTAGTCATCGAAGGAAGTAAGACAGTAACTCAAACAGGGCAGGAACCTGGAGGTAGGAGCCCCTGCAAAGGCCACGGAGGGGTGCTGCTTACTGGCTTGCTCAGCCTGCTTTCTTACAGAACTGAGGACCACCAGCCCAGGGGTGGCCCCACCCACCATGGGCTGGGCCCTTCCCCATCAACAACTAATTAATAAAACGCCTTACACCTGGGTCTTATGGAGGCATTTTCTCAATTGAGGTTCTCTCTTCTCAAATAACTCTAGCTTGTATCAAGTTGACATAAAACTAGCCAGCACAGGTCTGAAGTAGGAGGGCTAAATCCCATCCTCCAGACCCAGGTTCTTAGCTCAAACAGCACATGACAGTTTATACACAAAAGGTATTTGTTCCGCTATAGACCTGGATTCAGTGGTTTACACGGAACAGGGGACTTCCTGCTGAGCCCAGCGATGATTAGCTGGGCCCAGGGCACCTGTCCTCCTTATAGCCTGTGTGGATTTGTTCAGGTGAGTCTCCTCTCCTGTGCTGTGCATTGGGAGCACGGACTGACAAGCCCTACGTTTAGAATGCCTAAGCTTTGTTAGTTCGTCAGTGAGTGGTAGCAGGCAACCACCATTAAGTATCAAGAGGGCAGATCTGCCTTTAGCAGTGCCTAACCCGAGACCATCCCTGGCAGGGCTTCGGAATGACCTGCTGCTTGCAAGCTGGTACTCACAATCAGCTTGTACGAGGCGCCCACAAATGGAGACAGCCTGAAAAGCTTTCTCTGGTTTTCTTTATCTGCTCCTGAGAAGCTCTGAATATAGGCGGGTCTGATTCTCCACCATATCCTGCAAGAGAAACATCCCTGGGGACGTTGGGGTTGTGCCTCTAGACAAAAGAAAACTGGAGTTTTGTTTGTTCGTTTGAGTGTCTGAGATCTAACTCTGCTTGGTGCTTGAAAAAACAGCCGAGCAGTGACTTTGTAGGGATCTTGGGACAAGTTTATCCCATCTGCAATGAGAGGGAAGAGGAGAGAGAGAGAGAGAAATCTTTGGTCAGGGTTGCTGGGTCCCTCCCTGCATTCCCTAGTCCACCTGCTGGTCAAGTCTACTCTGTCATCAGGAAGCAGTTAGCGTAATCTTCCCTGAGGAGAGGCCTACCCATGGCCCAGGCTCTGCTATCTCCCAGTTTCTTCCTTCTGTCTTACAGCCATGTTGACTGGGGCCCAGGCCCACACAAGGGCCACTTTCTATGTAAACCACACAAACTCCAGGAGGCAGCAGAGGCCTCACTGTGGAGTCCACTGGGCACATGCTATATGACAGGCATTTCTCAGGTCCAGCCTCACATCCCCAAACCCAAGGTCTTAACCTTTAACTCACCCAAGGTAACAGAACTTGAAGGCAGAGTCAAATGCAGAAAGAAGCAGGTAGCACCCATCCTACTGACCCATTCCACAAATGGCCAAAGGTAAGCTAGGGAGAGTCCAGGAGCCTTTATCTGCCTCATGCTGTAGTCCACTACCAACTACCCAAGTGTTAGGCATTTGTAAAAACTCCAGGGCCAGGCCTGCTATCCCATTGTCAGCAACAGCTGGCAGGCCCAGCTGTCATTCCTCACAGGTTTGCCTCTGCTGCTCATCGCCTCCCTATGCAGTCCCTCTATGAGCAGGCTGAAGGTCTTTTAGAGAGGCAACTGCTTTACACCTGTGACTTGGTTCCAAGTCTAATGCCACCCAAGTGGAAGAGCATCATTAGTCCTCTCAGACTGTCCGGCAAGGTTCCAGAAGTGCTGGGCCTGCATTTTGGCCAAAGCTACTCTGCCCATTTTTCAAGAGATTGGCCATTGGTATCTACCTTCCCTAGTACATTCCAGACAGGGTGAATCCTCTAACAGTCCCCTCTGTTGCTTTGGGGTACCACTCTTGGCCTGCATCCTCTACTGACAACACTTGGTGGCGAGAAACTGGTCATTGTAGCTCTCAACCTGTGCTTACAGCTGTGGGGAGTGTCCATCCTCTTGGTTTACTCATTAAGTAGCTACACATGATTGATAGGCCCCACTAGAGGCAGCTTTGTTTTTATCCTCTAGATTATGACAAGCTGTGTGCAGAAAAATCGGGCGCTCTTTAAGGTCCATGGGCAGAGAAATCCCAGTGGGTCGGGGCAAAGTGAAGGGGACTTCTACTGCTGCTGAGCTACCTGAAACATGAAAGGATTCCTGTCATCCCCCTGCCCCGAGCACGAAGGTGGGCATGGATACCCATGCTCTGCCCTTTCTTGTTACCAACCATGAGGCTGAACAAGGGGAGCCTGTCCCCAATATTTGCTCTTATTGATGTGACTCTTCAATATCCTGTGCCCTTAATGAATTCCTAATGTTATATGGTTCCTCATTCAAAAATACCCCTGGAGTAAGTGTTCCCATTGACTCCTTTTTCTCCTGTTTATAATCTGTAAGCAAGCATGATTAGCACCCAGAGTGAATAGTTTGCCCATAATTTAGAGAATACTGAATGCTATTTTTCCTCAGTCTGCTTATATCCTAGCATTTAGAAAGTGAAATAAATAAATAAAGCAAGAATGCCCAGGGCATGATGGGACAGAAGCAAAGGCTGGCTACAAAAAGCAAAGACTAGAAGAAAGAACAGGCATTAAGGCCTGGCAGAGTCCTCCTCTCCAGCCTCCCACCCAGCATGCTGGTCCTTCTCGGCTTCTGGCTGATATTGGTACCTGGCAAACTGTGCCGCCGAGGCAGAGGGTCCTCTGCCTCATTTCGTTAAACCAGTCCTTTCAGTGCTAGACAGAAGAGCTAGCCACAAAAAATGGAAAGTGACAGCTTTGCCTTCTGGCTGGACATCTGCCAAACAGGCCTTGGGTCCTGACCTTTCCCCTGTTGGTCCCATTTAGATATCCATCCTCTGTCCCCATGATCTCCGTCCATTTCTCCTCCAATGTCTTCTGGGAAAAAAAAAAAAAACAAAAACAAAAACAGCTGTCACCTCAGGAAGCCTGTTTGCATTTTGTCTACCTGGTCTCTCTAACTGAACAAGGGGTGGGGACAATGGTGTTGAAGGGCATCGGCTGTCATGTTTTGGGGGTGATCAGGCCTGCCAGAGGGCGGCTTTTGTGAAGACAGCAGTCTTGGAGGTAGCTTGGCTCACCTACCAGCACAGTGAAGCCTCCATATCTGAGGCCCTTTCATACTCCAGTGACCCTGTGAAGCAGGCTGAAATCCAGAGGAAATGTCCTCAGGGCAGCACCAGTGAGAGGGACTCCTGGCACTGGGCTCGGCCCTGGTGCTGCCCAAGTTCAGAGCCCTTGGAGGTGAGGGGTGGGGCTGTCTTTCCAGTCTTCTGTATCTTGAGGGCCTACTGTCCGCAGGAGCCTACATGGTCAATAACCAGGACTAAAGGCGGCCCATCTTCCTCAGTCAGTGGCCACTATACTGAGCTCTGTTGTCCCCAGTCCTGAGCCAGTGCAGCTGATCAGGCAGATCAACCAGGGCCTGGCCAGATGAGCACCCACCTCTGCTGGGAAGCTCAGTTCCAGCCGTGAACCATGGGACAGTGAGAGAAAGCTTTACAGGGGGATTTTAAAATAATAAGACTATCACTTTTTATGGAGTAGTTTTGATGCAACTGCCAAGTCATACCACTTCCAGAAAACATGAGCAGGGTATTCTGGATTATCTCTCCCAACTGAGAGCCAGCCGCCAGACCATTAGAGCTCAGGGAATGTCGTGTGGATGGTTGAGACAGCCATGCTGCAGCGTGCAACACGTGAGGGATGCGGAGGTCGGCGAGACGGGAAGCTTAGTGTTAGAACCTGTATCGGGGTAGAGCCGTGTGGGGATGGACAGAAAGGGCAGTGTGGAGTAGGTCGCTGGAAGCTGTTGTGAGGTGATGTTCCTGCTCTAGAAATATGCCACAGAAGGGCTTTGCAGTGGGGTATCACGGCTGCAGTGAAATGGGTGTCCAGGGCAGGACCAGCATGGAGGCAGGCAGGATGACGAGCACGGGGCCTGAGAGGTGAAGACAGGTCTGGGCAGCCCTGCACCTACAGGGGAGTAGGCATGGGGACTGCAGAGAGCAGAGAAGCCGAGTTCTAGGCTGAGGTGTCTGAGACCCTGGAATGTATAGATGGCTGTCCTTGGAATCAGGAGTGTGCACAGGACACCAGACAGCATTACAGTTCCTTCTCAGGAGAGAGGGCAAGGGCCAGGCCTCAGTTATACCCCACCACAGAAAGACCTGAGGCAGATACTCACGGTGAAAGCTCTGGCTTTCATGGCTCCCCAGAGTGCTATTGCTGGGGGCCTGTGGAGGGGAGCCAGCACTCCACAGGAGGTCTCCAGGCCAGAGGAGAGGCTCCCTGCCCATTACTTCTTCAGAGAAGCCCACTCTGAGGTCTCACGGGAGACTCCCACAGTGGTGGGGGGAGCTTGTAGCAGTCGCTGCCTGCTGTAGGAGTAAGGTGACAACAGAAAAGGCTATGATTACTTCCTAAGGGGACAGTGCTTTTGAGAGTCTCCCCCTCCTTGTTACAGCCCTGCAAACTAGGCTCTATTTCCCCTGCTTTGCAGGGAGAAAATGCAGGCACAGCATGATGTGATAACCGCCCCACCCCGCCCCAGACAGTTCACTGGGAATATGCAGTGGCAGGATTCAAACACAGGACTGTCAGTGAGGTGCCATGTAGGAAGTGGGGAATCAAACCAGACACTAACAGGAAAGCCCAAACACAGAAATCTGGACTCCACCCTCTTAGTCCTCTGCAGCCTGCTGTGCCCTAAAGGGCTGGCCTCCCTGCTCAGCCTTGCCTTTGGAGCCTTGAGAAGTTTGGGAACATCCTGACATGCTGAACCCAATAGCAAGGACAGCAAGGCTCAGAGCCAGCGGTGTGTGGCAGCCTCCAGCCCTGGCTGGAAGCCACCCAGAGCTCCGAGCTGTAAGGCCTTCTGTGAGAGGCATGCATGGTGTAGTAAGTCCCCTCTCACTCCAGGACCAGCCTGGGCCAGTCAAGAGAGCAAGGTTCTTAGCATTAAAAAGAGACCCTAGAGCTCAGCTCATTTTCCGTGGGAGCTGTCGAGATCCCCAGATGAGAGGTCCAAGCCCACAGTGCCCTGAGCCCTAAAACGACTTGTATAGCTGCTAAACAAAGGCTCCCACAACTCTGGGTATCTGAACTGATAGCTCAGGGCTGGAGTAAAGTCTGCTCATCCCTATCCACCCCATCTCCAGGTGCTGCTGTCCCTTGCAGTGTGCAAGGCCTGGAAGTCTGGATTCCTAGACCTGCTTCTGTCTTGCTTTGTGACTCCAAGAAAACCCTTGAACTCCTCCCTCCCTAAGCACAAAAATAATGAGTCCTGTGTGCCCCACCCCTGAGGGTTGCTGGGATAACTAATGACATAATGGAAGGGAAAGCCCTTTGAGAATGTTTCAAGGGAAACACAAGCCGAAGGCTCCCTTATTAATAATAGATGCCTGGGTGCGTTTCTGCCAGCCAGTGCACGCTCAGCACTTCTGGGGCGGATGCCCAGGAGATGCTCTGTTATTTCATTTGCTGCCACTGATAGTTCAGGGTAAGGAGGGAGGATGGTAGGACCGATGGGTACCTTGCCCTAGCTCTAACAGCCAGCTCCTGATCTCTTGCTGCCGGCACATCCTCATTTGTTCCGTTGTAAACAACATCTCAGAATCACCCAGTTTCAGGAGGTACTTGCCTTTTCCTTCTCCAATCCTGGCTCTAAACCTACCCCTCACACATTGAGGAAATCACAATGTTTTTCTTTTCTTGTAACCTTTTCTTTTCTTGGCTCTGGTGCTCCAAAGTTTGGTTTTGTCTCCTGATGCATAGTTAATTTAATTATCCAAAGAAAATGATAGAATGCTTGCTACTAATTTATTACCAGCTACCAAGGACATGGTACTGACATAATTTCATACAGAGCTTCAGGCTGCAGCTTAGGGGAGCAGGCTGCCGACTCACCCTGAACAGCCAAATGAAATTGACTACCCAGGAGGTCAGCCAGGACATTAGCCAACGTGATGAGTGTGGCAGAACCCTGTGCCTGCGATTTACGGCACACCTTTCACCCCACACTCCGGGAGCCTCCCCAACATCAATTAGGCCTCATAACTAGAAGACTCACCTCACCTACTCTGCTTAAAGAAGAGGCATGGGCTGTGGGTCCTGGCTGGAGCAGTGCCACAGGAGAAAGCAGACTGGAGCCAAGCTGCAGCACAACACGCCCTGCTTCCTGAGCACAGCACAGAGAAACAGCAGCCTACAAGAGGCCTCAGCAATGAGTGCCAGCTTGTTGTTGGGAGCCTCTCTGCTTGGACCTTCAGCTTTGGAGGTAACCCCTTTTCTTTAAGCCATGCCCTCTAAATCTGGCTAGTTGCCACATCTTTCCAGCTGGGTCTCAGGGCAAGGTCCTTGGTTGTTTAAAGTTGCTACTAGTCCTGAGTACCCAGGCAGGCTGTAAGCCCTGTCAGCTTTGTCGTCTCATCTGTAATACAGGGATTCATGAGACTTTAATGAGACCATACATCCAAGATTCTCAGCTCAGCATCTTGGCATTCAAAGCCCTCAAAAAGTTATTGTCTTTACCCATATAGTATGAGACCTGACTACACATACACAGGTTAAATCATAAAGAGTACCCAGTTCAAGTCGCCAGCTTGCAGATGAGGAAAATGAAGTCTAAAGGGGGACAGAAACCAAGCATAGTGGGTCATATTGGTCATCCTGGTACTCATCCTGAGGCAGAGGATAGCCATGCTATACAGGGAGTTCCAGACCAGCTTGGGCTACAGAGTGAGACAGTGTCTCAAATAATGAATAATAATAATAATTATTATTATAATTATTAAAATAAGATAAAAATGAATAGGTACCTTTCAACTAGGATCTAGCTTAGCTGTCTAGGTGATCAGCCTAAATGTCCCCTGGTGGCCCAACACAGGGGCAACAGCAGAAACTTCTAGAGAACTCAGAGGGAATCAGCACCTTCCCTGACCGCCTGGCTCATGTGACAGGTTGTGGGAGGTAATGAAGGTGATGGCCAGCAGGCCGAACCTCCCAGGGCGTCCATCCTAAGCCCCATTGCCACCTCTGCCTCCTGCTACTAATGACAGGCTTGCAGCTCTGAAGCCATGCCCACGGAGGAGAGTCCTAGAAAAGCTGGGGGCCACCAGAGGAGCTGGGGTGTGGAAAGGCCATGCACTTCCAGCCAGAGTCCAGTGAAGGCCCCTTGTGTTCCTGCCCACGTCTCTGGCCATTACGCCTCTTCCCCATGCAGAAGGCAGCAGTAGTGAGACTACTATATCTGCAATCAGCCAGTGTGTATTCAATTCTTAGGAAGCCATATTTTCCAAAACTGCTGGTTTGCGTTCCATATTCCCACTTGCTTTGTGACCTGGGGCAAATTCCTGTGCATCTGATTTCCTGGATCGCTCTCCTATCCACCAGCAGGGTGATGTGCGCCAGCGTCTCAAAAGCCAAGGTTATCAGCAAGTCTTCTTCACTCGGGCTCCAGAGTCCCCCAAATCTAGGGTTACATGAAATGCTGACGGTATATCCCCTTATATGCTCTTTACAGGATTATCAGCAAGCCTCCAGCTAACTATATCCATCTGGCACAATCAATAGGGTTCTCTGGGTTTCCCACTCTCTCCAGCTCACTTTTATGTCCACCAAAACAAAACCCCCAGTCAGAGGCAGCATGAAACGTAGCCATGCTGAGCATTCCTTTCAGAATGAGAACATAAGGTGCATTTACGGCTGGGGTTTCCAGCCCTCCAGCCGGCGCAGACACACCCAGGCTCTGGCGGCAACCCGGCTCCCCTGCTATCCTGGGAGGAAAAGCTTGCTCTCCACCAGCCTCACCCACAGCACTGGACCCATTTACACAGTCTCTGGGGACCCATTTTGTAGCCAAAGAGTTTCCAGCTAAACCCATTCAGGGCATGAAGCCAGAGGACTCCTGTAACCACCTCCAAATGGCTTTCATCTTTTCTTCCCTCCAGCATTGTGAATACACCACCAGGCCTGGCTAGTCCTCTAGGTAGGTCATGGGCTGCCCACAAAACCCAGTGGCTCTCCATTACCAAGGACGTGCTCAGGTGCAGGGCCTCATGTCATGCAACGCTATAGTACACTCGATAGGCTGTGGTTTGTCTTGTATATGTGTGTGGAATCCATATGTGTTTGAGTGGAGTGTATGTGTGTACATGTGCTACCCAAAGCTGAAATCTGGGAGTTGCAGAGGCAAGGTCTCTCACTATACTCAATTCTAGCTAGTTTAGCTAGCTAGGTAGCTAGTTCTAAGTTCCAGCCTCTTATAGGTGGCTAGCACACCTGTCAGCCTTTTACATGACATGCTCTAGGGATCCAAACTCTGGTTGCCATGCTTGTGCAGGAGGCATTTTATCGGATAAAGCATGGTCTCAGCCCAATATGCTGACACACTTAATTACAGTACATTCAAACAGTAGCCACCAACTAGCAGAAAGGATTTTTAAAGTATTCAACAAAACTACCCGCTTTGTTTCTAAGACAAAAGCTATGGAGCGGCAGACTGACCTCCTTGTTCATTCACTTGGGCATCTATCTGCTCAACTGGCCTAGAAAACAAAGGGTGCAGACAGCAACGTTTTAGTATAAAATGCAGAAGGATGACTTAGTATCAGCACATCTCTATCGGCCAGCTGTCCCTCAAGGGTGCTTTCATGGGTACCCTCATGGGAAGCAACATTTGAGAAACACTGGTTTAGGAGGGAAAAGGCCTTCTACACTTGTCAATGACCCCTACAAACTGGTTTCCCTTAACCCACACTTCCCAAACTCCATGTTTCCGCCCCTTCCTGCCTTAACTATCCACAAGAACTCTGAGCTCAGTTTCCTCTTCCACCCTCCAGCCCCTGAAGAATGACCAGGTCTGGTCCACAAGAGGATATTCATTGACAATGCCAAGTGTTTGACCTCCTCTCATCTTTTCTGGTAAAAATTCATGAAGGCAGGGACCATGCCTTCAACAGCCTGTGGCCTCAGAGGCTAGCTTACTGCTCTGACAAGCAAAGCTCTTTAAGCTGTAGCTCCTACACATGACAACTTCTGAGCCATCAAACACTGCAAAACTGTTCCCTGCAGCATTGCTGAGCACACAGGACATACGCTGGGAGCACTGTCACCACTGTGCCTCAGGCTGTGTGAGGGAAGGGGCTGGCCTGCAAAGGAAAACGGGCTGCCAAACTCCCAGAAGCCACAGGGGCTAACCGGATTCCAGACAAGCAGACGGAAAGGGGATGCACACACAAGCACCTTTCCCAGAGGCCTAGAGCCAGAGCAGAGCAAAAGGAACTGTTATTCAGATTCAAGTGAAGATAAACGGGGTACCTCAAACCATGCCTTTTGGATTAAGTTTTCACTTTAAGCCATCTTCTACAGCTTTTTGTATGTGCTCATATGTGTGTACAGATGTGTGTGCATGTGGAAGCAAGAAACTGACATTGGTTGTCTTCCTCTCATTCCCCTTCCACTTTATTTTCTGAGGCAGAGTCTCTTGTAGCTCGTCAATTTAGTTAAACTAGCCAGCAAGCCCCACAGATGCAACTCTGTCACCTCCCCAGTAGTGGCATGATCTTTTACAAGGCACTGCAGACTCAGGTCCTTTGCGGCACTTCACCACCTAGACCACCTTCCCAGCCCAAACGACTTTCAGAAGTCATTCCAAGTTGCCACCCAAAGGGACGTTTCAGTTCCACGAACTTCTGCAGGCAGTACCCCAGAAAACTGCCTCTTTTCTACAATGCCTCACTGGGTGACAGGAATCACTTAGTGCTCTTTGTCTGAGGCTGATTACTGTGGAGCCTTGGTCTCCCCATCCCTTGAGTTGAGGGAGAATCAGATTTCTGGTGACGTCACCATTCTGAAGCCAGACTGCCCAGTTTCAAATCCTGGCTCTGGTTAATTATCTGCATTTGGAGAAGTTATAGAACCTTGTAGAGGTGATAATTATTGCTATAATTACCAACCAAAGCAGAATATAATTTACGGACCATTATGGAGACTGGAGGGATATGCCAGTACTACGTAGGACTACAGAACACCTACCTATATGACAGCGGTCCTGTAAGACTGCAGCGCTGCTGCCAATTTCCGATGGTGGGGTAGTACCATGGCACAACGCGTCAACCACACATCTGTGGGACAGGTACACGGGCGGACTGTGCTGCTGCTTGCATGAACACATACACACACTATGAACACTAACTAGGTGTAGAGTTGGCTGGGCCATCTACATTAGTACACTCAATGGCATCTGGAGATGAAAAAACGACATTTCTTAGAACTTAGCAGCCTGCTAAGTGGCCTGACTGTGCTAAATGCAATGATGACAACAAGCTGCACCAAGTAAATGCTGGTTCAGGGGCTGAGACGGGGCCACTATGACAGGAGGAATGATAGGAGGAATCAAGTGGGAGAAAGGATCATCAGTTCAGCTCAGGAGAAAGGCATTACCTGGGGTGCTCCTCTCTGATTAGCATTTCTCAGTGGGGTGCCCCTACAGCCATCACATCTGCCATTGCTGCTGCCCCTGCAGCAGGGATGGGAGGTAAATGAAGACCTTAAAAAGCACCTCAAAGACAGAAGGATACAGTAATCACTTTGATGAGGTGACTGAAGCCATGTATGCCCAGACAATTCAAGATATGGTTTCCTCTCCTCTGTGTCCCAGTTTCAACTGGGGCAGGGCACAGCCAGATGACCCCACAGCTCGGGCATTCTAGGATCCCATAGCACTAATGTGTCCATGACTTGTGAAGAGCTGTCACTTTACTGCTGTCCTCTCACTACAGGGCTGAAATGCCACAACTTTCAAAAGGGCTTTGCAGCAAGCGCCCCTGAGTCAAAGCAGGCTCAATTAGGCAGCAGCAGAAGCACATGGGGTCTAGGGGTCCCACTGCACCTTGCTTCCTTCCGGTGCTGCATGCTCACCCCAGGGTGCCACCTCAGCTTTCCAAGATGAAGATGTGTTTCCAGTTGGCAGTGGTAGTTCTTCTCCTCCTTTTTTTTTTTTTTTTTTTTTTCGAAACAGGACTTTTTGTGTAGTCCTGGCTGTCCTGGAACTGGCTCCATAAACGAGGCTGGCCTTAAACTCAGAGATCGGCCTGCCTCTGCCTCCTGGGTCCTGAGATTAAAGGTGTGCACCACTGAACCTAGCTGTTGGCAATTCTTTTTATTCTACTTTTCAGATGACTCATGTGGCTCCAGAGACCTGGCCATGGCCTCACCCCGTCTCACACCTACACTCAGCCTAACTTGTACCAGGAGACCCTAGGGCAAAGAGTGCAAGAGATGATCACATGTGTGGATGATTGGAGCCTGGTTGCTTTTCTCCACACAGAGGACACTACCGGGAGAGTAAAGGAAAGGGCAAAGCATTTTCTGAGCAGAATTCTAGACATCTATAGTAGTATCAAACTGAGTTGTCCCTCCTTCTCCAACTCCATCCTTTGCAGACACAAAGTTCTATAAACTGACAAACCCCTAAAATGGACAACTAAAATTTAAGTTAAACCAACCAAACACTTTCACCATGGTCAGGCTTAAGCCAAGTTTACTTTATCACATTAGCTGTTTTTCTGAAGAGCAGTGTGTTCCTGGAACATTCACACTTGGTGGTCAAGCTTCTGTAGCTCTGAATTTGGCAATCCAGCCCCTATCTTTTGAGATATGCCATTCAACAATTATACTAGCATAGCTAGGCTATGAGGGTTTTCATGGTTACAATCTTGCCTAAAACAAAGAACACCCATGAATAAGACAAGTGAAGAAATAAGTGGTGATGATGATGATGGTGATGATTTGAGACAGGGTCTTACTAAGCAGCCATGTTTGTCCAGGAACTTGCTATGTAAACGAGGCTTACTTTGGGTTCACAAAGATCCTTTTGCCTCCAGGGTGCTGGAATTAGAGGTGAATGCCACCACTCCTGGCTAAAGTAGATTTTATTTTATTTTTTCAATTTTTTCTTTATTTAAGGTACTAGACATGTTTCTGATAGTAATTTTAAAGGATGACAAAACTTCATTATATATTTTATTACAGAATTAGAAAATGTCAAAAAATATTGTTTGGAACCACAAAAAAATCAAAAAGGATATAATAATTGATTCATCAAAAGGCATTCTGGCTGCTGTTAGCATATTTGCTTTCCTTAGATTATAAATTTTTATGATTTCAGCTGAATACTTTTGATAGTTTCCTTAAGATATGATTGACTTATTTTTTCTTCAGTATTTCTGTCATTTCAGGAACCACCTACAAAATAAACACAAAAACCAAAACAGTAATTAAGAACATTGAACCCTCCCTGAAACAGGGCCATTAGCTCTCAGGAAGCCACAGAGGCTAAAATCATGGCAGATCTCTGATCAGCAACAAGTGCCACCCAGGCGCAGGCATGCCCTGCTCACTTAGTCCTCCCCCCCCTCCCCCCCGAGATGGCAAACCTTCTGTGCGGAGGGCTCACGAGGAACACGGGCTGACAGAGCCCGTCACAGGTTGCCTAGAGCCAACTCCTGCCCAGATGCCTTTTGGCATAACCACAAATGTTTAGGAGGCGCAGTTCTTTCCAGGGCTGGATCGGCAGCATCTTCCTACCTCTGTATTTCCCCAGCAGCCCCCCTTCTCTACAGTGCACCTCACTTTCCTTCAAGCCCCACACCAGTGTGACTACTCAGGACCACCAACCTCCTTTAGCACTTGCTTTTTCATTCTTGCATTACACATTTCACAAACATTTTGTTGGCTTTCTCACCATGTTACTGTCACATGGTATATTCATATGAACCGAATATTTAGTATCATCACTTTTCATGAATATGAAGATTTTGTGCCAGCAGACAAAAGAAACCACAGCAAATGCAAATGACTGAGCTAACGCCCATTCTAAAACACAACTAACTGTAACCCTTAGTCCTGTGAGGTTAGTGACTGACTGCGTGGACAGCAGAGGAGAGCAGAGTGGACTGTGGGTGCCACACAGACACTCTGAACACTAGCTGGGCTGCTTGTGTAAAATATCAATTACCCTGTCTTGCAAAGGGCTGTGGGCTGCCCTAGCTCACAAAGATCTCTGTTGACCGTCGCACTGATGAGTGCAACCTCTCAATTATTTAAGAGAGCTACATTTCCACCAGGTGGAAATAATGGGTTCCTACAAAATTTATTAAGGAAATTGTCGACATGTTGTTTCTTCCGAATGTCACTTTGTCTCCAACCTATTAAAAGGCCTGTGCTTACCATGGAGCCAGCAGGCACTTGCTCCGGGCAGCACTAGGTGCTGGCGCCACCTCCCCTGGCTTTCCTCAGTGGAGGAACCATGAGCTCATGCCAGTCACACGGTTGACATGCTCCCAGAACCTCATGTGGGATCAGCGTGTTGCACGAAAAATACGCTTTAGCACAACATCTTTCCCCAGAAGGTCAAACATTTTGAACAATTAAATAAACAAACAAACAAACAAATAAATAAATAAGCAAGCATCCCATAGAATGTCCCCTCATTGCACTCCCCACAACAGAGACAAGGGGACTTTCTCTTGCCATTGTTTATTAGTCTTAAAAAAAATTAAACCAACAACAGACTTTACACGGATTCTATATAATCCTTTAGCAAAAAATACTAAGTATAAAGGCTGAAAGACCTGGATTCTTATTTTTATTGTCCTTTAGATATTGCATAGGTAACCAGCCCTACACAGGAAGAATAAATCAGAGAAGATTGAATTTAAAAAGAAGGCTGTCTACTGCTATAAACATATGATGCGCACATTCCCGTTTGAGTTGGGGGAGTAGAGAAGTGTCTGCATAAGTGGTTTCTCTTCAGCAGGACTAAGTGATGGCTGCGCAGCTCTGTGGACATGCTAAAAGTCAACAAACTATACACTGAGTTTGTTGGAACAATTCTGTTACTAGAGACATATTCTAAATGTGGTCATCTTATACCAGAATGTGGGAGAATGAAAGAAACAGCATTGTCTGCTCCAGATTCAGGGATCTTTAAGAAAGAAGAGACCAGTGTAGCCTAGGAAGATTCAGAACATCATACTAGAGGAGAAAAGAAATGTGGGGAAGAGAGAGAGCAACAGAGATAAATACTACAGGTTCAAGAGGTAACAATATAATGGCTGTGGTGGGAAGACAGGTGGCATAACAAATCCAACCCATGGGAACACCTATGGTCTCTTCAGTAGATAGTGTGGAGCAAATGATATCCACAGGAAAAGAATGAAGGTGGGTCCCTATTGTACACCATATAAAAAAATGTACCCAAAACATGAAGTTGTTAGAAGAAAACCTAAGAGTGAATCTTCATTACTTGAGGTTGCCCATCGACTCTCAGATACAGCAATAAAAGCACAAACAATGAAAGGAAACAACAAGCAGACTGGACTTCAGCAAAAGTATCTGTATATCTGATAGTATCAAAAAAGTTAAAATAAAGTCAGGCATGATGATGGCACCTTTTATCCCAGCATTTGGGAGCAGAGACAGGGGCAGAGCTATTGAGTTCAAGCCCAGCTTGGTCTACATAGTGAGTTCCAGACCAGCCAAAACTACAAAGTGAGACCCTGTCTCAAAAAAACACACAAAGCAATAATAAAACTATACTCAATGGAAAGAAATATTTAGAAACCATGTATTTGATAAGGGCTTTGTATTGAGAACACACAAAGAATTCTTACAAGCCAACAAAAAGATAAACAACCTAACCAAAGACTTTGGATGTGGCTTAGTATCTAAGTAAGAGCACTTGCCACCTCTAGCATGAAAGAAAAGAGAGAGAGAAAGAGGGAAGAGAGAGAGAAGGAAGGAAGGAAGGAAGGAAGGAAGGAAGGAAGGAAGGAAGGAAGGAAGGAAGGAAGAAGGGAGGGAGGAAAGGAAGGAAGGAAGGAAGGAAGGAAGGAAGGAAAGAAAGGATTTGGGTAGAAATGTTCAGTAAGCATCATGTACTTGAATGTCCTCAACAACATTAGTTCTGGTAAAATATAAATTAAAACTATAACTGAGGTACCACTTCATCCCTAGGATGGCACTAATTAAAGAACAGAAAATAACAAGTGTTGGTGAGGCTGTGGAAAAAGCTTATACACTGCCAGCAGGAACGTGAAATGGTGTCATCTTTGTGAAAGCAGTCTAGAAGGTCTTAAAAAAGCTAAGATGGAATGACTGTATGACCAGGCCATTTTGTTCTGTGTCCATGCAAAGAAAATGAAGGTAGGGATTTGAACATATACTGAAGCCCAATGATTACTACACTGTATTAGGAAAGTTTTCTTTAGTATAAATAACACTTGATATATGTGTTAGGTATATGTAACACTTCTTGTTACATAGGTAACAAAAGATTAAAAAAACAAATAAACAAACAAACACAAAAAAACCCAGACAAGACAAGACGATTTAACTGAAATTTAAAATGTTTCTACTCTCATGAAAGTGAAAAAGCAACTCAGAATGAGAGACCACACTGGAAACTTCTCCTGATAAGGACCTTACTTCTAGCACAAACAACACTTACAACTCAAGAGCAAACGGGAAACAAAATTTTAAAACACTAGAGTCATTTCTACAGAGAGAATATGTAAATGGCCAATAAACACAAAAACAACAGTCAACATCATCAGCTGTCAGGAAAACACAAATCAAAACTGTAAGATGCCACTTCATATCCACAAGGACCTGTCTAACCAGAAAGACAAACAGTTAACATGCGCTAGTGAGTTGTCTAGAAGACTCGGAGCCACATGTCCTTCTAGTGGGAATGTAAACTGTACAGCTGTGATGAAAGCAGACTGACACAGACTCCTACAGCAATTCCACACGGAGAAAAGAACTCCAAAGAAATAAACATTATTGTCTGTACAGAAATTTACACACTGGTGCTCATAGCATCATTATTCACAATAACAAAAAAGCAGACACAACTGCGTGGACAAACAAATGTAGCCCTGAAATCTGCTATGGCACTATGGCACAGCTGAAACAAGAACTGTAAGCTCAGGGAAAGCAGCCAAAAAGATCACAATATTAGTGACTCCAGCTATACAAAGAGGCCAGGATGGGCACATCTGTGGACTGTAAGTAGAGCTGGGGTTGTATAGCACAGAAATTGTGGGCACAGGGCTTCTCTGCAGTGGGATGGAACTATAACTGACATTAGATTCACTGTACAGCAGCATGGACAGACGAACAAGCAACGGATTATGTACTTTATCTACATTTATTTGTAAGTATGAGGACGCATGCCTGTGCGTGATTACGTGTGCAGAGATCAGAGACAACCTTGTGGGCAGGAGTGTGCTCTCTCATTCCACCAGAGTCCCAGAGACCTGGGCGTCAGTTAAAGTGCCTTTACCTGTTGAGCCACCTTGCTGGCCTTAATTGTACATTTTAAAGATATACTAAGAACTGTTTGAGTTGTGCATCTGTGTGGGGTCTGTGCATGTGAATGCAGGTGCCCACAGAGGCCAGACGACAGCGCTGGAGCCCTTGGAACTGGAGTTCCGAGGGGTTGTAAGCTCCCTGCTGTGAATGTTGGGAAGCAGGCTCAGGGCCTCCCCAGAAGCACTATGTGTTGAGCCATCTCTTCAGCCCTGAATGCTACATTTTTAAAGGGCATGATAATTTCATATCAATAAAACCATTATGTTAAAAAAGTCAGGTGATATTTAATGTCCTGTCATTGTAATACCTTTTATAATATTTACCAATTACTTTGAACACCTACTTATATATCTGAACAGGAGAAAATACAAAAAGGTAGGCTGTATTATTTACAAATTTATTACAAATTGCAGTAGATGCACTGTAATGAAATTTTCATTAGCATCTTTAAGTAGGCAGTGTAATATATATAGTACTCATGATGAAGGTAACATCCAGCAAGACTAATCTGGCCAAGATAATTTAACTATTATGAAGACAGAACAGAATTTGAATTAGAGCTCTTGGAACCATAGTAATTCCATTCTGTGTTCTATTTCAAAACTTCTGAAGTGTGAAGCTGCCTAGAGAAAATAAAAATGTTCTCTTTTATGAGGGTGGGTATGTAGCTCAGTGGTAGAACACTTGTCTAGCACTTCTAAGACCCTGACTTAACCTATAGCTACACACACACACACACACACACACACACACACACACACCCCAGCACACCTTCCATCTCATTCACTAAACTCCCCTAACAATTACACACCTAGGTCAGCTCACCTACATGGACTCTAAATTCTTGACATAGAACCTCAGCAACACTGAAGTAGGGTTATAATCTTCCCAAGACAAGACCTAGACCCTTTAGAGGGTCCCCTGAGTGGAAGGATGGATTGTGCTGAACGAGAGCAGCCTCCTAGTTTTTCCATGCAGTCTGAGCTAACAGTGTTGAAGGGTCTCCATCCATTCCTCACTGCCCTGAGTCAGGCCTCTTGCTGGGAACTGCCCTGCCTCTAGTCTCAGGCTGCAACCCCTCCTAAGTGGCTCACACTCCCTCAATGTAGTTCCATGTTGTGGATTCCTTATTCTAAGAAACCCATTTCTCCTAGGGCTGAGTGTCAACTTCCCTATGTGTGATTCTGCACAGACAGACCAGGGCGACAAGAGGAGGCTAGGCCAAGCATGAGCTATATACCTATACGTGTGGCCAAGTACATTTCAGGTAATAATTTGCTAAATAAGTTCTATGACAAAAGCAGTCTTTCTCATCAGGAAGGCAAACACACAGGAAGTGGTAGGGTAAGAACGTTCACAAATGAAGTGTTTAAAATGGGGGGGGGGAACCCATATTTTCCTTAAACCTGTCACATGAGAAAGACTTAACTTTCAAACCCAGTAAATAGAACATTCTTGTTGGGCCAGCTAAACTAGACTTGAGTGCCAACTCTTCCCCTGAAAAGGCTTCATGTCCTCAGCAATCCCTGAATGAGGAGCTTGATGTTCATTTCTTTAGTTTAATTGCCAAATGTGGTTCTAGGTTCTACCTACAGTATGACATGAAACTATGGTGATTTAGTATGTAATATATAAAGAGCCCTGTGGATATTTTACAATCTGGCTTCTTTGAAAGAAAAAAACTATGTTGTATAGTAACATCACAAAGTTTAAGTTAGGGAGGCTACATTTTAAGTAGGACAAAAATATGCAATATATTAACAGCATGTATACAGACGCCCAATACACATTTTTGTCTACTCATTCATCCTTGACAAAGCCCACTGGATGACAATGTTGGTAATAGCAATCCCTCTTAAGATCAACTTACCTTAAATAAATCTGCAACTATTCCATAATCTGCCACTTGGAAAATTGGAGCTTCTGGGTCTTTGTTAATAGCCACAATTGTCTGTGAAATGAAAACACAGAGTTTGACTTTCATCAAGAAAATATACACACTATTTGGTGGCTCCATTTTAACCTCCCTCTTACAATACACTAATATTCTTTAAATATCCATCAAGACTAATTTGGAGCTTCTATGCCAAAATTATATACGTATTAGAAGGTTTTGGATTGTATTGTAGTAAAATATCTACCACTTAGCCCATCTCAGAGTAAAGAGTTTAAAATTACTATCTTGTTGAAATTCTTTCTTGACTTAAGGGGGAAAAAAGGTTGATTTTAGATAAAACAGTAACAAATCTCTATCCCAAATCATAGTGTTTGTCAACGTTTGTTTCCTATATATTCTATTCTATTTATTATTCTAAAATCATCCTGGGTCTGTTCTGAGTATATAAAAGCTAATTATCTTGCCAACTTGCTAATAAAGAAGAACTTTAAAAAATGTAAAAGTCCTTATATGTGCATCAAATACATGTACTAAAACGAAAAAGTCACTGGGTTTCTTGTACAAACCACCAAAGATTAGCCTTACCACCTACAGATACATTCTTAAATATGAAAGCTTGTGGTGGTTACTCACAGGAGGCAGGGGAAATGGTTTGGTATTCCCATAGTTGTTTTGAACTGAACACCATTGCAAATAAGTAAAGTTGTGACTCAAATGTAGTATCATTTTAACAGATAGTAGATTATAAAAATTCAGATCTCTAGAGGTAAGGTCAAATTTCTAACTACCTGTCATTGTATCTTGCTGAAACGCACTGGTGTTATTTTGATGCAGTCTGACCTAAAATAAAGGCTTCAGAACATGTGTAATTCCCCTAGTAGGCCTCCTGACCGGGACGGTAGAACATGCCAGAATAACTGAGATTGGAGCTCAGAGAGGCCTTGATGATGGCCACCCCAGAGACAACACACGCTTTTCGCATGTGAGTCTCAAATCCAAACTTGCGAGGACAAGCACACAGCCTCACAGACCCGTTTTCACTGAGGTGCTTCTCTTCTGGGAATGTTTGCCCTGATTCACAGGTAGAAACAGAGATTTATCTGATGATGGCTATCAGTTCTCCTGGAGGTCACCTAGTCACATATTTAACACCTTAATCATCTGACAGCTTTTTCATCCCACTACATAAAAGTTAGCTTAAAAGAAAGTGCATATAACAATGATATTAAAAAGAGAGTGGATGGGTATGCTTTTCTAGATTACTGAAAGTAGTCTTAAATTATCAACTGTATTGCTATGATAAAGTATTGTTTGCTCTCAATAGCTCCTTGTAAATTCAACCTTTTCCTCCTTCTGTTTTAAATGGACACACTGTATTCAACTACACTACTGAACTATCACTATGCACATAGCTCAGTATATCAACTAATTTGCTACAATAATCAAATCTCACATTCAATTATACTACATGCTAATTAAAACTGCAGCTCACAGACAATGCAAATTATCAGATTTAAGGCATTCTAATATCCCATTTTAGAATTTAATCAAAATTACCAATAGAAATCATTGGATCCCTACATAAGAAAGATATAATGGTAGTTGATTATTTTTTTCTTTGAGTCACGATCTATAGACCAGTCTTGCTTTGACATGATGATTTTCCTGGCTTGGTTTCCTGGTTTTCTGGTGGTGGGATCAAAGATATGTGCCATCACATCTGATGGATTTTATTCCTTTAATCATTTAATTACATTATCTGTTGACTGGGTGAAGAGATGTCACCACTATTTATTCTCATAGATTATTCCTCAGCTCTGGTCTCCGTATTTGAGCTGTTCCTAGCTTGCTTAGACATACACTATCAAGTCTGTTTTTTTGTTTCCTTCAGCAACTAGTCCTGTTGCCAGGTGAGGGGAATTTTCACCAGAGTCTTTGTGGCACACATAATCCTTTATTTTGGAGAAGCAGTGTTCTAGACACATGTGAATTAGTCTAGATAAAAATGTATTAAAGCTTCTGGTACTGGAAAGGGTGTGTGTGTGTGTGTGTGTGTGTGTGTGTGTGTGTGTGTGTGTGTG
>NW_026596039.1:16933387-16969025 GCF_907164565.1 Psammomys obesus
GTGTGTGTGTGTGTGTGTGTGTGTGTGTGTGTGTGTGTGTGTGTGTGTTAATGCGTAAGTCACATTTTCCCCACTGGCACTGATGTTTTCAGAGCTGAGTAAAGAAACCTGCCATCCAACTGTGAAATCTGACTGGGTCTGAACCAATTCATTTAGAAGCTACAAAGAGACAGTGCATGTATTTCTTCAAGTTAGAACTTAAGCCTGTTAAAAGTTTTATTATCTTTTATATCCAGCTTCCATCTGAATGGATAAATGCAGGGTTTCAGATGCATCATGAAAGATAAGTTCATAATTCAAACTGTACATTGTTATGCATGAGTTAATATGTCATACTCTGAAATATATGTTCAGAGTTATTACAGAGGATTTCCAAATGGAGTCCCAAGTAGTGAGTTAAAATCAAGTATTTGACTACACAGTGTACCTTCCACAATTACAAAGGCATTAAGATTGCCTGATACTGTAACCCAGTAGTTCTCAACACTCCTAATACTGCGACCCTTTAATACAGTTACTCGTGCTGTGGTGACACCCGACCATACGATTATCTTTGCTGCTATTTCATTACTGTGATTTTGCTACTGTTATGAATTATAATGTAAACACCTGATATGCGGGATATCTGATATGTGATCCCCATATGGGTCACACCCCACAGGTTGAAAACCACGGTTCCAACCCAAAATGTGTCAGTCACACACTCTGAGCAACCCCAAAGAGAGTAGTTCTAATGGGGCATCAAGGCAGAGGGCCCAGCACATAAGAATGGCAGCGTAGGTTCAGCTATATCTTTTGATGAGCTGCCTCTCCCCCTAACAGTACACTTTAGGCAGGGGGTAGCAACTTCAGTCTCTTATTTCCAAATCTATATTAACGTGAAGTGTTCAAGTATATACACTAACCACATGTATGGAGAAATGTGAAAGCTTTTCCTTAGCACTCTAATCATAGCACGCAATTACCTTGCTGTCCTTCATCCCAGCTAAATGTTGGATGGCTCCAGATATCCCAACAGCAATATAAAGTTCCTGAAACAAGAGACCACATTACTAATATGCATTTATATTATATAGCACTTTTGAGGCAGTCTTGGGTATCTCAGGCTGTCTCAAACTCACTATCTAGCTGCGGGAGGACCTTGAAATTCTGATCCTCGTGCCTCTGCTTCCCAAGTGCTGGTATTATAGGCATCCAACATAACTTCGTTTATGGACTGCTGGAATTGAGTCTTTGTTCACTATGGCTCTGTGCATACTAGGTTAGCACTCTACCATCTATGTGCTACATCTCTGGCCCTATATAACACTTTACAAAATGTATACTACTAGCAATGCAAGATACGTAAATTGAATTACTCAACACGTACCACGTTAAAAAAAATTTTGTTTTTATCATTTATTACAATTTATTCAATTTGTATCCTGGCTGTGTCCCCCTCCCTCATCTCCTCCCAATCCCACCCTCCCTCTCTTTTCCCCCACTATTCCCCTCCCCTTGTCCACTGATAGGTAAGGTCTTCCTCCCCTTCTATTTGATCCTAGCCTATCAGGTCTCATCAGGACTGGTTGCATTGTCTTCCTCTGTGGCCTGGCAAGGTTGCACCCCCCAGGGGGAGGTGATCAGAGAGCCTGCCACTGATTCATGCCAGATAAAGCTCCTGCTCCCCTTATTAGGGAACCCACTTGGAGACTGAGTCCATGGGCTACATCTGAGCCGAGGTTTTAGGTCCTCTTCATGCATTGTCCTTGGTTGGGTATCAGTCTCTGCAGGGACCCCAGGGCTCAGGGTTTTGTTTTTGTTTTTTTAATGGCTCTGTTGGTCTTCTTTTGGAGCTCTTGTCCTCTCCAGGTCTACTATCTCCCCCTTCTTTCATTAGATTCTCTGCACTCTGCCCAAAGTTTGGCTGTGAGTCTCAGCATCTGCTTCAATACCTCGATCAGTAGAGTCTTTCAGAGGCCGTCTGTGGTAGGCTGCTGTCCTGTTCTTTGTCTTCTCCTGCTTCCAATGTCTATCACATTTGTCCTTCTGAATGAAGGATAGAGCATCTTCCCTAGGGTCTTCCTCGTTGTTTAGCTTCTTTAGGAGTATAGATTTTAGTATGTTTATACTATATTATATGGCTAATATCCACTTATGAGTGAGTATATACTATGTGTGTCTTTCTGCTTCTGGGTTACCTCACTTGAGATGATCTTTTCTAGTTCCCACCATTTGTCTGCAAATTTCATGATTTCCTTGTTTTTAACAGCTGAGTAGTATTCCATTGTGTAAATGTACCACAATTTCTGGATCCATTCCTCCATTGAGGGACATCTGGGTTGTTTCCAGATTCTGGCTATTACAAACAGAGTTGCCACGAACATGGTTGAGCAAATGTCCTTGTTGTATAGATGAGCAAATTTTGGATATATGCCTAGGAGTGGTATAGCTGGATCTTGAGGAAGCGCTATTCCTAATTTTCTGAGAAAGTGCCAGATTGATTTTTAAAGCGGTTGTGCAAGTTTACATTCCCACCAGCAATGGAGGAGGGTTCCCCTTTCTCTACATCCTTTCCAGCATGTGTTGTCACTTGAGTTTTTGATCTTAGCCATTCTGATGAATGTAAGGTGAAATCTCAGGGTTGTTTTGATTTTCATTTCCCTGATGACTAAGGACACTGAACATTTAACACGTACCACTTAAATCATGCTTTTCTTCTCCAATTTTTGTACCACAGTTCTCTTTTTCTAGTGAGTTCCCAAAGTAGTGGTGGTATAAAAATAACATACATACACATCCTGAGCATTTAAAATGCACCAAACACTACTCAGCTCTCACAGCAACCATCCCAGTTTCATGCTGGCACCTATGGCACTCACTTGGGTATCATAGTGAAACTCACATATGTTTTATCTATCCACTTACAGCAAGCACACATTGTATATTAACATATAAACACATACTTAAAGGTATTAAAATAGATTGTTTTGCTTGTTTGCCTTCTTACAAAATGATATTTGCAAAAATGATAAGGACATACTCATTAAACTTCCTATTTATAAAGGCTAGAAATGCAAATTACTGTCAAGAGGTTCTAAGTACGCTATTTGCAGACAGATGCATGGATAGGTATACATACACATGAATTAACTTATTGAAAGACTGGATGAGGCTTTCCAGACCCCAACACAAAGGCCCCCACTTGGGAGTTTCTGAGTGATGATGGTATCTACATCTATTTCTAACCCTTTATCCCCAATAATTACAAGAAATCACAGTCAACTACTGTTCTATCCCCTTATCTTAATATTTTTTAAAAGTATCAATGTTTGAAAAATTAAAACTAGCATCATGGAAGAGTGATTCAACAAGCGCTTAATTACAAGAGCTTGCTGCTCCACTTTGTCTACTAAGTATAATTACAACGTCAACTGAGAACCTTTCCCACCCATAAACTGGCATGCCCTGGCTTGGGTGGGAGGGGCACTGACCAAGTAACCAGAATGTCACCGCTTTCAGGTGAGTAACGTGGAGCAGCACTGGAGTGGTTCTGCACGCTTGCTTCCATGACAAGGCAAACACTTCAAAGCTACTGGCAGGGTCAGGTGCTCTCACCTTGTTTTTTCTAATGCTTGTGATCTAATCTTAACAACTTCTCACTATATCGAGAGTATTCATCTAGGATATATATGGTCCTTCAGTGTTATATTTCATAAAACGTAGGTGTGTTTATGAACATGCATAAGTCCCTTTCCCTCCTGGGGGTCTCAGTCTACTGGTGCTTTTCCGGGAGTACCCAGGGCACTCAAGAGTAACCAGAACTGAATACCATAAGCACAGAGATCCTTCAGCTTTCATGCAGCCCCTCTAGCATGTTGGTAGCATAACCACGAGCCTTCTCTCTAAGAGCATAAAGTGTCCACCTGCTTCCACAACAGCATAGTGTCTCTATGTAACCTGAAAGCAGCCTTGTCTCCACAGGGAGTCACTCAGGTTAAAAGGAGCCGAGCATGCTTTCTGAGTCAGCTATACTAGTCTTTCCCCACGTTATTCTTATAAAGAGACCATTTCTATCAGTTGTAAAAAAAAAAAAAAAAAAAAAAAAAAAATGTAGTGTTAATGTGACTCGGGAGGTGACAGTAAAAGCAATTCTCCTTAAAAGATTTTGTGTCGTGGATGAACGGTCTGCTATAGAAAGGGAAGGTGAACAGCGTCACAAGTTCTGTCCCGAATAAACCAGCACTTGCATGACTGGATTGCTGCATGTGACCACACCCAGCTGATGTAATTATTCAGACAGAAAGTGTCTCACTAGTCACTCTTTCTGATTACTCTTCTATGTAGATTCTCAAAGCAAGTATTAGAAAAGATCAATAGTCCTATAAATGACTCCTTTTGACATATAAAGTAAAATTCAATGTCTTAAAAGCTCCATTTGTAGCATGAAATGCTAATAAAAATGTTAGTTCACTCTGGCAGTAAGTAAATAGAAGCATAATCTAAGTAAGTCTACTTTGAACTTCTGCCTCTGTCGAGTGAATCCCATTGCTTTTTACCATAAATGTATCAAGGAGACAAAAGAATCTTAGCCAAGGCCAACCCATGGCAGTTGCTTCAGGATATGACTTTTCTATGACCAACATCAACAGCCTAATGGATCCACCAGAACAATGGAACTTCATTTTGTTGTCTTGAAACCAGGTTCTCTCAGTAAAAATAAAAGCACTGAAATATGTGTCAGAAGGAATTGGGGCTTTGGGCTGCTGTGCTGAGGCCTATGGCTCTCAGGAAGGAAGAGAAGCTTTCTTCTTCTTTAAAAAAAAAAAATGTTTAGGCAATTAAACTAATATCCTAGGATGCTTCCTCAAGCTTCAGAAAGCTTTTTTTCTGTATTTCAGTAGCAATAATAATTAGTATGTACAGAACTCTACAAATGCTAATTTATGGAGCGCTTCAGATACTGCTTCACAGCACAAGGCAATCCCTGCCCTGAGGCACTTTCCTTCTAAATGAGTAAAATAACTGGGAGAGAAAATGAGAGAAGATTTTGGAGGGGAGAACAGCAATTAAGGGTTCAAAAAGAGGTGGGATTAGAGACAGAAACAGATACTGGGAGAAGGAGGAGGCATCTGAAACTAATCCTAGGGGCTTTAGTAAATGTAGGAAGAGAAGAAAAAGAGACAGGCAGAGGAGAAGGAAAGAATTAGGGAGAGGAGGAAGAGAAGAGGGAGGGCAGATAGAAGGAACACAAACAGGAATACAAAAAACAGAGCCACCACAGAGCTGGTAGCAGGATAGGTTGGTTACTCTGTTAGGAAATAACTATGGTAAGTAGCTATGGGATAGAAGGACCAAAGTGATGTGGGAGAGAATGGCACCACTAAGCCTGATCCAAAGAAAGCTCTACTTCTTTTACCTTTCACAAATGCTA
Source organism: Psammomys obesus (assembly GCF_907164565.1). Lineage (NCBI taxonomy): Eukaryota > Metazoa > Chordata > Mammalia > Rodentia > Muridae > Psammomys > Psammomys obesus. The sequence continues at coordinate 16,938,801 of NW_026596039.1, forward strand.
AACAAAAAACAAATACCCTACACCTACAGACCCATCCAAAGAACCCAGAGACTGAAGTCTCACAACAGATTGTGAGCCAAACACCAAGTCTCAGATGCTGCTTCAGACTTGCACAGAAGAGACGGGAGTCAATAACTCAGGCTCTGGAGACTGTTCGGATCCTAATCAATTATTTAACTTCTCTATGACCCTGCCACTTGCTCATCTTAAAACTAGGATCATAACAATTCCTACTTCTTAGGATTAATGTTGAGGTTTCAGTCTTTAGCACAGTATCTGGTTTTCTAAGACACAATGGTGCACCATCTCTTAAAAGTCTGAAATCTGTTCAAACCTTAATTCTCTAATTTCACTTGGGTGAGCAACTGAAGGTGGCCTCAGGACTACTGTGTACGGTTAAACAGGTTGCACACTGAGCTACTCTGGAGAAAGGCACCATTTATGGAAGTCAGTAACAATCTACACTTTTATTACAATAACTTTCCAACAGATGGCAGCACAGGAACTTGAGAAAAGGATACTTTATAATTCAAAGGATTGAATGATGTGAGACAGTCAAAATCCCCTGTGATACAAATAATAAAATTATAGGTGTACCAGAACAGGAAAAAGTTCAATGGTTAAGGGTTAGCTTATTTTTTTTCCTACTTTGTGTGTGCACAGCCTAGTGGCCAGAAGTCAGCACTGTGAGTTGTCTTCAATCTTTTTCCCTTTGACAGGGTCCCTCACTGAACCTGGAACTCAATTTCAATTTGGCTAGGTGGTTGGCCAACAAGCCTCAAAGATCATCCTGTCTCTACTTCCTCAGCACTAGCACTACAGGTATGCGATGTTTCACATGGCTTATCTTGTGTTACAAATATACTTTAAATTTTTTCCTTTGGGTATCTCATATACTCATATAATGTGTTTTGATCACACCCGCCCCACTTCTTCTAGACCCTCCCAACCACACATCCTCTTTTTTAAGAGCACAGTAAATCCAAATAGTGCTCCCGCAGGACCATTCACCAGCGCCTGGGTAGCCTCTCAGAAGCCTCATCCTTGAAGAATTCTAATTCTCCTCCTCCAGCAGTCATCAGCTGCCAACAGCTCCTCAGGTAGGAGTGGGGCTTGATCTTGTGCAGAAAGAAACTACAGCCACTGTGAATTCAGGAGTGCAACAGCCCTGTCATGTCCAGAAGATGGTGTTTTGCATAGGTCTTACCCAATCTCTGTCTCTCACAATCTTTCTGCCCCTCCTTCTGTGATGTTCCCTGAGCCTTAGGGGCAAGAAGGTATGACACAGATATCTGACTTAGGCCTGAGCAATCTATAGTCACTTATTCTCTGCATTTTGAGCTGGTATGAGTCTCTGTCTTAATCACCATGCACTGCAAAAAGCTTTTCTGATGAGGGTTGAGAGGCACTAATCTGTGAGTAATAAAGGTAAGCATTTTGAAACAATTTGATAAGACATCCATTCAGTAATAAAATTAAGTTTTCCTCCAAGATCTATGACTTCCCCAGCCACGGGTTCTTGGCCCAGTTTACAGGATCAGGAGATGAGCTGTGTTCTCTGGAATGAACCTTAAAGTGGTGGATTACCCCCTTCTCACCCCATAACACTACTGTACTGATATACATATCTTGCCATACCAGATATTATAGCTCACAGACAGCTTACTAGATAAGACTATTTTTTTGGCTGTCAGCCTCGATAGCACCATCTGACACTATAAAAGCTAGCCAGAAGGGAAGAAGCTTCTAGACTAGTACTATTTGATTCCTCTGTGTCCTGTGACCCAAATATGCACATCTTCTGCATCAAGGTTGTACCAACAAACTCTGTTGAGTAACCAAGAACAGTAGAAATAGTTTGAAGTGTGTGTGTGAGTGTGAGTGAGTGAGATAGGGGGCATTCCCCTGACCAACAGCTTAAAGGAAAGTATCCTATTGGGCCTTTACATGGATGCTGGGGCGTGAACACAGGTCCTCCTGTTTGCACAGCAAGTACTTTATGCACTGAGCAATCTCCCCAGCTTGCTTAGCTGACTTTTCTATTGTTGATGCTGTTGAACCTTAAGTAATACAAAGCTGGAAGTTCTCTGCCCTTGTCCTCAAGAAGCTTACTGTCTAACAACATGGCTTAAGCAAACTCTATTAAAGTAAAAGTACAATGAATGTGACAGTTCTGGTCTCCTGTGTAAATACTTACTTCTTGATTGACCACTGGGAAGGGTAAAGACCTTTAGGAGCAGAAACCAGATTTTGGGGGATGGGGAGGGCTGGGAAACTGTCTTTATCCTTTTGCAGTCTATCTGACTTAGTCCTTCAAGCAACATTTTTTTTTTAATGGATGTAACTCAACACATATAAAGCTGACTGAAGAAGACCTTAGTCTTCTTAGATCTAAGATCTTCTAAGATCTAAGATCTAAGATCTTAATCTAAGATCTTAGACCTTAGATTCCAGAGAAATCTAAGGACCCTGATGACTTCAGCGATCAGTCAGGTCTAGCTTCTTTGGGAAGCCAGGAGCACTAACATCACAGATTCAGATCAGCTGGAACTCTCAGGGATGTAATCTGAGCAGTGCTTCTCCAGGGAAGCTGAGTGCAGAGGCTAAAGGGAACTGTCTCCTGCTTACAACACTGTAGCCTAACACTATTAAGCCTAAAACAGATATTCAATATAGATACCTTGTAAGCCACATGTTTAAAATTTTTAGCTGTGTCATGGTTAAAAAGAAACAGCTGAGACTAATTTTAATAATACAGTATCAACTTAGACTAACCACATTTCCAGTGGCAAAACCCACACATGGCTTACAAATCCAAAATAACTGTAGAAAGAGGACCTTTTCTTATGTTCTTCTATAACATTGTGTGTGTGGGGGGGGGTTGTGGTCTAGAGATAGAACTGATGGCTGTTATCTGTTCCAAAAAGGAAGGCCAGTCATGTAGCAGAGGGACAGCAGCACAGTGCGGCCAACAAGAGGGGCCACAGGAGTCTGAACCAACCAACAAATATGCCCTGGAATTCTGATAACACGGACCCCTCTGGGAAAACCAAAGGTAGATACAAATTCTACCGGCTTAATACAGGAAGTACACTCTACAAAGCATTTCTACAAATAGTAAATATTATTATTTCCTAATACTATATATTATTCTAGAGGGACCAGAAGAATTTATCCTCAAAACCTTATGTATGCCCTCAAAATAAGGACCTAAAGAATCAAAAAAAAAAAAAAAGCATGAAAATGAAAATTAAAAAAAATACCTGGAATAAAACATCAAAAGTGCAGAGTATATCACAATGTGTGGGATTTAGCTAAAGGGATGGTTACAAATACATCAGCCATTTATGTCAGAATTGTTGTCTAATATTAAACTACTACAAGGAAGGTGGGGTGAAGTCCAATATAAATCCTTAACTGTGTGTGTGTATATATACATATATTTTATAATATATAATTTTATAATATATAAAGCTGAAATTGAAATTAAATTAGTTTATAATATGAACTCATGAATTTTTTTCTTTTTTTCTGGAACTGGGACAGGGTTCTGCATGGAGCAACTTCAGATCTGCCTTACTTTAAACAATGAAGAATAAAGAGAATTAAACATTTACTTTCTTGTTTATATGAAATATGGATATGAGCAAGAGTGGCTATATCTGCAGTATTTGGAGCAGAAAACTAACTTGGTATTGTTTCTACTCTAAAATTTAATCAGGTTTTAAATTTCTTTTTACCAACAATCTCCCTCTCTAGATGGAGATGGGGGAAGGAACATGAAAAACTACGTTTTGCCAAAGGAAAAAAATTTAAAACACATTAAACAAGTAGTTCTCATTAAATACGTTCAGAGTCAATGTCATGTACTCAAAACCAAAGTCCCCATGCTGCCTGAAACGAGCTTTGCAAAAGAGAAGAGCATTTAAGTCTCAGCTCTCTTTATTCAATAGTCTGTAGGCAGAGCCTAAGCAGCGACTGTTACTCCTACACAGAATGCAGGACACATGCTAGGTGAGGCTGGAAGTGAATTGATTTCAGCAAACAGCAAATGCCTCTTTGAGGAATAGGTTGACTGAACTGTATTTTCCAATTACTGCAAGTCTTCTATGTATTAATGTTGCTATATATCATCCTGCTGTTCATTTTAAAAAAGCTAAACTATTTCCTTTGTTTGCCAAGTTGTGTTTAAGACTTCTTTTGGAAGAGGCTCCAAAAATGCAAAGACAACTATCTCTGGCTCTTTTCTCAAGCAGCCCTCTGCCTATATGACCAAACTGTCAGGCACGGTTGTGGCTAAACTATACTTTACATGAATGGGAGTTGATCTCAGTCTCACAATAGAGCAGAAATTCTGTCTTATCCATGACCTTCCCATCAGGTGAACTCATGGTACTGAGACTGCCTCAAGCTGACCAGGACATAAGATTGCATGCCAATCACACAGATGTGTTGTTAGTGACACAGCACCTGCACTGTTCCTTATGTTATTTCACTGGCCTATAAGAACTCTACCAGAAAGAAACTATTCCCATTGTGTAAAAGAGAAAACAGACTTAGGCAGGCTTTCTGAGCTATCTAAATTTATACACACCCAGTAAAAATCAGACTTTTTGTTCCTAGCTTTAAGATTTTTTTTATACTTACTGCCTCACATTATCACCCTTTTCCTTCTTTCTTTTCTTTTCTTTTCTTTCTTTTTTTTTTTTTTTTTCAGAGAGTGAATACTTATGATTCACTCTTAGGGCCAGAGGTATAACTCAGTCAGAGACACTTTGCCCACAAGTGCAATGCTCTGGGCTTGATCCCTAGCACTGAAAAAGAGTCTTAATAATAATACTCTCAACAAAACTCAAGTATCTAACCTAAAATTAACTACAGTCACTATTATCATTCTGGGCATTAGCCCCCCAGAATTCATTGTTTTTGACAATGAGCACTTGATGCCCTTTGGCTTCTCTTTCCCATTCACCACCTCACCAGCCCCTCTCTACTCTCTCAAATGGTAGGCTTCTTAAGCTAAGCCCTTGGATCCTCAAGTCAGCACACTATCTACTATTCCACGTATGCTAAATGTCATCACAGCACCATACATGCTTCAAGTAAAGTCACAGTCCGCTGAAACCGCAGCAAAGAACACACTTACCACAGAGAAAGGCACTGAAACTTACAGGTTAGATGATTCTGACCCAACAAGTGGCAAGACTGAAGTCACTGCTGTCTTCAGTGTTAATGATGCTTATTTAATTTGTGACACCTATATTGAAAACTAGCTGATACTTCTTAGTTATGACAATCAATAAAGTCAGTATCTGTTCCCAAATAATCGTTACAAGGAAATGTCTAGAAGCAAAGCCCGAGTGGGTACTTCATGACTTAGTAGAGGGACCTGGTGTTTGTTTATTAGGGAACACATAGCTGTCGTTTCTCAGTAACAAGTTCTCCAAACCCCTAAACATACCCCTAAACATAGATATAAATTCCCCATAGTTTTTTTTACAGTACTCTTTCTCTTCCAAAAGGGCCTGGGAATTGGCATCCTCTTCACAGCCTACTTACAAAACTCTGAAAGCTGGTCATGAACTCATAATGCCCCTGGCACCACCTTTCAAATTGCTGGGTGATACCACCATACCAGGCTCAAAGCTTTATGAGTTTTATTTATTTTTATTTTTACTTTTAACATGGATATTAAATTTTTATAATATACGTGTTGAAAAATCAAGTATAAACAAGAAAAAAAGAAAATTTGCTCGTGACCCTTTTAGTATTATTTTTAGCTACAGGTTTCAGTTACACAGTATGTATAGAACCTGAAATGTTTTCACATCAAAATATGATTTAATTATCTTGCAATGACATGATTTTCCTTTACCTAATTTGTTTCTATACTAATTTACATTTCTTTCCATTTGGAGAAATATAATTTTAGTAAAATAACAGTAAGCCAAATATGGCCCTATACACTGCCAAATCTACTTATGTGATTAACTCATTAAAATGTTTTAGTATAAGGCACAGAATACTAAGATACATAATCAAGTCTATTACAAAGCTTTTTGATTTAGAAAGTCACATACAAAGTTTATTTTGATTACCAAACTGTCATCAGCAAATTTGTTTTGTTTTTTTAATTTATTCACTTTACATCTGGATTGTAGCACCTTCCCTCCTCTCCTCCCAGCTCCACCTTCCCTCTCTCTCTCCCCTTCTCCCCCAATTCTGTTGACAAGGGGAGGCCCCATCACCACCAACAACCCACATCAGCACATCAAGTTGCATCATGACTGAGCAAATCCTCTTCCCCTGTGGCCTGTCGAGGCAGCCCCACCAGGGGGAAGTGACCAAATAGCAGGCAACAGAGTCCATGTCAGAGATAGTCCAAGCTCCCCTTACTAGAGAACCCTCATGAAGCCTGAGCTGCCCATTGGGCACATATGTGTAGGGGCCTGGGTCCAGTCCATGCACAGCCCTTGTTGGATCCTACAGACTCCATAAGCCTCCCTGGGCTCTGTTGGTCTTCTTGTGGAGCTTCTGTCCCCCAGGTCCTTCTATTCTCTCCCCCACCCCCACTTTTCCTCAAGACTCCCTATACTTCGTCCAATGTTTGGGTGTGAATCTCAGCAGCAGTTTTGATTCACTGCTGGGTGCAGCCTCTCAGAGGACAGTTATGCTAGGCTCCTATCAGCAAATTTCTTAATAAATTAAATCAAAATATGTATTTTACTTTTCTGTAGAATTGGGGAGCTGTAAAGGACCACTGTGATAATCTATGTCTTATATTTTAATCAATAAAAATAAATCTAGGCTACGGGAAACAAAGCTGGCTCTGGAAACAGACTCCAGCTTCTAAGCAGTACTCTTCCCATTACTAAGCTGTTCTCTCCCCAGACTTCTAAAATCCAGGCCATTGCTTAACACAGTCTTTTTTTCTGTCTTCTTATTTGTTTGTTTGCTTGTTTGTTTGTTTGTTTGTTTGTTTATTTATTATTTTTCATGGCAGTGTTTCACTGTGTAGCGCTGGCTGTTCTGGAATTCGCTCTGTAGACCAGGCTGGCCTTGAACTCAGAGATCCACCTGCCACTGCCTCCTGAGTGTTGAGATTAAAGGCGCCTAGCTAAAGAAGATTTTCTTGATATTTAATCTATTGTTACTTAGGTAATTTCTATAAGAAAGCAATAAGCGCTACAAAGCAACAGGAGCAAAACAGTTTGGCCGTTTTGCAAAGCTGCACGTCCACTCCTACGTCTAAGACCTACAAGTGACAACAGAGCAGCAGAGGGAGAGAGCCAACTCCACAAAGTTGCCCTCTGACCTCCGCATGACACATCACACAGTGTTATGTGCCTACATAACACAAATACACAGTCACAAGTAATAATAAAGCTATCCCCTTGAAGCTTTTATACAATTTTCCACCTTCAAACAATTTAATTCAGGAAATGAGGGTGGGATGGGCAGCTCGGCCAGTGATTAAAGCGCTGGCCCCACAAGCATGAGAGACAGTTTGGATCCCTAAAAACCCAGGTAAGATGGCAGGCAGTCAAGGTGGCCCACCTGTAACTTCAGCCCCAGGAGACAGGCAGCGAGCCTCAGAACAAGCTGGCTACTGGGACGAGCCAACTCTAGATGTGACTGGGGGATTCTGTCGCAATGCAGAAGGTGGCAGAGCTACTGAGAATAATCTCTGACATCAATTTTGGGCCTGCATGAGCTTTTGCACCTACACATATGCACTCCTGCCCCAAGACAACATAAAAAATGTGGCCCATCACGATGGCTCAGAGAGTAAAAGCACTTGCCACACAAGCTTGGCAATCTAAGTCCAAACCCCATACCCAATGTAAGGTGGAAGAAGAGAACCAAAACCACAAAGTTGTTCTCGGACCTCCACATGTGTACCACAGCACACACAAGCCCACACTCGGACAATAATTATAAAGTTAAAAACATTCAAGAATCTCTGGTTTAATATTTTGAAAAATCTTCACATGCAATAACAATAGGGGAACCTGGATATGGTCCTTCCCTGTACTGTCGCCAGCTTTTCTGTAAATCTATAATTGTTTTTAAAACCTTATTTAAAAAAATCATTTCACACTCCTGTTTTTATGGAGGTCAGAGGACAGCTCTGAGGAGCTGGCTCCCTCCTTCTACCATGTGGGCTCTAGAGATCAAACTCAGGTCATCAGGCTTGGCAGCAAGTGCCTTTCCCCGCTGAGCCATCTCTCTGGTCCTCTAGCGCACCTGTTTCAAAACGCAATCTAAGTTGGGAAGGTCAGCCAGAGTTATACAAATCCTCCTTTAAGCATCTTCACAAAGTGAAAGGAAATGGAATACAGCTAATACTATGGAGAAAGGCAATGTCAGGACAAATATAATAAACCTCCAATACATCTGAGCTAACTAAAGAGCCTCTAAAACAGTTTTCAAAGTAACACTGAAACCCTTTAACACAGTTCCTCATGTTGTAGTGACCCCCAACCAAAAAATTATTTCCTTGCTCCTTCATAATTGTGATTTTGATACTGTTATGAATCATAATGTAAATCTGCTATACAACCCCTGTAGGGGACACAACCCACAGGCTGAGAACCACTGCTCTAAGATAATTTCACTTTAGGAAACAGATTGGGCTGGTGGCACATACTTGCAATCACAGCAGTGAGGGAGTAGAAACACAGTGACTGCTACAAGTTCAAGATCACCACTAACTAGCTCCAGGCCAGCCACGGCAATACACTGAGATCCTGCTTCAAAAACAACAAACAAAGGAGCTGGGACATACACTCCTGTCCTCTGGGGGAAGGGGTAAAAACTATTTCCAAAAATGCTGTTTGTCTTTTAATATTAACATATATAGTTGTTAACCTTTTTTTTTTTTTTTTTTTTTTTTCTCCCTTTCCAGTTTGGTTTCCTGAGACAGGGTCTTGCTCTTAAGACACAGATGGCCTGTGTATGTATCCTAAACTGGCCTTGAATGTGTAATCCTTCTGCCTCTGCCTCCTATGCGAAAGCATTACAGCGATATGACACCATACTCAGCTTTAACTTTTTTTTTTTTGGTAGATTTCTTTGGCCTCAAAGGAAATCCAACTATTTAATCCCATGTGCTAAACCCACTGGCTGTATTTCCACCGGGTAGAGTGCCTTTTATCTTTGATATGCAAATGCACACATATCAACTTGAAGCCATACACAAAAATAAATTCATTTTTATATGAAAGCCCCCAAACTACAGAGTGTTGGTTTTTCAGAATGGATATTTACAAGTTTTCTTCCTTTCAAGTTACCATATCAGGATGGGTAAAGTAGATTTGCTATCTACTCTAATTGATTTTCATGTCAGCTGTTAAATTAGGTTGACTATGTACAAGACATGCCAATTTATCATTCAGTAGCATGCTTTTAAGCAGATAAATGGGACAGAAAGAAGGGAATGAATGTATGCAACAGTCCCTGAAATTTAAATATTTTAACTTTATACAATAAAGTGGTAATGGGTTAAAAAAAAAAATCACTGTTCCAAGTCTTCTGGAATAAATGTAAAGAAATTAGCCTGACAAATTTTAGCTAAGAAAATTAACCAAAGATATAAATAGAACTGCTAATTTTTGGCAACTGCACAACCAAACAACGTATATAGGCAACCGCAACCTGCAAACGCTATACCTTCTCTTTGTCACTTAAGCTTCCTTGTAGAGGCTTTGATCATCCAGGCCTTGTAATTACCTTTTAAGAAGCATGCTTAGGGTGTTTTCTGGACTGTGGGTCCACACAACATTTCTCTTTGTCCTCTTGGGGACAGAACATCAATTGCTTTCAGCCAAATGCACTCACATATGAATATTTTAGTACAATTTAATGCTTCTATACCAACCCCAAAGGAAAAGCGCATCAATTTGTGAACACAGTTCTCTTAGAGCTAAAAGCCAAGCTAGATAATGCAGTATGAAAGCGGTTGTCAATCTTCAGCTTTTTAGCAAGTTAGAGGGCAGCCCATCCCATAAACTCATTCCCAGTTGTATACAAATAACTCTATAAAGTTTGTTTCCACACTGACTTTTCAACTCTAGTGAATTTTCAAAACAAAGGGCAGAAACAAAACGTATGGTCTTTGTAAATTCTCCTAAACTGCTTACTCATCTGGTAACTTTGATTCTATTTACTTAATGTCAGAATTATAAACAGAAAGTTGATCTGTCAGTAAAAATATAAAAATACAGGCAAAGTAATCCACACCTCCCAGTATGCTGCACTAAGGCTAAGGACACAGTCCCTGGTGACAGCAGATTCTCTAATGATTACAACATGCCTATGTGTTTGGATGGCTGAGAAGGACCAGGTCAGCACCATCAAACACATCGCTGAGAGCAATCCAGAAGAGGAACTATTCCTCAATACATCAAGACTTAAAAAGTCATATTAATAAAATCTAGTCACAGTGTAAACCTAAAACTCTGAGTTGGAATAAGTACTAAATGACAATAAAATTCAATGGGCCTGACAAATGTCAGAGAAATAACGATTGTTCATGATTTCAAGCAACAACAGAATCTTCTAAGAATGGGCCTGGGAGGTGACCCAGAGGGTCGGAACATTTCCTGCAAAAACAAGAGGATTTCAAATGCACAGTACCACGTAAAAGCTGGGCATAGTCCATGTACCCTGCGTCCTGAGCACTGGTTAGTGGTACAGGCAGATACCATGCTTGCTGGCTAGCCAGCCTAGCTGCAAAGGGGGACTTCTGATTCAGTTGAGAGGACCTGTCTCAGAAATTACGGTGAAGACCAATAAAGGAAAACAGAAAACATGTATAACGCATACCTTATGTGTTAACATATGCAGGTACATACAGAGCACACACACACATTATGCAAATATATAAAAAAGATTTTGTGATACTGTAAAAGAAGCTAGTGTACAACATTTGGAACATGCCGGGCAGTTTTTTTTTTTTTAATGTGATATACAATCTCATTTAACCTTGTTTTACATTTCTTAACTCATTTATTATTTACAACTCTGTGAAACACGGATGATTATTACCATTATACATATCAGGACTCTTTACCACAAGAGGTTAAGTGATTTATCCAAGGTCAAGAGAAAGCAAATGGTAGACTAAGAGCAGAGCTTGACTGGCATTTAGACTCTTTTTTTAAAAATAATTTTTATTTTTTTATATTAATCACAGGTTATTTACTTTGTATTCCAACTGTAACCCCTCCCTCATTCCTTCCCAATCCCACCCTCCCTCATCTCCTGCCCCTTTCCAAGTTCACTGATAGGGGAGGTCCTCCTCCCTTCCATCTGACCCTTGCTTATCAGGTATCTTCAGGACTGGTTGCAATGTCCTCCTCTGTGGCCTAGCAAGGTTGCTCCTCCCTCGGGGGCAGGGGAAGGTCAAAGAGCCAGCCATTGAGTTCATGTCAGAAATAGTCCCTGTTCCCCTTACTAGGGAACCCACTTGGATACTGAGCTACCATGGGCTACATCCGAGCAGGGGTTCTAGGTTATATCCATACGTGGTCCTTGGTTGGAGAAACAGTCTCAGAAAAGACCCCGGTGCCCAGACATATCAGCAGTTAAAAACAAGGAAATCATGAAATTTGCAGGCAAATGGTGGGATCTAGAAAAGATCATCCTGAGTAAGGTATCACAAAAGCAGAAAGACACATACGGTATATACTCACTTATAAGTGGATACTAGACCTATAAGATAGGATAAACATACTAAAATCTATACACCTAAAGAAGATAAACAAGAAAGAGGACCCAGGGTAAGATGATCAATCCTCACTTAGAAAGACAAATGGGATGGACACTGGATGTAGGAGAAAACAAGTAACAGGACAGGAGCCTACCACAGAGGGCCTCTGAAAGACTCTACCTAGCAGTGTATCAAAGCAGATACTAAGACTCATAACCAGACCTTTGGCAGAGTGCAGGGAATCATAAGAACGAAGGGGGAGTTAGTATGACCTGGAGAGGACAGGAGCCCCACAAGGATCAAATATATCTGGGCATTTAGACTTTTAACCAACCTTTCTTCCTTCCACACGTCTTTATTCGTCCCTCCCCTCTTCTCCTATTGTTTTTTATTTTTTTAAGACAGAGTCTCATGCGGTCCATCCTGTCCTAGAATTATGTACAGTCTGACCCTCCTGCCTCCATTTCCCAAGTACTAGGATTAGAAGCCACTATGCCAAATCCCCAATCTGTGCATTTGTAATGCAGGTGTCACTATTATTATTCAAATAAACAAGAATTGACATGAGTGTGCACTGAAAGTGTTTATAAATCTGAGTGAGACTATACAATCAACCCATCAGCTGTTCCTCAGCTCCTCCACAGACTGGATCATGTACCATGACCACATCATATATGCAAGCAAAGAGAGCACACACATCCATTTTTGGATTTTTTTTATTATTACTTTTTGACTCAAGGCTTTAGACAATGGTTAACAGCCATTTATTTCTAGTATTTCAGTAGCTAAGAAGACCTACCACCTTGCTTTAAATTACCCTGACACCACTGAACAGTTAGTACAGCTCCCTCTCTCTAATATACAGACCATCTATAAAACATCTATTATGAAATGGATCAAATGTGATATATTCATGTAATGGGATACTATAAATCAATTAAAAAAACAGCTGCCTTCATTTACATAGATAAACCTCAAAAATAAGATTATCTAGGTAAAAAGAACTCACATAGTGTGTTACTACTGTGTATCAGTGCTCTTCAATATTTTTAGGTCCCAGCACACAAATCATGGTAACATAGTATGTTACACTGCAGTAAATGAATACAGTTGGTCATAAAGTCTACAGTTGAAAGGCTGAGAAGATCAGTCTCTGGCATACTTGAGAATCGTCCATAGCAGTCAAACTTGTTTCCTTCCTTTCTTTCTCAGAATCCTGCTTTATAGCCTATGCTGGAACCAAACTACTCATGGAAATCCTCCTGCTTCGTCCTCCTGAGTGCTAGGATTACAGATTAGATAATCTATCTAGCTCTACACAGTACTGAAATTGAAAAGTTCAGTCATACACTATTTAGAGATCTGCACAAACACAGTAAAAGTAAAAATGAAATGTATTAAAACAATAATCATCAAATTCAGAATGACAGTTACTTTTGAGGAAAGACTATATATTCAAGGAAAATTTCATGAGGCTTTCAATAATGTAACACAGCTTTTGTTTTTTGGGAGGCGGGGTGGGGGGAGGGGAGGTTCGAGACTGGATTTCTCTATGTAGGCCTGGCTATCCTGGAATTACTCTAGAGCAGGCTGGCCTCTAACTCACGAGATCCATCTGCCTCAGCCTCCCTAGCTCTGGGAATAAAGGTGTGTTTCTTAAGTTGGTTATTATTTCAATATTATATTACATATGTTCATATAAATATACATAATTTTAGATGAAAATAATAGGAAGTAAAGTAAATACAGCAAGTGTGAACAGTATTTCAAGCTCAGCTGTAGAATTTTAATCCAGCAACATGGCTACTCTGGTTAGAATTCAGGCACACATCTTTGGCACACCTTAGCACCACTTTTAATCCTTCTGGCTGGAATACAGACATGCCCTTAGCACACACCTTTAATCCCAAACAATGAAGGTAAAGTTAGTTTGTAGAAGAAAGCACCCATGTTTGAAATCGATGTCTCACTGAGGAGCAGATAATGTGATGAATCAGAGGAAGATTTGACAGATTAGGATATATCAACTCTTAGAAGAGAGAGGAAAGGCCTTGTTTTGTATACTTTTATAGCAAGTACATTAAATTTACTTCTTTTTGTCCCAGATTTTCTTTACCTTGAGCTTTTGGCTCTAATCATCTTGCAGAGGAAGAGGGCTGAGCTAGCACCTCTATACATTCACCACCCGACTTCAGATTCAGTCTTTTAAAATTCACTTGAAGGGTTTGATAACATAATTGCCAGTCTGCAATTTTACCATAACATAAGCCTAAATAGCAGACACAGAACCAAATAGTTTCTGCCTCTCTTAGAAATGCACTTACTATACAATTGGCCCACAGTGAGGGGCATCATAAAAACAACCTATAAAACTACTGTTCTATTTATAGTAAAGATATTGTTGAAAATGACAATCAATAGTGTCTTCTTTATATGGACTCAAGGGATATATCTCTCTGATCTTGATACCAAGCCAAATGATACTTCCCATGTACAATTAGTTTGTTTACCTTTGGGACACTGTAAATCAGGGCACTGATCTTATTTCCTAATACGAACTGGCTTCTAGAAAGCCTAATGCCAAATTTGTTGCCCACATCTAGAGAGGGCTACATAGGTTTTCAATCTTTCTTCATTTGCCACCTAAAAATTCTCAAAATTATTTGAAGTGTCACCTACCACAAAGAGATCGGAAAAGTTTGCCTGCCATAGGGAACAGGGTCATCAACAGAGAAAGCCTAAGACTGAAGTTAAATAAGAACCAAGCACCATTGGTCACCACAACCAAGAAACCAAAGGTTAGAGGCATGATAGTGTATGTACTACTTGACCCAAAAGTAGATTCTGTATTGGGGGAAATCAGAACTAGTAATGAGTATGAAGATAAATGATAAAATTGGAATATTAAAATACAGAAAATGGGGGGATTGAAGAGATGGCTCATTGTTTAACTCATTGTTTAAGGACACTGGCTGCTCTTCCAGAGGTCCTTTTTTCCAGAGTTCAATTCTCAGCAACCATATGGTAGCTCACAATGTCTATAATAGGATCTGATGTTCTTTTCTGCTGTGTAGAGATACGTACAAAGTACTCATATGCACAAAATACATAAATGAACAGATCTTTAAAATACCAGAAAATCAGAATAAAAACACAAACAAAATTTGGATATAAAATATAAGTGTACTAGAGCTGGAGCTGGAGCAATGCCTCAGCAGTTAACAGCTGCTCTTCTGGAGGACCCAGTTCAAGTCTCACCATCCACATGGCAGCTTAAAACAGTCTGTAATTCCAGACCCAGGAGATCCAATGCCATCTTCTAGTCTCTGTAGCATCAGGCATGCACATGTGCACACACACACACAAGCAAAACACCCACACGCATGATATTAATTAGTTAGAAAAATAAGGTAAAGCTGGGTGTGTTGGTGCACATTTTCAATCCCAGCATTTGGGAGGCAGAGGCAAGTGGATCTCTGAGTTTGAGGCCAGCCTGGTCTACGGAGTGAGTCCAGAATAGCCAGGGCTACACAGAGAAACTCTGTCTCCAAAAACCAAGATAGATAGATAGATAGATAGATAGATAGATAGATAGACAGACAGACAGACAGACAGACAGACAAGGTGGTTAGTGATAGAGGAAGACGCTTGCTGTCCACTTACACAAACAGACCACAAACACACATACACACACACGTATACACATGTGCAGGCACACACATACACAAAGTACTAAGTGTAAGAAAATAAATAAATGTAACTGTATGTCAGATGAAAATATTCTAGTCTTAAAAAATTATACACGGAGGTATTTAGAGGCAAAAGCCACAATGTTATCTAATGTAAAGATGTTCAGAAAATATATATATACACATGTATGTACACATACGTATTATTGTATATACATGTAATATATTGTATTATTTTTTAGTTAATTTTCTAAGATTGAAATTAACTCCAAATCAAAATTTAATTAGAAATAAAAATCAGTCATTGTCACAACAGTACACTGTGAATTTTAAGTGTGAAGTTGCAAGGACATTGAAAACTGTTTCACGCTTCGTAAATTGTTGTGAATGACCAAAAAAAGCCATGTAACTAAATTCAAGGCATATGTGGAGTATTATATATTTTCTCAAATTAATAATAAAAAGTAAAACAATTATTTTATACAGATAAGATTAACTTTGAATGTTCTTTTACTTGAAGCAGGGAACTCTTGGCTCCTGAACATCAGAAAAAAAACAGTGGTGATATTTCCCAAAGCTGTCACAAAAATGTCAACAAGTCAAAATACTGAATATTCTAATAACAAAATGGGAAAAGAAATAAAGCCTTGAAATGTTCAAAAGTGGCAAAATGGACCCATTATATAATAAACGAATGTGATGTGTTTAGCTTTAAAAACAAAGAATGCTGCATTAGTATTAGTGAAATGGACTTAACAGCACACAGTTCAAATGGGTGGGGGTGGGAAGAGATTTTGGATGTTCAAAAGTATAATTCTTGCCAATAGTGGGATATGACTGCCAAAACCCAATGCAATATTAAGTAGCATTAATTAAGATATTATTTAGGGTGATAATAACCCAAATCCACACTAGTCAGCGAGCATATCAAGTAATACATTCAATTCTGGGTCTCAGGTTTCCTTCTGGCCCTAAGGGAATAGCTTGTATCAGACATCTTCCTGATAAAACATCTATGTTTGGTTCAAATACAGATAGCAATTGTTTAAATATGTTGAAGATCAACACTGACAATAGAATTTGAGGAGCCAAAATTCTGTAGAGGAGGGAAGCATGCAGATAGGGGTCCAACATACTCCTCCTCTTTCACCTGAGGTTTCTGCAATTTCTCCACAGGATAAAGACTAATCAGAAATTAAACTCTTAGCTAAAAACCTGCAGTCTGACCAGTTGAAGAAAATACACAGAAGATATGTAGCCGTCACACTAGCTGGAAGTGAGGAGAAAGTTCCAGAAAAGAGAGAACCATAGAGAACCATAGACTCTGCCATTCATGACGAGAGCTTACAGCAAATTAGAAACAGCAAAGAAGTTCCTTAGTTAAATGTCATATCAGAAAAATAAACAGGCACACCATAGATATGAAGAAAGTAAACAAAAAACTCACTACTAGAATATATTTTAAAACTTCCATAATTTAATAATAAAAAGCGATTCAATTAATAAAAACAAACAACTTCAATATACACTTCAAAATACCCAAGTGGCCAGTAATATAATAGTTGCCCCATAATCCTGAAGTCCCTCATAATGTCAAAGTAAGACTGAGCAACTAGGGCTGAAGGACTCATGAATCACTCATGTGATTCTAAACTAGTATCATTTACTAGAAAAAACATTAATGAAATAACAGGCAAAATCCAAATGAAATCTGACGACTCGATGGCATTACATGCCAATGCTACTGTTCTGATTTGCTCTGATTTGAAAGGCTACATTGTGGCTATAGAGGAAAATACATGTATTTGAAGCTGGCAACTTACACGTTCAAATGGTCACACACACAAGTTCTGTTCTAAACTTGCAAAGTGATTGTTTCCCAAAAAAGATTATAGAACCATGGTGTGTGTGTGTGTGTGTGTGTGTGTGTATAAACATAAAACGTACATATGAATATACATTTATGCCTGTAATGATCAATCTTCATTGTCAATTTAGAATCACCACTGAAACAAAACATGACTCTGTGAGTGCTTTTTCCAGAAAGGCTTAACAGGGCAGGGAAGGCCCACCCTGAGTGTGGGTGATACTATCCCACGGGCCAAGATCCCAGAGAGGATGAAAAGAAGAACTTGAGCTGAGCACCAGTGTTTATCTCTGTTTCTTGACTGGATTCAGTGTGACCTTACTAAGCTCTTTCATGATTTCCTCATTTTAATGGACTATACCCCTAAAACTGAACCAAAATATGTCCTTCCTTCCTTCAGTTGCTTGGTATTTTGTCATAGCAACAAGAAGAGGAACTAACACGATGCCTAACTAGAGAATTAATACATTAGGATCCTCTGAAGAGGTGTATGAGTTATGTTAAAGTTTTCAAAGCATTTAATGCTTAATCTCCTCATGAGCAAAATTCAATAGTTTTATAAGACTAATGTTGAATAAAGCTGATACAAGAAAAGATTCCACCAGCCACTCCCTGTACCCTGCTCCTGTTTAATCACTATGAATGCCCCCTTTCTGTCATAGTAAGTCTGCTTGTTACTTCAGGGTACACACTGAATTTCTTATAAAAGTAGTTTTGATTAGGAAGCTGTTGATCTTTTATGAATTCAAGCCTGAATGTGTCTACTCACATAAAACTGTACATGCAAGATTTCCACAAAAAATATATGTGTGCCACACCTAATTAAATGTCATGGACGGCTCCAGCTCATCTGCTCAATAAATCCACTTTCACAGGCAGACTAATGTGGTTTGACAAGCAAGTCAGTCACACAGCGTTTTGACTTAATTTATGAATAGTTTTAGTGCTTATATTCAGTACTGAGACCCACTCTGCTTCAAGTAAGCTAAGTAACACAAAATATATTAACCAAAGAAGAAAGATTGCTTCATTGAACTTTGTGAAAATGAAACATCTCTGCTTATCAAAAGAAAAAGAACAGGAAATCCTAGCATGAGAAAAAAATTCACAGTAAATATCTAAAAAATAATTTGTATGCAAACTATATAAAGAGGCTCTAGAAAGAGACAATAAAAGGATAAATGATTCAACTTTAGAATGACAAAATTGGTTATTTCAAAACAAGCTTCAAAGAGAAGGCTTAAAAGAGTTGGGAGAAATTGGGGGAGCAAAAAACATGATCAAAATGTTGTGTATAAAAAAGTCTTAAAAGCTGATTTTGAAGTCACCATCTAATAGACTAGGGCACTAGCAGACTTTAATGGACACGATATAGTATCTTGATTTGAAATAACAAAAAACATTTTATTATGAGTTACACAAAAATATTTTCCTCATGTAACATAAATATAAACTGGTTGAAAAATGACTCAACACATTGCTGAAGAAATATGAACAGTCAGGAAATGTTTTAGAAGACTCAACTTTCAATTCTGTTTTCCTTTAAGTTCTGCAAAGGTTTTTAGAATACTGTATCTGGCTAGGTGTAGTGCATAAGCTGGAAATCCTAGCACTTGGAAGCTAAAGAAAGATGACTGCTAAGCTTTTGCTCAGAGAGACTACAGACTGAGATTCTGTATCATCCTCTCAGCAAAAAGGAATATTCTAGTAGTACTTAGACATAAGTATCAAAATCTCCTGAAATCCACTGAATAGATAAAAATGTAGAACTAAACGAGGTGGTCAGGCACACACAAGACTAGAACTATCATTATATTCTAATGACAAAGCCTAAATAAAACAGGCTCAATTAAAATAGGCTAGTTGCCTTAACAGCTTTTATATCTAAAAGACTTTATGGACAATAAATCTCATCAGTGTAAGTTTATGCTATCAATAGTAAAATAAGTTCGGGATGTAGTTCAGTGGACTAGCACTTGCCACACGTAGAGTCCTAGGTTCTCTCTACCATACCATGCACACAAAATAACAATGGCAATGACAATAATAACACAGCATTTGACCTCATACTGCTTTAAATCTTTTTGCAAAGTAATTCCTAATTTAGAACTGCTAAGCATTTTATTAAAACCAAAAGCCTCCAGACCTTGTGAGGACACATTCACCATCATAATAGCTAGCTGTATAGGATCACTGAGTAAGATATAAATCACTGAAATTATTGCCCAACAAATATATACAGTGCTGATCCCCACAGAATTCTGCAGGGCATATTTTATTGCAATACTTACTGGCGCTACTATTTTTCCTGTCTGACCAACTTGCATGTCATTGGGAACAAAGCCAGCATCAACAGCAGCACGGGAAGCACCAACTGAAAGGGGAGGAAGTGTCATTATTTTCAAGATCTATTATTCATCTAGTGAGATATTTACCAAGTACTACAAAAGCATCCTAATATTGTACAGTCAAAAATTATTGTATAAAGGACTTAACTTTTGAAAAAAAAAAATCCTGATCAAGGATTTAAAACTGACCAAGGATTCTAAATACTAAGTAAACACACATTTTTTTTAAACAAAGTAATTTCCATTGTGTATTATACTCACTTTTTTTTTTTTTTTTTTTAGACAGCATCTCTATGTAGCCCTGGTTATCCTAAAGCTCACTGTGTAGATTACGCTGGCCTTGAACTCATAGAAATCCTGCTGTCTCTAATTCCTGGGTACTGTGTTTAAAGGCATGCACCACCACTCCAGGCACAAATTTCAATTTTTTAATTTGACTGGTTTCTGATGTTTTTTAAAATAAAAATAATAAAGTATCCATAAATCCACATTACAATCTACAATACCCTACAATGTTTCTGTATTAATATCATGATTTTTGGAGAAATGCTGTATAATAACATTACCTCTTATGAGCAGGTCACATTTAACACAAAACTGAGGTTTAATAAGTATCATATTAAATTAACAAATAAAAATGTAACTGGTTTCCTTTCCACAAGGAGATCTATTTTGGGGGAAAACCATTGCTTCTGGAAAGTGAAAGAAAGGGACTCAGGCATTTTTTTCTGTATACTGTTGTATTAATTTATTCTTTTTGTTCTAGTTTCTTAATAGAAGCTCAGATGACAAAATTTAGATCGCCTTTCTTTTCTAATACATATTTAGTACCATAAATTTCCCTATGAAAGCTCATCCTGATGGTACAGGCCTGGATTCCTAGCTACACGGGAGGCTGAGGCAAAGGATTACAAGGCCAGCAAGGTGATATGAGGGTGACTCTAGCTGAGACTCCTAATATCAGGGGTCATAGAGACTGAAGAGGCCACCTTCTAACTAGACAGAACTCTTAGTGGAGGGAGGGGAACACCAATCCACCCACAAAAACTTCTACCCAAATATACCCTGCTTACAAGATAGGCTGAGACAAAAACAAAGCAGAGATTAAGGGAATGCCCAACCAATGATTGGCCTAACCTGAGACTCACCAACGGGAGACAGCCAACCCTGACACAATTAACAATACTCTGCTATGCTTGCAGAGCAATGCCAAGCCTTTGAGTGGCCCCTCCTAGCACCTGATGGGAAGAGATGCAGAAACCCACAACCAAACATTGAGTGGAGCACAGGGAATCTTGTGGAAGAGTTGGGGAAAGGATAGAAGGTCCCAGAGAGGACAGGAATTCCAAAAGAAGATGAACAGAGCCAATAAGCCAGGGTCCAAGGGGACTTATGGAGACTGAAGCAGCAACCAAGGACTATACATGGACTGTACCTAGGCACCTACACAAATATGGCTGATGGGTAGCTCGTTCCTCATCCTCATATGGATCCCTCCAGTAAGGGAAACAGGGGCTGACTATGACATGGGCTCTGTTGCCTGCTTTTCCATCACCTTGCCCTGGTGTGGCTACCTTGCCAAGCCACAGGAGAAAAGGATTTGCTCAGCCCTGATGCAACTTGACATGCTGGGGTTGGGGTGGGGGTCTCTCTTTCTCTGAGGAGTAGGGGAGGAAGGATAGGGAAAACAGGGAGGAAGGGTGGGACCTGGAGGAGTGGAGGAGGGGGCTACAATTGGGATGTAAAATGAGTAAGAATTTTTAAAAAAATTAAAAAGAGACTGTCTCAAAGATTTGAAATTTAAAAACACACAAAGTTGGGGGAGAGACCAGATAGGTATAGCTCACCTGCCATACAGGTATAGAGCATCTGCCTAACATGTCAGCTCAATTCTCAATACTTCGAAATAAATTCCTCCCACCCCACACCACTGCTGTTACTGTACCCCACACTTTTTTTCCATTCAGCTCAAAATATTTCTTTTGATATATTTTCTTTTACTCATATATTACATAGAAATGTGCTGTTTAAAATCTCCATGTATCCTGGATTTTTCAGTTATGTTTCAGTTATTGACACCTAGCTCAAGCTAAGAACAGACATCATACATTCCCTACTACTTTAAATTTATGAAAGTGTTTTATGGTCCCAAATATGGTCTTCCTTGGTGAATGCTCCTGTCAGCTTGAGAATTCACTGTTGAGTAACATGATGACATCAACAGATGTTAATTCAATCCAGTTAACTGTTGAGTTGAACTGAGATTCCCTGTTTGTTCTATATACATATATTTTTTTTGTTCTATATATTTCTAATAGAATCACTGAACTTACAAGGTAAATCAGTAACAGAATCCCTTTTACTTCTAAAGGATTACTCCACGAGTGCAGAATTCTAAGTTGCTGGAAATTGTTCTCGCAATATTTGAAGACTTTTATCCTATTTTTATTTTATTCACATGATTTCTGAAGAAAAGTCAAATGTACTTATCTTTGCTATTTTTATAGGGTAAGTCTTTTTTTTTGTTTTCTCCACTTTGGTTTCTTTCAGGATTTTTATCTTCATCCTTGACTTGTTATAGCTTGCAATTTAGACACACATTTGGTATTTTCTGAGCTTCCTGGATCTTTCCGTGGGTATGATGTGAACTGGAGCACTTCTCAGGCTTCACTGTATCAACCACTCCTGTTCTTTCCTTCCACCTTCCCATCACACCCATTTCTCTTCAGTTGTAGTTATCTTTCTCCCTCTTTCTCTCCGTCTTTTAGGATTTTTGAGACCATGTTTCCCTGTGCAGCCCTGGCTGTACTGGAACTCGCTCTGGCCAAACCAAGTTGGCCTCGAACTCACAGAGATCCACCTGCCTCCCAAGTGCTGGGATTAAAGGCATGATTGTAGTTATTTTTTACTTTGCTTTTTATTGGGTTACTTGTATTTTTTGGGTGTCCCCTAGTTCCTGGGTATTTTTAATGCTGTGCTCTTTTTTTTTTTTTTTTTTTTTGCTTTGCTTTTTAGCTTTAAGCATGTCTGTGGCATATCCTCAGGCTCAGAGATTCTTTCCTGGTCCTTCAAATTTACTCTGTTCATAATATATAGTCATTTCTGTTTCTGTGAGTGTGTGTGTGTGTGTGTGTGTGTGTGTGTGTGTGTTTAAATCTTTATCATTTTTTTTCCAGTTCTTTCTCAAAATTAAAAAAAGGGATATTTATTTAGTAATGTGTATCAGAGCATGTGTGGGGTTGAAGAACAGGTAGCAGGAGTCTGCAGTAGGCTCTGAAGTTGGCAATTCATTACTTTTTGAATAGAAATCAAAACTAGATAGATTCCTAAGATTTAGCAAATGTAAAAACTGCCACATACATACTTTGAAAATTACTAGGATGCCCGCTCCCCCCTTTCTGAAAAGTTTCAGCATTTATTGGTGGCTTAAAAAAAAATGCAGAAAGAATGAAATATTGGTCAAAACTGGAAATAAAGATAAACAAAATAAGTCAGAGGCAGAAAAGTAAATATCTTATGGTTTTTTTCTCATATGGAATCTAGATTAAAAAAAAATAAGGGCAAGGAAATAGAAAGGAAATGATATGGGAAGAGAAAGAAGAAAAAGAGGAAGGCAGAAGAGAAATAAGTAATCAAGGAAATATGATCAAAGTATGTTATGTACACGAATTGAAATGTCACAACCAAATGTTGCTTTGTATAGATGATAATATGGTTAAACAATAAAGCTAAGTCAATGAAGGAAAAACTAGAAAGCAAAATTACCTAAAGCTTTGGAGGACTTATATATAAACATAATGACAAATATTTCCAACAAAAAGAAGACATCATGTGACAAAGAAAGAGGACATTTACCTGCAGCATGCAGTTGGTCTGCCAGGTCGTACAGCAGCTTAAAGTTTTCTCCACTCTTCAAGCCCCGACCTCATTAAACAATAAAATAAAATCAGGTATACAGAAGTTGCATGCTGTAAAATGTTTGCCATTTTATATGCCCAGCCTAATGTCCGTATTACCAACTGCCACATTAAACACACCACCTCCTCTACAAAATCTTTCCTTGCTTTTATGAAGCATTCAGCACTGTACTTAATTAACTACAGAAAGGACACTGCGATGTTTATAGTTTCTCCACTATAATGAAAACACCTCACAATGCAAGATCCACAGCTCTCTAGGTCACTGATGTATCTGTAGTATTAGCAAACTCCTACTGGCATTTGGTAAATATTCCCAAAATGAAAGTTCCTGCTAGATTTCAAACTCCTTGACAGCAAACACACTCTTTTGTTTTCATCTCTCCAGGAAATAAAAATGCAACAGGCCCATCATAGAACAGATATAGGCTAATATTTCCTAAATATACAAGCCAATAAACAAGACAAACATCTTTGCAAAATATTAAATCATTTCCTCTTAATACCACTTGAGCAATAGATGCCTGTTGGTAGCAGAAATTATTTTTTTAAATATTTAATTTGGAAATATTTTAAAATCACATCAATCATCTTCTCAAAAAGTCAGTCAACAAACGACAAAGTAGCATAGTACACAAAAAGAGGTTAGCTGATGACACACTCAGCCTCTGACATTAATTGTGAAGGGCTTTCCAAGTGTTATCCA
The DNA here is from genome assembly GCF_907164565.1 of Psammomys obesus. Taxonomy (NCBI): domain Eukaryota; kingdom Metazoa; phylum Chordata; class Mammalia; order Rodentia; family Muridae; genus Psammomys; species Psammomys obesus. Next base: position 16,963,041 of record NW_026596039.1, read on the forward strand.
CACAGACCGGAATAACACTGAAAGCCACTGAAAGTAGAATGGAACAGGGCATTTATATATGACTTTGAGATTCCAACTGCTGTGTTCATAATTCAGAAGCAACTCAAAGGCCACAGAAAAACATAGAAGTCTATAAACAAAGACACCATGTGGCAGAGATGTGGGGATGAGACTTTGAGATTTCAACTGCTGTGTTCACAATTCAGAAGCAACTCAAAGGCTACAGAAAAACATGGAAGTTTATAAACAAAGACACCATGTGGCAGAGATGTGGGGATGAGACTTGTACCCTGCTCCCCAGTGCCAGTGACAGATGTGTGACACTTAGCCCAAATTCTATTTAGGGTCTAATTTCATACTCCTGGCAAAATATTACTAATACTTACAATTTACCAACTTCTAACATTTTGTAAAGAAAAATTAAAACAAAAACTCTATGCTCCAGTCTATAGATTCAGCTCAGAAGTTGAGAGTTTCCCTACCATGTACAAGGCCCTGGGTTCCAGCCAGGCATGGTGGCACATGCTTGTAACCCAGCACTTCGAGAGGCAGAGGTACGCAGATCTCTGTGAGTTTGAGGCCAGCCTGGTCTACAAAGTGAGTCCAGGACAGCCAAGGCTACATAGAAAACCCTGTCTCGAAAAACCAAAACCAAACAAAAGACCCTGGGTTCCATCCCCAGCACCACCAAAAACTAGACAAAAAACTAGATAGAAGTCCTTCCTTTAATGAGATGAGTGAGCTACGTAGCTCTGCCATCTTTGAAATTACCAGTGCACTTACCACCAGATACCACCACTTTGGCACCAGTCAGTTCTGGACGATCACTTTTTGTCAATTTCTGGTCAAGCCACTCTGATAGTCCCACTGGTGAAGAACTCGGTGCTGCATATATCGATAAATAAATTAAAAATGAGGATGACTTGAAGTTATATAGTAATAATTATTTTTAAGACCAACACACAAACACAAGTTCATGCACTTTCATGTTCCCAATTTCATTTTCTTTAATTATGAAGGCTTAAGAGGGCTTTGGGGAAGTCAAACACTACCCATAAGTCCATCTGTAAAAACCAGAATAGCCCATTCTTTCCAGTGTTCAATAAGATGCCACATGTTAAGATGTTTACTATTATTACATTCTTCTATTATGTTGAGTCACTCAAATATCACAATAGGAAACAGTAATGAGATTAAAAAGGTCCCAACAGGGGGCTGGAGAGATGGCTCAGAGGTTAAGAGCACTTGCTGTTCTTCCAAAGGTCCTGAGTTCAATTCCCAGCAACCACATGGTGGCTCACAACCATCTATACTGTAATCTGGTGCCTTCTTTCTGGCTTACAGGCACATATGCTTGCAGAATACTATATACTGTATAAATAATAAATAAATCTTTAAAAAAAAAAAGTCCTAACATAAACATAAAGATTAATCATAATTGATCCTCTCTCCTGCTCTTTAATCTACCAAAGTCATTATATTTATACCAAGATGATGTGAAACAGACATAAATTATAATTATTTATATAACCTTGGAATGAGTCACTTGAATTTTGTTTTTTTCCCTCTCTTTTTATTTTATGATTTTATTCACTTTATATCCCGATGTAGCCCCGAGTCAGTTGAATTTTTACTTTGCACTAGACATTAAACCAGAGGTCATCTCTTAGTCTAAGATAATCTATAAAGCAAAGAAACAAGAAATGCCCACCTATCAAAAAAAGCGCGTATGAACACTCACCCTTTTCTGAACTGGCACTACCACCACTCGTTGCTGCAGCCTCAAAAGATGTTCCCCGAACAGAAAACACCTTCACTTTCTCATCACACTTCACTGTACATAATGCATTTCCTGAAACACATTTTATTATGAGGAATGAATTTTTATTGTAAGGAAGTATACCTCTCAGGCTCAGAATTTATTTTATGAAGACGAGGTAAAACTAAGCATGGACAACTGTTTCCTACATCTGCTAAGTATAGGAAAAGAGGAGCACAACAGTGAAAACCTTTCCCAGGGACTATGCATACACCTCTGGGTGTCTTTTCAAGCAAGAGAGTTAAGTTACTGTCTAGATTCAATAAGCTGAACAGGTGGCCACAGTAAGAAGGCACACCTCCTCTATAGGCAGAAGGAATGAAGCTTTTTTTTTAGGTTAGTCAGTAACCTAAAAATAGAAGCTGCTATACGTTAATACAAACACAACTGCTATACATGCCCAAGAAGGATAACATGAAAGCACAATAGAGCATAAAAACAAGTTCAGAGGGTTTAAAGGACTAGAGACACTTCATATTAGGAGTGATGTCACTATGACCAAATACTTGAATGTTACTAAAGATTTCAGGTCTGATTTAAGAATCAACCCGTTTACTGAAACTTTAACCAGAACAAAGGCAGTAACAGAAATTATTTCTTTCTCCAGCCCCACTAGAGATCAATGTGCTTAGAGATGATCAATCAACTAAAGAGACACTGAAATGATAATGCAGATGGACCTGGAAAGAAAAGGCTGAGAATACTATTTTTAAAAAGATTTTGCCTTTCAAGGTACTACTTACAAAATATAGCTATTTAAACAAGACCTCAACAATGACAACAGCAATAGACATGCTAATGTGGAAGGAGAAATCTCATGGGTCCCACTCCTAGACAACGAACAAACTTCTGAGGGAGAATTTTCTTGGTTATCCAATACAACTGGCTACCCAATACAAAAGTAGCCAGCTCTGAAATCATATACACAACAAGCAAACTAAACAGAACCAGGGGGTTGTACTTAGACATCTGTGTGTGTGTGTGTGTGTGTGTGTGTGTGTGTGTGTGTGTGCGCGCGCGCGCACATTGTGAAGCAAAAACAAAACAGGCCATCAACTTGACATAAAGGGGAATGACACAGGAGGGAGTAGAGGGGAAAAGTGATATAATTACATCTCAATTAAAATTTAAAAATACACACACACACACACACACACACACACATATATATATATATACTGGATGGCAAACTTGATTTTTATTAACCACTGGGGGAGAAAATCTTACTCCATAAACTGAGGCCTGTATAAAAGCACTGTGTACATGATAAATCTGATAGAATGCCATGTCAGGGTCTAGTAGTAATTCTCAACTAAAGCATTTCTCAGAAAACCTTATGATGATCCATTTAATCATAGGTTGTTTCCAAATCCTATTTCTAAGATTTATGTATACTCTGAAAATTAACATGCTGATTAATTATCTTCCTTGGAACTTACCTGCGTAGATAGTTCTCACAAATGTGTCAGGTGACTTGATCTCAATGATGTCAGAAACTGGGGCAACATCAAGTTTGGCTGCTACTCTGGGCAGAAGGTTCTAAAAGAAAAAGAAGCAGTAAGCTACACAAATGCAAGCTGACCAACATAACAATCAACAATGGTAGTTTCTAAACCCCTGTAAAGAGGGGGTGTATCTTCCACATAAATTTTAACTGAAATTCAAATATTTTATACTTCACATGTATCTTTGAACAAGGGACATCAAGCTCAGCTTTTGAGGTAGTCTTTGAAATTAAGTGCCTACCATTACTCTATATTAAGTTAGAGAAGATTTATAGTAATAAGCTGATTAAAGCTGATAAATTATGGGATCTACCACCCTAATAAATATCAAGTACAAAGTGTGACAGTTATGGATCCCTGAATTTAAACAAGAGAAAGAGAAAAAATTAGAAGAGTAAAATACTAGAAAAGGTTTTATTATATACCTTTACTAGAAGATATGAAAGAAACAGTTTTTACAGATGTCACCTTTGTCAAGTTTATGTTGCATAAACAGAGGAAGCACACAGAAACAAGCATGTGTGCTCTTGCTGATACAAGCACATAACATTTTAAAGTAAACACTTGTAACTTTATGCTTAGTAGCCCGCAACTTTAAGCAAGTCAAAATCTTCTAGAGTCTTAGTTAGCACTTCTCATAGAGGGGGGAGAGAATCTCCACATGGCTAGTTAAAATTCTATGACCCAGCCGGGCATGGTGGTGCACGCCTTTGATCCCAGCACTTGGGAGGCAGAGGCAGGAGTATCTCTGTGATTTCGAGGCCAGCCTGGTCTAGAAAGCGAGTTCCAGGACAGCCAGGAATACAGAGAAACATGGTCTCAAAAAACAAAAATAACAGCAACAAAAACTCTATGACCCTAGGACTCTAAAGCAGAAGAGAGTCACTTAGTGAAGACTGAACTTCCATGTTCTAGACTGAGGTTCTTTTAGATAACATAAGTAATTTTAAAAGTAAAGCACTGCTTTTTATCCCGTGCTAACTTCTACATAGCTCATTCCATGGCACCTCCCTGATTTCATGCACTGTTTCTGACAGCTATGCTTTCAAGATAATACAACAAACTAATTACAATATATTAGCTGTGACTGGCATGAATTTTTGTGGTAAAATAATTTTTAATATACATGCTGTATGACTCCTAACTAGGATTCTAAGCACCCTGAAGGTAGCAGGTTGTCTTCTAGTTCTCTTCTGTTCCTGTACTGTTTTTACTCACTGACCTCATATAAAGTGATGCTGTAAGTACTGACAGAATCAGCTTCCTTATATCTGCATCAGACAATAATCCTCTCCATGAACAGAGAACTCGGGCCTTGATTACTAAAAAGTACCACTGTTCATTTTCTTGCTTCTGTGGATCTTCCTTTCCATCCCCATTTCTACTACCCTTCTACCCCCAGGGTTTCCTTTCCACTTTCTCCTTACTTGTGTTCTATCACCTTGGCCAACTTCCTAAACACTCCCTCTTTTCCTCTGTCATCCACTTTCATGGCCTATAACCGTGTGCGTGCGTGCGTGCGTGCGTGCGTGCGTGCGTATTTAGAAACTGCCTGCCAGAGAAAGAGTATGCTGTATCTGTCTTTCTGAGTCTGGGTCATCTCAATGTAAGAACTCCCAAATCCATCTGTTTTCCTGAAATTTTCATTATTTTTATTTTGTACGGCCATGTATGTACCAGATTTTCTGTATCTATTTATCTGTTGACATCCAGGTTGGTTCTATTTCCTTGCTATTATGAATAATACAGCAGTAAGATGTACACATACCTCTGTGGTAGGGTATAAGCCTAGGAGTAGTACAGCTGGGTCATAAGGTAGTTCCACTTTTAATTCTTTGAGAAACCTGGTTTGTATATGGCTGTACTAATTTATACTTCCACTGGCAGTAAATATAGGCACTTCCTCTATATCCTCACACAATTCTCTGTCCTTTGTTGTTGTTGTTTTTTGTTTTGTTTTTTTTTTGTTTGTTTGTTTGTTTTTTTTTGATAATGGCTACCTTGATGAGGGTTAAGTGGAATCCCAAGTTTTAATATGCATTTTCCTTATGGTGGAAGAGATTGAATATTTTGACGAGTACTTGAATACCCCCTCAAAGCCATGTGTTGAAGGCTTGTTACCAGCCTTTCCTGCTGCTAGAAGATGACAGAACTTTTAGGAGGTAGGACCTATGGCAAGACAGTTGGGAGTGTACCTCAAAGGAGATATGGAAATGCTCACTCCTTTCTTCCCCCTTCCCTTCCCTTCTAATTCCTGGCTACTATGATGTTAGTAATTATGTCATGTACTTCCATCATGAGCCATGACCTCCTAATTCACCACAGGGCCAAAGTGTCAGGATGACATGATTGGTACCTCTAAAACCATCAGCCAAGATACACTCTTCCTTCTTTTGTTTTTTTTTTACTGACAAAAAAACAATAAACACAATTCACAGGTTTATCACAGACCTACTATAGTCTCCCTATGGAATTCCTCCTATGGACTTTTCTTCATCTCAAATACATTTGTAGGTTACAGCAGCAGCATCTATTCCAGGTTCAATTCCTAGCATCCACATGGTAGTTTACAATTGTCTCAGTTACTTTTCTATTGTGGTGACAAAAACGGAAGGAAGGAAGGAAGGAAGGAAGGAAGGAAGGAAGGAAGGAAGGAAGGAA
>NW_026596039.1:16969035-17039642 GCF_907164565.1 Psammomys obesus
AGGAAGGAAGGAAGGAAGGAAGGAAGGAAGGAAGGAAGGAAGGAAGGGGAGGGATGGAAGAAGGGAGCTTAGTAGTACTGGGAGGAGACAGAGGGAGAGGGCTACAGCTGGGATACAAAGTGAATAAATTGTAATAAATAAAGAAAAAAGAGAAAGCATTTGATTTGGGAGTCATGGTTCCAGGGGGTTAGAGTCCATGACTACTACAGCTGGTAGCATGATCGCAGCTGGTCAGCATGGTGCTGGAGCAGGAGCTGAGAGCTCACATCGTCATCTACAAGCACAAGGCAGAGAACAGTAACTGGCATGGTGTGGGCTTTCTGAAACCTCAAAGTGCTCCTGCAGTGACACACCTCCTTCATCAAAGCCAACCTCCTAATCCTTATAGGGATCATTCTTATTCAAACTATCACAAGTGTCTGTAACTCTAGTCCCAGGGATCTGATAGCTTCTTTTGTCCTTTGAGGGCATTATGCCCACAAGAAATTCAGACATACACATAGGCAAGACACCCATACACATTTTGTTTTTTAATGAAACAAAACAGAATAAAAGAAAAGGGAACTGAGAGTTAAATTCCTGGGATCCCACGCATGCTGAGCAAACACCACCTCTGAGGTATACCCCTGTCCCCTCTGTCCTTCCCTCCTGCTAACTTTTTTTTTTAATGTTTACTTGATATAGATCACTACTCATCTGTGATGGTTATTTAACTGTCAACTTGACACAATGTAGAACCACTTGGGGCCCGTCAGTGGGCATGCCTGGAAAGGACTTTTCTCTGTTACAGTAATTGCTGTGGGAAGAGGAAGCCCACTGTGAGCAAGACCCATTCCCTGGGTTGGTTCTTGAACTACGTAGTGTAAAGAAGGTTTGAGCACAAGTAATCATTCATCCATTCATCTCTATCTGCGCTTGACTGTGGACATAATATGATCTGTTGTCTCAACTCCCTGACACTGTGACTCCCTGTCATGATAGATGTACCTTGAAATTTTAAATTGAATAGACCTTTTCTCCCTTAGAGTTGCTTTTGTCAGGGTATTTTATCAGTGCGTGCGCATGATCAGACTACAGCCCTCTTTAAGGATGTCCTAACCACATCAGTCTTTCCCAAATCCCCTACAGTATACAGACCTAGATTCTCTATTATGTCCATCAGCCATCCAAGTAAATCATCTTTTAGGATGAGTAACTAAACTGGGAGGTGATGGCACACACCTTTAATCCCAGCACTTGGGGATTAAAGCAGAGGCAGCTGAGGCAGGTGTTTGAGGGCAGCCTGGTCTATTGAGTGAGTTTCAGGCCAGCCAGGACTACACAGAGAAGCCCTGTCTCAAAAAAACAAAAAGGTAACTAAACAATGTACACACATATAGAGAATTCAATTTAACAATAGTTTAACAATAATTTTATCTGGTCCAAATTAGAAAACCTGGAAGTGGCAGGTCAATAAATTATAATAAAATCCTGAAAGAATACTTATCTCTGTGACAAAATCTGAAAATCTGAAAATGACATTTAAACAGCAAATTTGATAAAATCTTGAGAGAATAAATCTTAGCAGTATCCCCTTACTATGACTAAATCAGGGCTGGCTAGCTCAACAAAGACTTTCGCATTCCTGGCTCAGGAAAGCCCATCCTGTTCGAGGAGTGAGGTCCGACTCCACTTCTCACCTTTCCAAACGCAGATGCCCCAGCACAGATGTGTGTGTAACTGAACTGCTTCTGAGTTTCCAAAATCAATGGCGTCAGCTCCTCTGAGAACGAAACACATTTGGTAAAGGCATCTCATGCTATTTTCATAATCATATATTCCAGCAGAGCAGGTACTACATTTCCCAATACCTCACCTGGAAGGAGGCCTTTGTACACATCATGCTGAGCCACCAAAACCTTTGCTACGCCAGCTACTTTACAGAGGTCCTGTGCCACCTGTGACAGAGAGAAAAGGGTCTAAGCATCCACTAAGAGAAACACTGAAGCACTGGTAAATGCTGACCAAGCATAAAGTCTTAATGGCCAAGTATAAACATTATTTTTGTTTGTTCTGAGATGGTGAATGCCCCCCAACAGGCTCACAGTCCCTAGTTGATGAACTATGTGAAAGGATTAGGGGGTGTGTCCTTGTTGAGAAGGGGTGTCAGGGTGGATTTGAGGTTTCAAAAGCCCACACCTGACCCAGTTCCTCTCCCTCCCCTTCCCTCCCCTTCCCCGATCAATCACTAAATAAGAAAATGCTCTACAGACTTTCTTATGGAGGCATTTTCTCAATTGAGGCTCCCTTCTCTCTGATGACAACTGTCAAGTTGACATAAAAGTAGCTAGCACAGCCAACAAGAATAATTTTTTAAAAAATAATAAAAATACTGCTTTTTTATTTTGATCTTGTTTTGCATTCTTTTTCCCCAAAAGGGCCTTGCTACCAGCCCTGGCTGGCCTGGTATTCACTATGTAGCCCGGGCTGGCTTGATCTTGCAGCAATCTTCAACCCTCGGTCTCCAGAACAATAGAATTACAAACACGTGTCACCATAGTAGGTTTTTTTAAAATTATTCTTTTTTTTAAATAAACATTTAATTTTTTTTTAAATTATGTATATGGGGAGGGCATATATGTGCACAAGAGTTAAGGTGTAAGATGCCCTAGAACTGAAACTATAGACAGATGTAAGCTGTCAACATGGGTGTTGGACATCAAACCTGGGTCCTTAGCAAGAGCAGTCTCTATGCTTAAACACTGAGCTATCTCTCCAGCCTTTTCTTAAAAATTCTTTATCAAAGAAAATTGCAAATCAACTGATTTTACTATGAACTGACTCACCTAATTAGTCCCACTAAAATATTCTGAATTAAAAAAACAAAACAAAAAAAAAAAATGGGCAAGAAAGATGGCTTAGCAGCACTTACTGCTCTCAAAGGTGACCTGGGTTCAGTTCTCAGCATCTCCATGGCAGCTCACAAAACTATCTGTAACTAACTCCGGCTCCAAGCGTTCTAATAGCCTGTTCTGGCCTCCAGGGCACTGCATGCCTGATTGCTATACAAACATGCTGACAAAACTCATATGCATAAAACAAAAATAAAACATTTTAGTACTAATTGATGAACCAAAATCAGCATAGTCTTTTCCTTAAACTAAGCTGTAAACTATGCTTTTTCCTTGATGCTAACTTAAGTACATTATTTTCGACAGAGAAAAATGACAACTGGATGTGGTCCCCAGCATTTGAGAGGATGAGGTAGTAGGATCACAAGCTAGGCCAGCTTGGGATAGAATGACATCCATCTCACAAATCCAAAAAGAAACAGAAAAAGAAGGGAGAAGAGGAGGAAGAAGGGACAGCTCTGATGAGATCTTCATCTATAGTAACAAAGCCAATGAAACTTTGGACTCAGGACCTGTTAGAAATGAGGACAGAACTTTTCTAATGTCAGCAGATTTGACAATAATTTTCTGAGAGTATGACTAACTAACTCCAAGAAATAGAAATATTTCCCATTTTCAACATGGAGTTCCTGACTACACACAGACTTATGTACAACAAAGCAAAGTGTTTTCTTATTTAACTTCTCATTTTTCCTGTTTGGAATCAAAGGATTCTGAGAAAGCTTTTGACTACTCTGATTTTCTGTACACAGAAAGCAATTAGCATTCTCTCTTTAAAGTAACTTTACTATGAGTGGTTTCTGCTTATCAGTCTCTTCTGCCATTCTGTCTTCCATTTGTTAACTCACTGACGAGTGGACACAGCAGGCTGAGCCTTCGACCCTCTCCCACAGACTAAAAGGCTCCACGGTATCCTCTGAAAGGAGGCGCGGGGCATACTCTGCCGGCTGGGAGATAGGCGGCACACCCACACTGTCTTACAGAGATGCACCAGTGTTAGCCTCTCCAGTTTAAAGAAAATTCCTATTAAGAAACCAACTTAACTCGTCAGGCATGGTGATGCATGCCTTTGATCCCAGCATTTGGGAGGCAGACTCTGAGTTCAAGGCTAGCCTGATCCAGAGTTCCAGGACATCGAGGGCCAGGGCTCTATACACAAAGAAATCCTGTCTCAAAAAAAAAAAAAACAAAAACAAAAAAACAAAAAAACAAAAAACAAAAAAAAAACCCTCTTCTGCTTTCTTTTGCTTTCACTTATTCCTCTCTCTCTCCTCTCATGCTCTGTCTCTCCGTTTCTACCTGTCTCTTTCTCTCTCAACCCTCAAGGCTTACTCAGGTCCTAACTCCTCTCTCCCTCCCTGCTCTCAAATAAACCTCTTTGTATCAGAAAAAAAGAAAGAGGAAAAAAAAAAATAACCCACTTAATTCCAAAGTTGCTACACAGCAGCTTGGATATAAAGTAAAACAGAATTTCTCATTGAAAAATTTTTTTAACTGTCAAAACTTCCAGTATTAAATAGAATAATCACCCTCAGTTTATGATTAACAGCTAAAGAAAACAATAGAAAATTAAAATCTGCTACACTATCAGACATCTTTCTTAAAAATAAGAACATGACATACACAAGACTGCAACTGATTGAATATCAAGTATGTTAAAGTAATTAGTTAAAATCACAGCAAACTAAATAAATCTAATATCTGCTTATATTTGAAAACTGAGCAAACAAACAAAACAATTAACCCTATCACCAGACATTGTGGTAAACAGCAACTGTATAAGATTCAATAATCCAATAATCAGCTGGGTGGTGGTGGTACACACCTGTAATCCCAGCACCTCGGAGGCAGAGGCAAATGGATCTCTGAGTAAGGCCAGTCTGGTCTACAGAGTGAGTTCCAGGACAGCCAAGGTTACACAGAGAAACCCTGTCTCAAAAAACCAAGCAAAACAAACAGGCAAAAACAAAACAAAAAAACAAAACAAACACAAAAAAAAAAAACTAAGTAAAAAAGATTCAGTAATCATCAAGAGAAAAGAGATAAAAGAAATCCACATAACCCCAAACCTGCTGAATATAGTCTTTTAAATACCAAGTTCATACAAGGAATTAGAAGTGACACAAGCATTCTGAACTTGCATTACCACCTACTCTACATCAATAATTTAGTAAAATACATGACCTGCTAAAAAAGAAACATTTTCTCTCTACACTCACTCCTGCATGAGGGCCAAGCTCCCAGTCATGCTTAGTAACTCCCGACAAGTCGGAGGGGAACTGGGAGCTAAAGCTCTGTGGTCTTAAAAAGCTCTTATCTACTCAGCAGCCTAAGGTACAGATCCTGCAAACCACATTACAGAATAAACTTTCCCAAGAGTTAGCTTCCAACGCTGTCACTTAACAACCACAACAAAACCAACCTTTACTACCAGTTGTAATTCGGGAAGAATTTAAATTCTTCTACCAATTACATATTAGCACCTCTGATACTTTGCCCAGATTGCCCACTTTCTTGAATTAGAAGCAATTAACAAGTATATTCATCAGATCAAAAGGGATCAGCTATTAACCTCTAAGGGGACTCAGATATTGTATTCTACTTGGTACCTGGTGGCACAGGATGGTGCCAGCAGAACTAAATCAAGCATTCCAAATCATTTTGAAATATAAAATGCTTCATGAAAAAACCTTCTGGTTCTTCATTCATACACAGTAAAGGTTATGCCACTGGCCATTTAATGAGGATTAGAGCCCAGTCTGGGTTAGGGTCCTCAGCATAATTCTCTGTTGCCATCTTTCACAGTCTCTTGATGGAGATTATATTTGCTATGGCTGACCTTAAAAATCTCTCACCTTGTCACATTTGGTTCCAGCTACTAAGCAGGACACTTCCCCTCCAAGACGTCCAGCTGCAGTGATGGTATTTAGAGTAATGGGTGCTAGAGAGTCATTTGCATGCTCAGCTATTACCAAGGTACTCTGAAATCGGAGCAATGAAGCCTAAAAGAAAAAGAGAGCAATGTTAGTATAGTCTTTCAAGGTAACTCTTATTTAGCCTTTCAAGGTAACTTTTACCAAGGCACATGGGCTTTAAAGAAAACACTTTGGAATGCAATGCTCAGTTATTTAAGGGTATTAATAAAATACTTCCTTGATGACATAAATTAAGCTGTATCTACATTTAAAATATCAATACCTAACAGAACCCAAAATGCAAGTTTGTTTCTGTGGTAGCTAGTCTTATGTCATAAGATCCAGCTGTAAAAAAAAAAAAAAAAAAAATTCCAGATGTAAGGCATTTTCTTAATTAGCAATTGATGGAGGAGGGACCATTGTGAGTGGATCCATCTCTGGGCTGGTGGGCCTAGATTCAATAACAAAGCAGATGAAGCAAGCCAATAAGCAACACACTCCATGGCCTCTGTATCAGGTCCTGCCTCCAGGTTCCTACCCTGTTTAAGTTCCTGCCCTGACTTCCTTCCATGGAAGTAGAAGCCAAATAAATCCTTTCCTCCCCAACTTTCTATTTGGTCATGGTGTTTCACTGCAGCAATAGAACCCCTAAGACTTACTTTTTCTTTCTTTCTTTCTTTCTTTCTTTCTTTCTTTCTTTCTTTCTTTCTTTCTTTCTTTCTTTCTTTCTTTTTTTCTTTTCCCTTCCTTCCTTCCTTCCTTCCTTCCTTCCTTCCTTCCCTTTTTTTCCTTCTTTCCTCTCATCCTTCCTTCCTTTTTAGATTTTTCTAGACAGGGTTTCTCTGTGTAGCCCTGGCTATCCTGGAACTCTCTCCAGGATAGACCAGGTTGACCAGGCTAGCCTCTAACTCAGTGATCCTCCTGCATCTGCCTTCTGAGTGCTGCAATTAAAAGCATGGGCCACCACCACCTGGCTCAAAATGCAAATTTCTTAACATTAGAAAAATACTTGTATCAAAACAATTTCCCCACTATGTCCAATAAATAACTGCTCAATTTAAAATCCTTAAATACAATATATTAACTGTCAAGCCAGGAATTGGACAAATTCTATCACCAAGTACATTCAGTTATATACCAGACTTCTAATAAGAGTATTAAGACATGAGTATATTCAGAAATAATGGGTTTAAAATCAGTTACTGAAGTTGATTCCCATTGATGGGGGGGGAGGCAGAATCATTCAATATAAAAGTAACTAAAAATAGAAACCTGTTTTTAAAAGATGACATGAAAGGTTGGAGATGGCTCACTTGGCAAAGGCACTTACCCTATGCCTCGGGTCCTGAGTTCCACCCCAGGTTCACATGGTGGAAAGGCGGCACTGATCCTACAAGTTGTCTTCTGACCTCCCTGTGTCTACTGTGGCATATACATGCACCTTCCACCAAAAGATGTAATTTTCAAAAGTTTTAAAGATACTAACCAGCAATTTTTGCTGGGGTTTCAACTGTTTGAATATGCTTTTGAATTAAAAGGGGGGGGTTTAATACTAACCTAGCCCTACCTAGCAAAGACTATCAAACTACCACCAAGATACAGTTCATGGCCACCCACCATGGTCCCTTGGTTCAAACACCAAGGAAGAAAAAGAAAAGTGAACAAGAATAGTCCCCATGCTCAAAGATTTCATGGAAAATAAGACTTGTCCTTTTCTGTTTGATGGACTTCAGCAAGGGCCTGGAGCTGGCTTTTGGATGGAGAACGAGGGAGGCAGTTCAATTCTCTCAAGGACAGCTAGAGCACTTTAGGGAGATGCCCATGTGCTAAGCTGAGGTGTGGAAATGTGTTTAGCTTTTAGAATGAGATCACCAGTGGCAGTGGAAACTCGGGGGTTCCAAAGTCTGTGGTGATACAAAAGTGTTACAGCTCTTGGTTAAGCGGCTGTGCTGAGCATTGGTCAGCTTGCAGCTGAGACCCAGGTCTGGCGAGTCCCAGCCCAAAGGGCTGGAGGGCGGACCCGGTGAGACTCAACCTGGTGGGGAATAAATGAGGAATCTCAGGTGGCCATAGTGAAAGGCTGATAGAATCATGCAGCCAGTCTGAAATCAGGGATTTATAAACCTTGGGCGGTGGGAGGGATTACAAGGGTGAATGTGTTTGATTTGCTGGGGTCAGGAGATCAGGAAAACTTGATTTACATGTAATGGTACAATGCCTCATTTTCCATGCATTAGCATGGGCCTATCACAAGAAGGAAAATAAGAGTACTTCATTATCCTAGGAATGAGGGGGAAATCTCCAAGTACAGTTGAAGGTCACTGCTTAAGACTAAGATCTTAAATGCAGGATGGACATTTCTAGGAATTCCTAGATGTTTGCTGGAGTGGGTTTTCTTATCAGGTAAGGGTCTGGCCTGTAATCTGCTTCTCAGGTACTAGAATTACTGCAAGTACCAGCAAGCTTTGAAGAATAAGATGTTACAGCCAACTCACATATCTATTCATATAAACTACTTTACAACTAAATTTCTTCAGAAAGGAATTCATCTTAAAGTCAGGAATGTTTACACACATCTTAAGATGAGAGATAAAAAAAAAATTAGAGATGAATCAGCAGGGAAAGGCCTAGCTACCTGACTTCAAACCCTGGAACCCATGTAACACTAAAAGAGGGAACCAACTCTACAGCTGTCCTCTGACCCCAACAAACCTCTCCTGGGGCGGGGGCAGTGAGGTGGTGCTTGCTGCAGCATGAGCTTGGCATCCTAAGTTCAATCCTTAGAACCCACATAAAGGTGGAAAGAGAGGACTGACTCCAATCATCCTCTGACCACCATGTGGATGCCATAGCAGACATGCACCGCCTTCTCACATACCACACACATATGCACGCATACACACTTTCTAATATTTAGAAACACTGCAAAATTTCTAAGTATTAGAAAGCATCCTTTTTACTACTGTAATGTATAAATTGACCTCTAAAGAGTCATTTCAGGCCCAAGTCAGCCATTCTCCAGCACTGTTCACTGAGCCTCAGAGAATAACTGAAAAATAGCTAGTTCCATTCTAGAGCGAAAGGTAAGGAAACTAACACAGTAGGTTAGTACACAGTTTAAATATGTTTCCACCTAACACTGTACCTTCCTTGTCTGGGTTTGGTAGGAAGTTTATTGAGGAAGATTCTAGAGAACAACTCCCTGAAGTCAAGGAGTGGGACTATGCAATAGGTTACACTGAACTGCACTATTGTGCAGAGGCAGCAGAATGCAGGGGAGCTCCAACAACGACCTAAGCCCTGAGATCTGGAAATGAAAGCAAGGGGCTGTAGTCTCCTTTTTAGACTATGTCCAGGTATTCTAGGACTTTCCCCTAAGTCCCAAGACCTCTTCTGTGTGTTCTACATTACTTTACAAGGAATCCACATTTTATTACTTATTTATTTACTTATTGATTTATTTGAAAGTTTCTCTGGCTATTCTGCATGTACGTCACTATGAAGACCAAGCTAGCCTTGAACTTACAAGACGTTTGCCTGACTCTGCCTCCCAAGTGCTGAGATTAAAAGGAGTATGCCACCATGCCCAACTCCACATGATTTTTAAACAGCCTTCCCCCCCCCTTTTTTTTTCCATAATATTGATTACTTGGGAATTTCAAATTATGAACCCCAAGCCCTCTCAATTCCCAGTCCTCCTAGGTCTGGCCCCCACCCTTGGGACTGCTCACCAAAAGAAAAAAAAAAAAAGAAAGAAAAGAAAAAGGACCAATTTATGTGCCCATATACTCACTGGTATATGGTCAAACTCCCAGTGGCCCACCCCTTAAAGAAAACTGAGTTTGAGCTGGGCATGGTGGCACATGCCTTTAATCCCAGCATTCAGGAAGCAGAGGCAGGAAGATTTCTGTGAGTTCAAGGCCAGCCTGGTCTTCAAGGCAAGTCTGAGACAGCCAAAGCTACACAGAGAAACCCTGTCTCCAAAACAAAACAGAACACCAAACCATCAACAATAACAACAAAGAACAAAAGCAAAAATAACAAAACACAGTTCTTCCCTACCTGTACCCCTACCAGAAGCCATCAATTCTCCAGAGCTAGACTTCAGTACCCTTATCAGTTTTTCAGAGTTCTCTTTGATGACTTTCTGTAGAGGCTGTTACTTTAGGGGGGGAGAAGTTTGCCACAGAAGCTGTCTATGTCCCTCTTTCTCAACTGAGTCTGCAGTCATCAATACCATGGCAAAAGTGCCTTCCTTGACTTTTACAGACTATGGGAGCATGGATCATGCGCTCCTACATGGCTTCTGGGAACAGCGCAACCACTGACATCCCTGGTGTCAGCAGATGTCACTGACCTCAGCATGGTCTCCTGTGGCAGTATAGACCAGGGACATCAACGTGGCCCTCTGCCACTACACGGGCCAATGGATACCATCACAGCCCATGGCAGCAGTACAGGCCAACGACATCAACATGGCCTCAGGTGGCAGCATAGCCATGGCCTCATTGGCATGGTGGTGCATACCTTTAATCCCAGTACTCAACAGGCAGAGAGAGGCAAACAGGCCTGGCCTATAGAGTGAGTTCCAGGACAACCAGGGCTGTTACACAGAGAAAAGCTATCTCAGAAAAAACATGCACACAAACCTCCAGCTTCAACATAACCTGAGGCAGCAGATTACAGATACCAAAGTGACCTCCAGGGACAGCACTGACCAAAGGTCTTTTGAAGAGGTCCAATCCAGAAAACGAACCATTCTGCATCCTGGTCAGCCTGTTGCTGCTCAGAACCAGGGCTTTCATGCAACTGGGCAGCATGTTCAGTGGCCAAGTTGGAGTGCAAGCTCCAGGCTATTGCACATCACTCTGTCAGCCTTCGTCATTGTGTGTCCTCTAGTCTTCCTATCCCCTGCAGCCTTCTCTAGTTCTGCCTCTCTACCACTCACTCATCACTCTATGCCTCTATCTTTCCCACCTCTCCATCAAATATTCATTCATCATAGTGGCACTGCCAACAGCAGTATGTCACATGGTATCATTCATTCATTCATTCATTTTGTCCAGACAGCTCTGCATGCAAATATTCACTGCAAGGAGTTGTTGGTCTGGTTCAAGGATTCTGGTTACCGAAGCACCATAAATATTGGACCATTGCTTAGACTCTTGAATTTTCTGCTGTTGCCCAAAGTCAGGGTGATGCTGCAGCTAGATAGGGCTTTAGGGGCAGGTTCTGTGCAGGTCCTGGCTGCTGCACACCTCTCTGCCATCAACGTCTGCAACCCAAGGCTTGCCAGGCTCGTCCTTTGTTTGTAGCCTGTGGGCAGCATTGCTGCTCTATGCCTTCTATCTCCAGCAGGGCAAGCAGCACAGGCCCCGACTGGCTGGTGGGCCTAGGGCCAGCCTCATGCAGCAATGACCTGTTTCACTGCTCAATGTCCAGGAAGCTGCACATCTCCCCAGGCTGGAATCCCCACTGCTCATCAGGAACGACCTTCATGCGTGTAACCTGCTAGCTAAGACATGGCAGTAAAAGATATAGATTCGTCATTCTCCGTGCCCACCTCTTTTGCTATCTTTCCTTCAGATTTCATGAGTCCACATTTTAAAGGCATCTTCTCATAAGTTCCCCCCCACATAACACTAGTTATTGCTGGCCCTGCAGACTCCTTTTCTGCTGCTATATCACCCACAGGGCCTCCATGGATCCCTCAGACCAAGACAAATCTCAGCAGCCACTGTCATTTTTCTCCTTCCCCTTAAATAGTTTTAAATATTCAAATTGATATGATGGATATTTGTTTCTACTTCATCATCAGAAACACCATACTAAAAATAAAAACATGTTAACACACATCACATGAACAAAATCAAAGCAATGGTAAGGTGATTGATTTAAAACAAAACTTTAAAAAACGAACATTTTTTAGATATTTCCGTGTATGAATGTTTTATCTGCATGTGTCTATGTGCACCTCCTAGAAACCACAGAGCTCAGAGGAATCCATCACATCTCCAGAATTAGAGTTATGGATGATTGTGAGCCCACCATGTGGGTGGCTGGGAGTCCAGCGCTCTCACCCAACTGAGGCATCTCTGTGGCCCGTTTAAAAAAAAAAAAAAAGCATTTATTTTCTGTGTGTACGTATACCTCAGTGAGCATGTGGATGTCACAGTATAACCTAAGGGGATTAGTTTTCTTCACCACGTAGGTCCCAGGGACCCATCAAATTACAGCTGTCAGGCTTGAAGGCAAGCAGCTCTACTCACTGAGCCATCTCAATGGTCTACTTTCTTGTTTTTGTTTTTTGAGACAGGGTTTCTCTGTGTAGCTTTGGCTGTCCTGGACTCACTTAATAGACAAAGCTGGCCTTGAACTCACAGAGATCCACCTGCCTCTGCCTCCTCGAGGGCTGGGATTACAGGCATGTGCCACCATTTTTAGTCTAAGAAAAAATCTTAGCTGGGTGGTAGTGCCCTGAAATCTCAGCTCCTAATAAGTCTAATATAGGAAGATCACATGTTCAAGGGCAGCCTGGGCTACAAAGTAACACCCTGTCTCAAAATAAAACATAAAAGAGGGTGAGTATAAAGTTCTATGGTAGAACACTTGCCTAACATCCTCAGTATCACAAGTAATGTACTAAAACATTAGAGAAAACCATCATTTTTATTATGGTGTAGTAAGAAGCGTAGCAAACCTCAGTTTGTTAAGACTATGAAATACCCTTTTAGACTTTCTCTGGCCCCCAAAGGATTTTATGCTCCCCATTTAAACATCTATTTATTCTTCCTACCCTGATGCCACTTACTGTGCCTGGCCTGTATCTTCTCCAGGCTACATGCACCAAACAGGCAAGGACTCGGCCCCATCTTCTTTCCCCCATGAATTCAGTATCTGCTTCTGTGCCTGGCACATAAGAGGCACTCAATGAATGTTGAGAGACTAAATGAAAAGGTTTTCCAAAGTATTTGGAACCTAAAGAGCAACAATTCCTGGATCATCTGAGAGTTAATCACTGTATTAACTCTTCTCAGTGATGTGACCCAGTAAGAAGCAACTTCATGAAAGAAGGACTTGCTCTGACTCTGACTTAAGAAGGCAGAGCTCACTGTGGCAGGGAAAGATGGCAGAATTCACAGGACTGGGAGCATGCTGCTACGATTTGTTCCTGGGGCAGAAGAGAGAAATGAAAGCTGGTATTTGCAGGCTTAGATTTTTATTTAATGTTTTTAAATACCTTTACCTCCCTTCCAACCCTCCCCTCTACACCTTAGGTGGAAATTAGTAGGGCCAGGGGTTATAGAGCTCTTTATTTCCTGCTGATAAAGGTTGGTGGATTCTTTGGGAATTACCAAACTCAGTCGTCAGGATACCAGCAGTCTAGCAAAGCAGCAGCAGCAACCCGAATCAGCAAGGAACCATTCAGTAGAAGCAGCTAGACTCTGCCCAAATGGCATGAGCCCACCAAAGCGGCAAAACTCCGCCAAAGCATGAGCAGTTTACTCTGGAGCTTTTCTCTCTGTGAAGACCAGTGAAGAATGGAACCCTTGTAAAGTGTAGTAATGCAAAAGCATAGATAGAGATGCAGAAAGCATTGTTTCACATCTGTGGGCTTTCATTTAACCCCTCTCAGAAGCCCACATGAGGATGTTTTGCAGCTCACAAAACCATGCCCCTTGTGCTAGGTAGCTTTCAGCTGACAAACATCACATGACCTCTCACGGGGGCTATTTTCCGAGGGAACAGTTTTCCACAGGTTAAAAACATTCCCACATCCCACACTTGGGACCAAAACAAAAATCACATTCATTCACATGACACAACTGAGTTTCCAAGAAACCAAAACCTTCCACTTCAGGTGCTCAAGTGGCTTTCTCCTTTTTCCCTGTTTTTTCCACTTAGAACCTCGGCTCAAAGGACGCTGTGCTTTCAAGGCAGGTGCTCCCGCTTCAGCTAAACAACTCTGTGAACACATTAAGAGACAGACACAAAGATATGCCTGATCAATGCCTCACATGTTTTGTTTTTAAAAAGGGTCTCAGTATATAACCCCATGGCCTGGAATTCAATATGTAGACAAGGCTGACCCCAACTCAGGAGATCTGTATGCCTCTGCCTCCTAAGTGCTGGAATTAAAGACTTGTGTTACCACTCTGGGCTCCCTAATCCATTCAAACTAACAATCCAATTGGCCATCACAAGCATCAAAACACATATAAGGATACCTAGGTAGTTAGTACATAACTTGCTAAGTCACTGACATAGATAACCCACCATGCTTCTTGGGAATTTATCTAGATACCAACTACATTTGGTTCCAAACAGTAAAATGTGTTTTTTTTCTTCTTCAGGTCAGCCTGTATAATGATTGGTCTTCTCAAGCAGCATACTTCTTGAGTGCAGTGTTCAAACAGGTCATCACTGTCCCTATGCCCTCTGAGAGCCAAGCTTATTACACCCACAGATCTCCCTGCTATGTCTCTTCTTTCTCTTCTTTACTCACAGCAAGCTGGCTTCCATCTCTACCACAGCACAAACACTCTTGATTAGTTAGTCCAAAGAACACATCTTGGTCCTTCTGTTATTCAAATTCAACACTGCTAACTCTGCTTTTGCTTTTCAGTTCTCATTACTGCAACTGCATGATCTATTACCCCTAAAACCTACTCATAAAGTAGTAAGAAGCATGCTAACCTATTTCTCCCCTAATCACCTTTAAGAAAGCAAGTGGAATAGGACATAGGGTACAGATATGGAGGGGTAGGGGAACGGACAACGATTTAAAATTTGATTACCTTTTGCTTCTTAACTAAAAAGCAAACAGAAAACAACAGAAATGAGCTATAAAATCTTGCCAAATACTACTTAAAGGGATTAAATAATAATTAAAGTCTCCTATCCCTATTTTAATATAATTTTCTCATAATAAAACATATATTACATTTATGTACTTAAACTACTTTAACCTCTTTAGTAATAAAACATGGCAGCTTTTAACCATGACTAGAAATGTCATATGACATTGATTATAATATTAAAAACAGCTGATTTACTTCGTTTTAAAAACAGACAAGACTCTTAGTAGACACACTGGCAGGTAGCATAATTTTAATGAAATCATTTATGCAATAAATTTTGTTTCAGAATCACACCAAAATTGGCTCTCTTCTTTCAAACAAAATTTAAATTTGCATGTGAATCATAGAGTTCAATATCATTCATCAATGCTGGGCAATGGGCTCTGAAAAATGTCCTGTCCTTAATAGTTCACAGCTTCTCAATCATGACAGTCTTCCTGTCTGCCAGTGAGCAAAGGAAGAACACTTAAATGACCTTAAAGTGTTGCTTCACTTACTACATAAATTTTTTTTTATTTGCTCTTACTAATCTACAAAAATGTTTTAAACAAATTAACAAATAACAGTTCATACAATAACTCATCAAGAACACCAACTAACCGCAAATCCTTGACTATTTTCCTGAGTGGACTATATAGCTCTATAACTTGGCACAAAACTACCTTCACTGATAGGTGTCCTAACATATCTAATAGGCAGAGACAGGAGGATTACCATGGGTGTCAGGCCAGCCAAGTCGGGACAAGATCTTATTGCAAACAGACAAACAAAATCACCTTATTTTGGATGACTTTGAGGATCTTCTCCAAAAGGACATTGCTTAGTGACACCAATCAGCCGAAACCAAAATGGCTTATATAGGAAATATGTTATTAGTAAAAACACGTATTTGGGTTTTTTCAAAGAAATCATAGCTACAGAGGTTTTGTTCCTGTTTGATTTTTTAATTTAGAGCAGAAGCTGGAGAGAGCACTCAGTGGATAAAGCGCTTGCCCAGGAAGTTTGAGGAACAGGGTGTGAATCCCCAGAACCCATGGGGGGTAAAAAAAAAAAAAAAGGCAAAGATTTGAGATAAATAAACTATTTTGGCTGTATAGTATCCTAAATTTATATAATTTATATAGCCAGATTAAATTGGTTCCCACTTTATAAATATGGGAAGAACTTGAGTAACAAAATAAGGGTAGTAAGAATGATCTTTTAAACATGGATCCCTGGATCTATAAATATATAAATAGGCAAGAAGGGAAATTTTTTCCTTAGCATAGAATGCTAAGTAATAAACAAAGGAATCGTGGATTAGAAAAATCATGGTATTATTTCTCAATTAAAAATCAAGTGCTAAAACTAGTAGGTAAAAATCTGTGAGAGGGATGGAGAGATGGCTCAGCAGCCATCTCTGGTTAAGAGCACTGGCTGCTGTTCCAGAGGTCCTGAGTTCAATTCCCAGCAGCCATATGGTGGCTCATAACCATCTATAATGAGATTTGGTGTCATCTTCTGGCGTACATGCAGGCAGAAAATTGCATACATGATAAATAAAATCTCTTTTAAAAATCTGTGAGAAGGGAGCTGGAGAGATGGCTCAGAGGTTAAGAACACTGGCTGTTCTTCCTAAAGGTACTGAGTTCAATTCCCAGAAATCACATGCAGGCTGAATGTTATATAAATAAATAAATAAAGTTTATAAAACCTTAAAAAAAAAATCTGTGAGAAACAGAGGCTTCACATAGCCCCCACTCTATCTTCTATCTATCTATCTAATTAGTTTAAAATTACACAGAAGGATATTTACTTAACACTGGGAAAACAGGGCAAACATCTTCTTACCTAAGTAACTAAAGTTAAGATCTTCACTAATGGACAAACTAGTGTCCTGTGCCTCCTAATACAATGTTCTGAGAGCATAAATCACACCTGACATACCTGGGTAACAGTCTACAAAACAGAAGTCCTGTGCTCCATAAAATTCCAATGTTGTAAAAACCAAGTTGAAAGGCTGAGGAGCTTTTCTAAAAAAGACTAAATCGGCCTGAAAACCAGAGGAACTGGGGTACCTTAGAGGGGGTGCTTCAAATCCTTGGAGATTCACTTGCCTGTTTTTGTTGTACTATGAATCTAACAGAAGGCATGGCTCTACTACAGAGCCAGTTCCATAGCCTCATCCTTGTAAAATACCTAGGGAACCATTTAGAATTAAAGAGTATGTCTAGGACGAATAGTTTAGAAAAACAATGTGTATGTACACTGAGAGGTAAGAGGAATGTGTCAACTGTTAACACCTGGTGAAATTTGAGGAAGGGTTCTGGGAAATGTTTGGGGTTTTTTGTTTTAGTTTTGTACTATTCTGGCCACTTTTCTGTACACTCGAAACTATTTTAAAATTTAAAAAGCTAAATATATGTTTTGTGTGTCTATTTGAGTGTATTCCAAACATTTGTTTGGTGCTTGCAATTCAAATCTTAAAAATACTAATGACTTCAGAGACAGTACCGTACTGTTTGACCTCTAATTTTAAAATAGGCCAAGGTCAGAACTCTTGGCAAATCACAACAAAAGTTTGGCAATGTTGCCTATGTATGAATACTGGCTATGTGAATTTTCCTATTAGCTCTACAAAATTACCAAATCCTAAATTCTCCTTACCACAGTTATGCCAGGCATAAAACTTATCCACAAAATTGCCTTCCAAGTACTGCATAGCTCTTCAAGTCAGTTTCTAGTGCTTGAAATTTTCCCAAAAACATGGTTTTCAGTTGCTTATTGGCTCTCTTAAAGGAAGGGGGTTAAAAAAAAAAATCTCGTGGGAGAAAGACTAGGAACGAGGTGTTTTAATTTTTTACAAGGAGCGGCAAATTTTATGGAGCAAAGCAGTAACACCCCCCCCCCCCAACACACGCACAAAGTGTTCAAACTTCCAAGAAGCTTGTGTGTCCCAGAGAGAAAAATCCCAGTAGTGATTGGGGGAAAAGACACTAAAATAATAAATAGGAGAAAAGTTGCAAGACATCAGGATAATTTATAGCACAGGGCTGATGATACTGTTTCTCTAGCAATCTAAATGTAAATGAGAAAAACCTACAAACTCCTTAAATTATTGACTTGGAACTGGTCAGCCTCCAACTGCTGTTCCCTTATGGCACTCACAAAAATGTTTTGTTTTGTTTTTCTCCTTTCTGTAAGTCCTCGGGAAACAGACGAGTGGTAAACTTCTGTCACCACAGAAAAGCCATCGAAACCTTCGCACTGCCAACAGTCCCCTGACTACTGAACCATCCGTCTGAAGGTCAAGACTGGACCCCAGGCTGCTGGCCCCAGCCCCTCTGCTCAGCCCTGGCAGCGGCGCGGGAGAGGCCGTCTACGCCGCCCCCTCCGCCCTGCCCGGGCCAGTGGGCGTTCAGGGCAGCCGCGGGGCGCCCGCGTTCCCAGCTACTCCCGGGAGGCTCCGCGGCGGCACTGGGGACGCAGATCCCTCCGGGCGCCAGACCCTAGAAGACCCTCGGCGGCCCGCGAGGACCGGGGCCGTGGGAACCCCGGGCTGGGGACGACCCGGAAGCGGTCAAGGGCGGGGGCTCCTGAACTTTGACCCGGGTCTCCGACGCCGCACCGCCGCTCTGCGGGGGTGGAAGGAGCCCGTGACCTTCGCCTGACAGGGTCCGCAGGCTGCGGCTCGCACGGCACCTGCTCCGCCCTTCCTGCCGGGACTCACCGCCCGCCGGAGCCGCCCAGGAGCCGCTGCTCGAAACATTGTCTCTCTCTGCTCTAGTCAGCCCAGCGGTACCCTCGGCCTCAGCGACCCGGAGCGCGCGGGAGCCGCCGCCGCCAGACACGCAAACGCTCGCGAGACGCGAGGACGCCGGCGGACGCCCTGGGCCGAGACTGCGGGCTCGCGCCTCCCGCCGGGCCATTGGACGGCCGGGCAGCCAATGAGGAGAGCGGAAAGTTAGAGGCGGGGCTTGGGAGTAGGGCAAAGGTAAAGGTGTGCGCTGGGAGGCTGGCGGTGGAGTGTTCCTAGGAGAACATACCAAAAAGAAAAGAAAGGAAACGTGGGCGCCACAGGGAGAGGGAAAGAGGATGGTAAGACCCCAGTGCAAACCCTCAGGTTGGTGTGCTGCACACGGCGCACACCGGAGGGCAGAATGGGATGGAGGCGAGCCACACCGGCAGGCTAGGGCCAGGTCTGAGGTACGCCCAGATCCCCCCGCTCCTCCCCATCCTTGAGCAGCTCCATTTCCACCTCCTGGTGCCAGTGTTTGTGGCACCATCTCTCGCTTTTTGGATGGGCCAGTCTAGCCGCCTTCTGGACTGCTCTGCATGTCCTATGCAAGCCCTACCGCTCTGGAGTGAATTTCACTTTTAAGCGCTGGCTCACAGTAGTATTTCTTCGCTAAGATTTTCCCTGGTGCCATGCCATGAATCTTTGTCTTCTTCACTCGCCTAGTTTTGTGAACCACGTGAGAACCCATCTTATACAAGACCACTCTTCATTTATTTATTTTTTGAGACAGCGTTTCTCTGTGTAGCCTAGGCTGTCCTGGACTCGCTTTATAGACCAGGCTGGCCGCAAACTGCGCCTGGCTACAAGACCATTCTTGTGGAGGACTGAGACTGTGTCCACCTAAGCTGTCTGTGGGAGGACATCTAGACCATTTATCATTACTTTCTCCTAATGGAACCCCATATTGGGTTCAAATCTAAATCCTACTGAAAGAAGAGAGAAGAGTACTTTGAGTAAAATCCAAGAGGGTGTTTTTCTTTAAGGTTCTACATTTTATTACTGGACAAACCCAAACCCCAATTTAGACAGGACTAAGTCTCCAGGTTAAACATGTAAAATTTCATCTAGTAGGATTGATCGATGACCATGATTCAGTATAAATCTTCAGTCTTGTCATTGTGTGAATCCTTACAGACCTAGCTTGACCTAGCTTTGTTCTCCTCCAGTGTCTTCTCTTGGAGTTGTACCTGATTTTGTTAACAGTTTTCATCCAAATCCATTGAGGAATAGGACAATTTTGTTTCTTGGCCAGGAATTGCTTGATTCGGAGAGTCTTGTGAGAAGACACAATGAGAAGTACGGTTAAGTGTACCCAAAAGAGATATTTTTATTAAAAAAAAAATTAAATGAGATATGAACTACCTCTTTCCTGCCTCTATGACAAGGCAAAACACCAAAAAAGAAGGCATCTCCCCTCCCCCATGGGATGTCTCTGGCACATCCCAGGCCCTAGTGAATCAGCAGCGGCTGTGCCCAGGAAAGGCACAATGCCCATGGAGTGTGATGGTTCCAGGCAGAGCAGGGCCAGTGCGAAAGGAGGCACAGAAAATGGCCCAAGTCTGTAACAAATAGTTAGACTCACTCTGAAGCAGGAGAATGTCCTTGAACTTCTAGAGGGAGAGTACAGATGGATGTTCCTACATTTACATGTATGTCAAACACCAGAGAATTTTGTATGTGAAAGATTGATGTTATGACAATGTTCCCTCTAGGTGTTTGAATGCTTTTCTTTCCCACTGTTAGAGATGCTTTGGAGGCAGAAGGCATAGCTTCCATTAGCTAGCTTATGTATGGCTGCTTGCTATTAGTAGAAATAGTTGAATAAAGAACAAAGGAAGGAAAAGAGTAAAAGGAGAGAGGAATTGTCTTCAGCCAGCCCTTGAAGTCTGATCTACTCATTTATGAACAGCTTCTGCAGGATCCCTGTGGAAACAGGAGGTTAGTGGGATAATTTGCAGCTCTGGCTGGCAGCTGCCCTTAATGCTTCTCCCTCTGTTTAGTATCTCCACTGAGCTTGAGCTAACCAGGATCCTCATACACTGACGACTGGAGTCCCTGACCACCAGGCCTTTCTCAGGCCACACACAGTTACTGTGCTGCACTCAATGCCGCTTAGATCACCATTGCTCAAGATAGCAGCTTTTCTTCCTGACTTCTGGGCCTAGAAGGTCCCAGATGACAGCTGTAGCTCAATAGCACTTATCAGCGCCTCACACACCCCCCCAAAAGAAAAAAAACAAACAACTCAGAACATATGGCTAATTGTGGTGCCTATTAAGATACCAAAGTGTCTGCTGGCCTGAAGACTCACTCAGTACCTGTGGCTCTTCTCAGCTCTTCTCCTATGGCTCCCTACTCTAAACTTCTTCAGCTCATGGGCTTCTCTCCCTCCAGCTTCTCATTCCTATATAAACATGCCATTTAGCACCATGTGTAATAAAGTGAGGACATGAGTGCTCAAATGTATGGTTGAGGAGAAGGTTGTAGATATGAGGGAGAATACAAGAATACAGCCAGGGGCATCTGGAATAGTCTAAAGCAGGTAAAGAAAGTACACTAAACGTGGCCAGAAGACTAAACCAGACGGGCGGGGGTGTAGAGAGGAAGAGAAGAAAGGAGAGAAAGAGAGCGCAAAACGATGAGAGAAGGTCAAGAGAGAGGGGGCCCAAAGAAAACCAAGAAAGTGCCAAGAGGGTAGGATGTAGACGAATTTTAATCCAGCAACATGGCTGCTCTGGCAAGAGATCACATTCAAATACTTTCTAAGTCTGTGTGATCGGGCTGGAATGACACACCTTTAATCGCTCTGGCAGGAATACAGACACACGGTTAGTACACACCTTTAATCCCAAACAATGAAGGTAAAGTTAGTTTGCAGAAGGAATCGTTCTTGTTTGAAAGTGACATTCAATTGGGGGCAGACACAGTGACAAATCAGAGAAAGATCTGACAGAATGAGTGTGAGATAGGATATGCCCAACTCTCCTGAGGACAGGAAAGAGAATCTACTTAGGAGCAGTAGAGTAAATCTGAGACAGTAGAGTAGTCACAGTAGAGAAGACAGTACAGTAGAGTATGGTAGAGAGTTTGTGGCGACGACAGGGGAGCTCCAGACTTCATTGCAGTTTGCTACAAGTCAGTTGAGAGGCAGTGCAGTGGAGTTGAGTTTGTGGCCGTTCAAGTTTATGGGGTTCAGAGGCAGTTTTTAACTGGGAGATTTACAGAGGTTGCAGAGAAAACAAGCTAGACACAGGTAAAGACAGGATAAGCCAGAGAATGAGAAGAAGCCAGAAGATTAGAACAGATTGCTAGAGTTAGTTTGAGGCCAAGCAGAGCAATTCAGTCAGAAGTGAGAGACACCAGTTTGAATCAGTCATCGTGGAGAAAAGTTTGAGCCAGAAAAGCTGAGTTGAGCCATCCAGCCAGAGTTCAGAATGAACAAGAAAGGATGAGCTCATTCAGCAGTATGTCTCAGAGGCTGAAAGCATTCTAGGCTTAGATTAGATTGTATGGAGACTAGAAGCTTCCAGGGCTAGGCCTAGATTAGCAGATGGAGGCAGTAAACCTTGGAGATGAAAATTACAACAGGCAAATAAAAAGATAATTTTACAGTAGAGGGCTGTGTTTCTTTTGGACCTGACCAGACCCACACACACACACCTTTTTTTTTTTAGACAGGGTTTCTCTGTGCAGCCCTGGCTATCCTGGAACTCTGTAGACCAGTTCTGGCTTTGAACTCAGAGATTCACTGCCCTCTGCCTCCTGAGTGCTGAGATTAAAGGGGTGCACCACTAGGCATGCTCAATAGGACTCTTGGTGAGTCGTCTGGTAGATTTCTCCTTCAGAGATAAAGACGTCTAGCCTTGTAGGGCCCAGGGGCACACCACCATAAAAACCTTCAATTCATGACACTCTGAAAGATGTACCCTTGTCCTTGTAAAGTCCTGCCTGCAAGCTCCGTTCTAAGTGGCTCTCAGCAGGTTATCTACTATCTGTCAGAACCGGAGCAGCTGGATTATCGTAAGGCACAATTTGGGATATAGTGATCCTTGACTCACTTCTGTAAATTATAACAAGCTCAGCTGGCTCCCTCATTGCTCAGCCGATGGGAGTGCCCCCCTCATTAAGGGAGGGTTTCACCCCTTTGGAAACTTCCCTTTGGAAACACGCCCTGAGGTATATCTTCTAGGTGATTCTAAATCCAGTCAAATTGACAAGATTGACTATCACAGATAGCCACCTCAGCTAAGCATGGTGGCACATGCCTTTAACCTCAGCACTCAGGGAGGCAGAGGCAGGCAGATCTCTGTGAGTTCAAGGCCAGCCTGGTCTACAAAGTGAGTCCAGGACAGCCAAGTATACAAAGAAACCATGTTTCTGAAAAAACAAAAATAAACAAGCAGCCACCTCAGGCATTGTAAGTGGGATCCAAGCTCTTTCTGCCACTGTGATTATGGTACATTTGTGCCCTTAGGGCCAGCACAGGGTAGGTAATGACAAAAGTGAGTGAGCTAGCCCAGGCATTGTTGCATTGGTTCCTCCTCCAAGATGGATTCTTCCATACACTAATTTTCATGCCTCCATCCTAAGCCTTCTTGTTCCTGGCTTTCCAACCCTCTAGTCTGCTTTTCCATCTGTATAAAGTGAATGACCAAACATACCTTTATAAAGCTCTAGCTCTTCCTTCACCATTGTCTTCCAAGACTGTTCCTAAGTAGGGCAGTAGTGAACCTTCCCTCCAAGTTGAGCCTGAAATCACATACTCAGCAGGCTCCTCATAAGCTACTAAGGTTCCTCCTCGTTAGCAGAGTGTAAAGAATCTCCTTACAGCCAAGTGTTTCCTGAGGCTGGTGCAGCAGTGGCATGGGGACTAAGCTACCAACTTTACAGATTGCCATGCTCTCTGGTTCTACTTGCACTCATTCCTAAATATATCAGTTCCGCCCTGGAATAGATTGCCTCTACCTACCTGATCCTATGATTTGATGAACTGCAGCCTGGTTCATGATGGCTAACACCTGGCATTTGGTCACTTGATGTCCTCTGATCAAGCCCAGTATCACACTAGAAGTGTTTTGTTTTCTGTTTTGTTTTGTTTTACTGTTGTTATTTGATGATTTTTTTTAGGCTGATACATTTCTACTTCATATGTCGTGGTTTGATATATGTGTGCTACAGGGGTTTGTGTTGTAGGTCTCTGTTCCAGCAGAGTTTGCCATAAACTCTGCACTATATCTTTTAAAAATCAGGATGTAAACACACATGACCAAGTAGCTGGACTGTCTTTAATGCAAACTAGATCCCTTGCACTGAGCTCCACTCACATCTATCAGTCTTTTGTGTCACCTGGTATGTGAGCTGGGGCAGTATTTTTAGGTATAGAATAGACTGCATTCAGAACCCAAAGAGAGCATAGGGTTAATCAGGCATAGAGTTCCTTCTTCATATTAGGAAGTACAAGATGTAGTCTTTTGTCTTTTCATTTAGATGGGATAGCCTAGCATGCTCCTGCTTCTGGACCCCTAAATACCTAAATATCCAAGCCCCTGAATCTTTATAGGGCTCTCTCTCTCTCTCTCTCTCTCTCTCTCTCTCTTTCTCGTACATGTGTGAGTTGAATGTCTCTGATGTGCTATCCACTTTTGTCCGTTTGGCTGAAGTAGAATGACATCATGGTTGTGGTAGTTCACTGTTGTGCTGTGAGTCCAGATGGTGTAGATCTCTTCAGGCTGTTATGACAGATGCTAAATGTTAGCATAGCCCCAGAGCAAAACTGTAAATGTGTAGTGTTGCTTATTGTACGTGGATGCATAGTTCTGAATCTGCTTTTCTCGTAGAGATAAAGCTCGCTTGCCAAACTAGTGCCCATTAAAATGTATTTGACACTATGTTCATCTATGTTGTTCGGACAGCAGGTGAGACTTGGTGGCTGCTAGACAACTAGTACTTGAATGGGTTTGGGCTCTCTGTCTGTCATTATCCTCCAGGGTTTTCTCATTTTTTCAGGGATAATACTGGTGAGCTAGATGTGCAACAGCCCTTAAATGTCAGTCCCTGATGTTTGTTTCATTGTGTACTATCAAGGAGGTCTTTTCGTGAGTGTGGATCTTGACTATTAGCAATTGCTAATCTCCTGTGGCATTTTCATAGAGCAGTCTAGCCACCCCTCAAGCTGTTTTCTTTGTAGTTGCCATCCCCTCCCTTATATGTCTCAGAATGTCTGGTAGATGACATACCAGAGCACACAACTCCAATTCAACACCAGTATAACGTCTAGCATGTGCACTACTACCTTATGCTAAAGGCTGTCTGTGTGCAGCTGCCAGCTGTGGAGGGCTCCTCGGTGCCAGTGCGCCAAAGAGATAGACATCTGAGACCCCATCTTATATTACCAGCTTTTCCAGACACTTCCTGTAGTGTTTGTCTAGAAAGAACACTCTGAGAAAAGGCTAAAGTGCGTATTAAGATATGGTCAATGATCCATAGGAATGTTAGGGAGATAATAGAAGCAGAATTGGGCAGAGGTAAAAGCTGGGTTGGTAAACTGAATGATAATCCAATAGAACATGAGTTATTCTGTTGTTAAACTAGATAACAAGACACTGTACACCCATGCTAACAGATGTGGTATATGGGCACATTAGCAGACCAAGCACTTACCACAATAGTCTTCATAAACCAGCCGTCAGAAACACTAGAAAAATGCCCTTAGGATAGAGACTTGGCTCGGTAGTTAGGAGCAGGCATTGCTCTTTGAGAGGACCTGTGTTTGATTCCAAGTACCCATGTCAGGCAGCTCACACCTGCCTGTAACTCCAGTTCCAGGGGGAATGTAATAGCTCTGGCCTCTAAGGGTACCTTCATTGATGTGCACACACCACACACATATATATACACATAATTAAAAATAATAAAAATATATTTTATGACAATCTGAATATCTATTTTTATTTATTTATTAAGTTTTTATTATTCTTTGTGAATTTCATATCATGCACCCAATCCCACTCATTCACCCTGTATCCTTGCAACCTCCCCTCAAAAGAAAACAAAAAACAAAATAAATAAATAAATAAATAGATAAATAAAGAAATAAATAAAATCTTGCCAAGGAAGCTGCAGTGTGCTATGCTGTGTCACACAGTACAGCCTTCTGTCCACACGTCTTCACTTGCAAATGTGCACTGCAGTGAGTCACTGGTCTGGCTCCAGGCCTCTGGCTTCTGCGGCACCATGCGTCCTGGCTCCTCCCTGGGCCTCCTCTCTGATACGCTGATGGAGACTGGCAGCCTTGATTCTGTAGGAGCAGCCCTTTTGTGTTCCAGCAGTTCGTAGATGGAGTAGTTGTTGGGATGGGCCAGCTCACAGCCCTGGATCTGAGCCTTGTTGGAAACTGAGTTGGTTACCCCGCCAGCTCTCCTGCACCTGTACTGCCTGGGCCATCTCTTCTGCTTTGCTCAGTCGAGGAGCAGGGCCATCTCTCCTGCTTTGCTCAGTCGAGGAGCAGGGCCATCTCTCCTGCTTTCAGCAACTGGCAAAAAGTAGAACCAGCTGTCCTGTGTTCATACCACTGGGACCAGTTCTCCCAAGCTGCCCAGGTGAGGGTCAGAGCCAGCTCTCCCATACCCTACCACCAGGGCCATCACTCCAGCACTGGCCTGGTGAGGGGCGGGTCCAGTTGTGTGCAACCCTCCGACATCAGGCAACAGCCCAGACCAGAGACATCAACGTGGCCTTTGGTGGTAACATGGGCCATGGACACTGACCCAGACCCCTGCTGCTGCAGGGCCAAGGGCCCAGACACGGTCCTTGGCAGCAGCACAGGCCAGGACAGCCTCAGGTTGCAGTGCAGTCTACTCACATCAGGCTGTTTCTCCCCACCCTGAGTCATCAATTCTGTCTCTCTTCATGGTGCACAAGCCGTTCTCATGCTCGTTCTCCCCCGTTTCTCCACGACATACTCGCTCAGCATAGAGGTGGCCACAGTGGGCAGTGGCCACGGTGGGCAGGCCATGCAGCAGGCAAGCCATGTGGCAGGTGGGAGTATCTGGGTTTCTAAACATATTTTTTAATATTATGTTTAAAAAATAAATCACATGATCATCTCAACAGATGCAAAAAAAGTTCAGCATCCCTTCATGATAAAGTCCTGGAAGAAACTATGAATAAAAGGACAGAGTCAGCATAGTAAAGGCTATAAATGGCAGACCAATAGCCAACAGTACTAAATGGGGAAAGTGGAAAGCATTTGATTTAGAATAAGGAACAAGACATGAATGGCTAGTCTCTTTGCTCTTATTCAATGTAGTGTTCAAAGTTTTAGAAACATCAATAAGACAACAGAAAGAGCTCTCAAATTTTATAAATACATTTCACAAAGAGGTAAGGCACAAAAATCAACTTATAAAAACTCAGTAATTTTCTATAAACCATTAATTTTTCAGAAAAAAATTCAATTCACATTAGTCTTAAAAACATGTAGAAGTAGCTCTTCTACGATGAAATCTTTCAGACACCAGAGGAACAAGACAGAAGATCTAAAGACTGAGTAGATCTGAAAATGGCTGTCACTGAAAGTACCAAGCCGATTCAACACATCTCCATCAAAACTCAAATGACATTCTCTACTGAATTAAGGATAATATTCCCAAAATTCAATTGGGAGCATGAAAAACCCTAAATAGCCTCAATAAAAAACCCTAAATCTATACAGCTACAACTACTTGATTTTTTGATAGAGTTGTCAAAAACGTACATTGAAAAACAGCCTTTTCAACAAGGAGTAGCAGGAAAAATGGATGTCCGTATGTAGAAGGATGAAATGAGATCTTTATCTCTCTCTCTGAACAAGTATCAGTTCAAAGGCTTTAATGTAAGTTCTTAGGTGTTGAAACTTCCAGAAGAAAACATAAATGAAACACCCAAAGATACAGGCTTAGGCAACAGCTTTCTGGAAAGGACTCCAATAGCACAGGACATAATCCTAAGAACTAATGAATGGAGATACACAGAACCAAAACGCCTCCACGCAGGAAAGGGAACAGCCACCAGAGCGAAGAGACAGCTCATTGAGTGGAAAAGAATTGGGGCTTGAGTTTATCCCAGTAGTATAGTTCAATGAATGGTTCACTCCCCAGTGCTGCAGTAACAAAACAGCAACAGCCAAACAAAAGCAATGAGAAAGAGTATTTGACAATGATACACAAGACCAAGAATTAATAATCTAAGACATATATGAACCATAAAAATTTGACAATAAGTAGACTGTCATAAATAGGCTAATGAATGG
This sequence comes from Psammomys obesus, assembly GCF_907164565.1. Classification (NCBI taxonomy): domain Eukaryota; kingdom Metazoa; phylum Chordata; class Mammalia; order Rodentia; family Muridae; genus Psammomys; species Psammomys obesus. The sequence goes on from NW_026596039.1 coordinate 16,996,770, forward strand.
AATAGACTATTCTCACAATAAATATGAAGGCTTTGTGATTCTGTCTTACCTCAGTCAGACCGGTTATTATCAAGAAAACAAGTGACAATAAATGCTGGTGAGATGTAGGAAGAGAGGAGCCATTTTTCATTGTTGGTAGAAATTGATAAACTTTATTGAAGCAAAAATATGAGCTAAAGCAGGACAAGTTAAAGTATGTAAGTGCAGGTTTCTTTGGAGCAGCTCTGCTGCCGTGCACGGGGAGAGGCGGGGAGAGGGGGAGACAGACAGAGAGGGGGAAGAAGAGGAGAGTGCAGGAAGAGAAAGAAAGTGACAGAAAAGATGGGGGAACCATCGGGATTATACAGTGAAGTGGGGGGAGCCCCTGTCCCTAGGCTGGAGAGTTCAGGGTAGAAGCCAGGGTATGCCAGTGATGCCCTGCCTCAGGTAGGGACCACGGGATTCTGGGAGAACCTGGAGATCAGATCTGCCTTGGTTGAAAAAGTACATCAGCTACTTGTCCCAATTCTGAAGTCCAACAGAAATGTATTCTGGTGCAGCCACTATGGATATCAATACACTTCAGATTGCTTCAAAACTAAAAATACAACGGCATTATGACCCAGCTCTACCACTCTTGGGCACCAACTCAAAGGACTTTAAGTCAGCACATCACAGAGACACTTGCTCACCCATGTTCACAGCAGCCAAGAAATGTAACCATGTCTGCATGAGAGAGAGGCTCTGAGACGTCCAGAAGCTCTGCACAGCTGACTTCCTGTTCTCACGGAGTGTTCGGAGGCTCGTGAAGAGCCCCTGGTCCTGGTTCAGTGGTCCTTCCTCCAGTTTGGTGTGGGCCTTAGAGAAGAAGAATATGTGTTCCTCCCAGTTCCACGCTCACGTGTGTTCTCAACATGTAATTAATTATTTTGCAACCCATCCTGCCTTTCTAAACACAGGGAATGAGACTGGACTTATCTTTTTAACAGCACCTGCCAACAGGGTTCCTTTATTTGAGCTGAAAATAGTGCCAGGTGCTCCTGACTGAGCCATCTCAGACGTTCGTCTAGGCTCTACTTTTCCAGTGCGTGTGTTGTCATCCCTCTACTTGAGAATCATGACCACGAAGTCGAGCATTCATAGGTTATACAAACAGTTTCCCTTGGTATATTTTTAATAATTGTGAGTTTTATTATTACCAGATGTTGAAACCCAAATGGCAACAGAGTGACAGATTTAAAGCTGAGGTTATCTGAGCGAGAGAAATGTAGTGACTGTTCTCTGGGAGATAGATGCCTGGGCTGGGACTGCAGACAGTGCCTTCTGGATTTAGCTGAGATGTTCACAACGGCTCCTCCATCTCACTGGCATTCCGTTGAGAACAGTAAATAGTGAAACAGGGAGGCTCACGCCTTCTGCACGGGGGTGGGTGAAAATGTCTGTGATGGTACGCTGTGCAGCTTGTTGTGCTTCCCATTCCTTGCAATGACAAAACACCTTTGGGGAATGAACACAAGAAGAAAACTTTGAGCTCGTGGCTTTAGAGGTTATAGAGCATGGTGCTGGAGGCTGGTCTGATGCGTGTTGCTAGCCCTCAAGATCTGCTTACACCTATCCTTGTTTTGTAAACCTGCCAAAGACATACCTGTTTGGTTTAGGACTGTACATGGGCAGGGCAGAATGGGGTAGGCAAGGCTAAGATTCCTGGGCTTGGAGAGGACGGGAGAATCATGGCAGAAAGACAGATGATGGGAAGAGAGGAGGAAGGAGGACACCACGATGGGTTAGCGTGGAGAAGGAACCATGTGGGCGCAGAGGAAGGACTGCCCTGATAGAGAAAACACCAAGATGAAAATATAAACAAGTGTTTATAAGATAACGGGTGGACAGTAGACCATATGAGGATGATTAGCGCAGATGGCATTGGATGGGGCTGAGATGGGTGGTGGGGTTATTGAGACAGTGTAAGCGAAACATCTGCCTGGCCCAAGGTAAATCAGGCAATTGTAAAATCTAACAGGTGCCCACGCCTTATTGTTTGTGATAGTGGGCTGGCTAATACTGCCGCGATAATCATAGGGCTAATAATAAATATTATATAGTCAGGGAGTCACTGTAAGGTCAGTGTGGTCCCACCTCTCTCTGAAGCCTTCCTTTAAAGGCTCACTCTTGTTATCTTTGAGAAGTCTCTGGGACAGAGAAGTAGCTCAGTGTCCCGACACTTACCACGCCTGTGTGAAGGCGTGGGCTCCATCCTTAGCACCAGGGAAAGAAATGGTAGTTCGGGCGCTCTCACCCAAAGTCATGTGCAATACAGGACAGCTGGCACTTTAAAAGCCTTCAAATGGCCAAGAAAAAGTCCCCTAGATTGCCACCTCGCAGACTTTTCATTTTTTAGTTTTTTTAAGCTTTTTATTTTATGTGTATGAGTTTTGCCTGCATATGTATCTATGCACCGTGTGCATGTAGGATCCTTGGTGGCCAGAAGAGGGCACGGAATTTGCCTGGGACTAGAGTTAAGAGGTGCTTCCGAGCCACGGAGTGGGTGCTGAGAATCTGGATTCTGTGAAAGCGCAGCCAGTGCCCTTAACTGCTGAGCCACCTCTCTAGTTCCTCATTTAAACTTTCAAGCAAAACCAGACTTATTTAACAAAATCTTTCCGCAGGCTGTTTGCTAACTTCGTGGTGTCCCGTTGTACCAGTGTCTTGGCTGTCTGTTTCTGTGATAAAATACAGTGACCAAAGCACTGGGGAGGAAAGGGCTTCTTTCAGCTTACCTCTCACAGGTAAGTCGGGGAGGGGACTTACCTCCCCGATGGGGAAGTCGGGGCAGGCCCTCAGGACAGGAAGCTGGAGGCAGGGACGGAAGCACAGACCGCGGTGGAGTACTGCTCACTGGCTTGCTCCGTTTGCTTTCTTATACCATCTAGGCCCACCTGGGCAGGGCGCCACAACCCCACGTGAGCTGAGTCAGCCTCTCCTCAGTCCGTAATCAAGAACGTGCTCTACAGGCTTGCCTGCAGGCTAACCTGAGGGAGGCATTTCCTCAATTAAGACTTCCTCTTCCAAGCTGGGCATGGTGGCGCAGGCCTGTGATCCCAGCACTCAGGGATGCAGAGAGGCAGGTGGAGCTCTGAGTTCAAGGCCAGTCTGGTCTACAAAGTGAGTTCAGGACAGCCACAACTACACAGAGAAGCCCTGTCTCAAAAAACCAAAGCAAACAAATAAAAAATCAGCAGCACAGCCAGTGAGCCTCCTCCTCCTGCTCTTCTTCCTTCTCTTGCTCCAGCTCCTCCTCTGCTCCTCCTCCTCCTCCTTTGCTCACACTGACATGCCTAGTCCGTGCAGTGATACCCATGGACGAGACATTGAACTCTCAGAGGAAAATTGGAGGTGGTTACTGCTGTGTTTCCTTCTTGTCACTGAGGTGCAGGTGGTTAAGAAACACCATTTTCACAGAGCTTCGGGAGTAGGAGAGCCTGCCAGCTGCGCTCAGGGCTTGAACCCCGGTTCCGAAGCCCTGAGACAGCACTGCCGCCGTGCACACTCGGCCAGCCCCTCCTACCTTTGTTCGCCTTTACGTCCCACTTGCTGGTATTATAAATGACATTTTAGTGTACGAGCACATGGCTAAATATTTAATTATGTGCATTTCCTTAGTATAGTTGGTCTATTTCCTTAGTATAATTCTGGCAGGATTGCTAGATCAAAGAGATTAGAGTTTGAATTCTTAGATAAATTTGGGTAAATGCTTTTAGAACGCTTCCTGCCTGACATAGCCTCTACAAGCTCCCAAAGAGCTGAGTTTCCCACTTTATGTCCACACAGACTTTTCAGGTTTTTGTTTTTTCAAATCTTTGTTAGTGTCAGAGACAAAACACAACACAACAACAACAACAAAACACCAAAGTCAACCCCTATAAAAAAAAAAAAACCAAACCCAGTCAAGTCATAAAGCTAAAACCTTTTGCTTTTTTTGACTTCTAATGTGACACACGTACCTCCAAGTGACCCGCAATGAGCCATCCCTTATGTTCTAGTACGCTCGGTGATGAACACCGTGAACAAAAGCAAGCGGGGGAGGAAAGGGTTTATTTCATCCTTTACTGCCAGGTCAATATCCATCCTTTAGGAAATCGGCAGGGACTCGAGGCAGGAAACTGGAGGCTGAAACCACAGAGGAATGCTGCCTGGTGGCTGGTTCTCTGGCTCTTGCTGAACTAGCTTTCTCAAAGGCACAGGACCTCTCTGCCCAAGGGTGCTTCCACTGTGGGCCGGACCCTACCACATCAGCCTTTAAGACAGTCTTTCACAGACAAGTCCCATATGCCAATCAGATCGGACAATCCTTCACCTGAAGCAGTTTCCACACGACAAATGAAGCTATCTAGGATGCCTATGTACATACCCTTAAATGGTTGTGACCTTTCCCCTAATGAACAGAAGCTAAAGAAAGTGAAAGGATTTTTTCAGAAATTATTAGAACCTCTAATTGGTTGAATTTTTGTTAATCAAGGAGAAATTATATAAGATAAACACACCAGTTCTTTTACAGGGTCGCTCAAAGCTAGAACCAGTGTCTGTCTCTGCCTCTCTGTGTCTGGCATTGAAGATGCAAACTGACTGTCATAAAATGAACCGCAAGGACATGAGTTCTGACATCAACTGGGCTTTTTGTTTTTGTTTTTCCTGAGACAGGGTTTCTTTGAGTAGCCTTGGCTGTCCTGGAACTAGCTCTGTAGATCAGGCTGGCCTTGGGCTCACAGAAATTTGCCTGCTTCTGCCTCTGGAATGCTAGGATTAAAGGTGTGTGCCTCTGGTGGGTGCTGTCCCACCCAGTAAGTTCTGTCACCGGTCTGAAGGAACACGGAAGTCCATGCTTCCTCAGTCAGGTCTCAGTTTGAAGTCAGCCGCCTCCTGGGCTTCAGCCCTGTGATACCCAAGAACAGGAAACCCATCTCAGCAAAGCCCAGCTTTCCGGCTCAGAAAAACTGAATTTGTGGTGATTTGTTATACAACCTGAGAACTAATACCACTCACAAAGCTGCAGGTTTTCCATGTTGCTCAGAGGTTTCCTCCCTCCCAACCTATTGTTCCTCATTTTCTTACCAATAGTTGCATTCTTGGTGCTACTGAGACTTCCCTCAGGACACCCACCTCCTGCCTGTCATAAACAGTGAGTACTTGGGGTCCGCGTCTCCCCGTCCTGAGCCTTCGTGATAGTGCCACTTGGAGAAGAAGCGCACATATGCTTACATAGCATCTCATGTTCGTATCATTCCTTGGAATCTTGAATTTATGCAAAAAAGAGTTAGGTAAATGGTACACAAAGAAATCTATCTTCCAATGCATCAGCACTGTCTCTCAGGCTTGAGGTGAGGAGCTCAGTGTCAGAGTACAGGATTCCGTGCAAGAGGGTCTGGTACAGTCTCCAACATTAGGGTTATCTATTGGATAGTCATTTCCTTCCATTTAATAACTGTAAGTAAAAGGTCCAATTTTGCCTTTTAAAAACATTACTTACTTTTTGAGAATTTCATACATGAGAATTATATTTATATCATTCTGATCCCATCCTCACTCCCCTGACTCCTCCTGTGTTCCCCCTCTCCTTCATTCTCTTTTTTAATTATTATTGTCCCGTATGTATACATACATCTTCATATGTCAGTAGAAGCTGGTGGATCCACTTAGTGCTGCTCTATGTCCAAGGCTTCAGAGGGAGCAGAGGACCCATCCCTGGAGAGGAGTGCCTTTCCTGTCAGCAGCCAGTGGTTGCTTGTTGTTCTTCATGTGGTGGCAGGGCCTTAACCTTTCCTCCAGCGGCCCTGGTCATTTGGCTTTTCCTGCCTATCATTCAGTCTGTTTTCATCTGTTAACTGTTTCCACTGGTAGAACTGTACCATGCATTTAAGTCTCTGGTAAAAATAAAAATCGCTTTTCTCTTTGATAAATGTATATTGCTTCCTTCTCCTGAAGACTTTCACCTTCACTTTGTCTTCAGAATTATTTTCTCAAACTCCACTGGCAATTTAGTTATATTTGTGCTAGTTATAAATTAGTTATATTTGTTTTTATAGATTTATATGTCTATTGATTAATTAGAGGGAAAAAACGATCTCCCATAAGTCATACCAGAACATGCTTTGTCATTCTTACAAATTTGCTTTCTTTCCTGGCTAAGAGAGCTTTTTTCATATTAACCTAAAATATTTCTTGTTGAATTAATGACAAGACTTTTAGTATTTTTGTTTAGAATATACTAACTCTAATAGCCAGGCGATGGTGGTGCACACCTCTAATCCCAGCACTCAGGAGGCAGAGGCAGGGGAATCTCTGAGTTCGAGGCCAGCCTGGTCTACAGAGTTCCAGGACAACCAGGCCTACACAGAGAAACTCTCTCCAAAAATAATAAACAAACAAACAAACACATAAATTATATATATATATATATATATATATATATATATATATATATATATATATATACTAACTCTAGAATATGTTTATTCTTGTTTATTGCTGGATTATGAATGCAACCATGAATTGCCAAAGTTTGACACAAAGCAATGTCCTGGGCTGAGGCCAGAGCTCAGTGGTGAGGAGCTTGGCATGGATGAGGCCCTGGATTCCAGTCCCTACCACAATAGATTAAAATCATAAACTGTATGCCAGGTGGGGGTGGCCCACACCTTTAGTCCCAGCGCTGCAGAAGCAGTCAGATCTCTGTGAGCTTGAGGTCAGTCTGGTCTACAGAGCAAGTTCCAGGACAGCCAAGGCTATACAGAGAAGCCTGTCTTGAAAAACTAAAAAACCCTAACCAACCAACCAACCAACCAAAAGTTATAAACTGTCTGCAACACTGCCTATTTGTCAGTAAAGAAATAACAAATTTTATTTGTAAAATATAGACTAATTACATGCAACAAGAATTTTTTTCCTAGAGAACTGGTCCCTAAACCTCTGTCAGTGTCCACTGAGTCCTATTTGTGTCTACACAGGTGAGCCTAAGCCAACATAGGGTTTCCTAGCTCCTTACTGGTGATTGCTTCAGAAATGGGCAAACCTGTTCCAGTCTGAGCTGTTGAGACAGAAAAGAGGCTTTTCTAGGTTCTGAAAACAAGGCATCTTTCCCCACTGATTGCAGACAAGGAGGCATCTGCTTCTTCTGTTTTGGCAGCCATTTCGAGACCACATAAAAACAATTCTTAGCGTGAAGCAGGTCTGTGGACAGAGACAGGGAGCAGAGAAATACAAAAACCTGTTGCTGAGGAGGTTGAGACCCAGCCCACCCATCTCCTGGGCTGAGCTGCGATCTGCTCCTGTTTGAGCCAAACCATTTCCTCTTTACATTAGCTTTAACTGGGAATTCTTTTTTACCCCCTGAAGAAGCCTAGATGGATGTAATGTATGTAGTCCCAGCTAGTCCCCTATACTCAGAGGGAAGGGAGCCACAAGCCCCTTCTCACTCACTAGGCTTGCAGCTTTCTCTCTTGCAAGCAAACTCAAATCCCACCTCAGGCAAAGCCGGCAGGCCTTTCTCAGTGGCCACCCTGGTTTCATCTCCTACTACCCCCTCCTCCCCCATGAAATCCCGTGAGAGGCAGCACCCTCCTGCAAGCTTTAAGCAGCCTCCTGGCCCTGGGCTGCTGCACCGGCTCAACTCTCCTCTGATGCTCTAGGTGTGTGATGATGAGGCCACCGGTGATAAATCTCTCCTTTCTGCAAGTGGTGATGCTGCTGTTCCGCAGTGTGAGGCTGCAACAAGGGGAGTATTATGATTTCGTCCTCAACTGTAAGACATGTCTAAGGCAGCTATAAATAACACACATTGTCCATAACTCAAGTTGATCAAAATAGAACACAGCGCAGGGATGCATCCAAAGCAATCACACACTCCCAGCAGATGAGGCCCTGCCTGGAGTCCCTCCTGCGGCGGGCTAATGCCCATCCCAGTCTCACTAATCACTAATCACAATCTGGCTATGATTAGACCCTGGACAGTCGCCTCAGAGAAGAGGTGACAACCCAGATTCTGTTATCTCCTGCATTACCTCATTTGGGAACCCAAACCTCCAGGAGATGTTTGCAATGACAGGGTCCCTGGAGCGGCTCTGAGAACACTGCGCTGTGGGCCTTGGCTAGAGCCCAGTATTGGGTGCTACTGTATTTCCTGTTTTGATGCAAGGTGATGAATAGGCAAAATAAGACAAGAATCTCTGGTTCCTGTCAGGAGAAAAAAAATCACACATTTAGTTTCTTGTAAATGTGTGTTGGAAAGAATAAAAGATATTCCTAAAAGCCATTAAAAGGACAATATCTTGATGAAGGGAAAGTCTTGGGTTGAGAGAGTTTTTCATTTGTCATAAACAAATGCAAGCACCTTTGAGCTTTGTTCTAATAGGCTCTCAAGTCTGCAAATTTTAAATCCAAACACATCCTGGAAACCCTCAGACCTTAGTGCAATAATCTGTTATGAGGTGGAGAGACAGCTCAACTGTTAAGAATGCTTGCTGCTCTTGCAGAGGACCCAAGTTTGGTTCCTAGCACCCACATGTGATCGCTAACCCCCCCCCCCCCAATTCCAGCTCCAGGGACTGTAACATCCACTTTCGGTTTCTGTGGGTTCCTGCACTCTTGTGACACACACACACAAAAATAAAACAAATTGGGCTGGAGAGATGGCTCAGAGGTCAGAAACACTCGCTGTTCTTCCAGAGGTCCTGAGTTCAATTCTTGGCAACCACATGGTGGCTCACAGCCATCTATAGTAAGATCTGATGTGCAGGCAGAATGTTGTATAAATGATAAATAAATCTTTAAAAAAGATTAAAAAAATAAAACAAATAGAATTATTTTGTTACCCTCCTGTGTAAGTAAAAAAATTTAAAGGTATCATTAATGCATAAGTTTATGATTCCAGGAATTTGAGTATAGCAATGTTGTTAAGTGGACGTCCGAGCTGAGTCTGGACATACAGCCTTGCCTGCTCGCAGGGGGATCAGGAACCTCGTATGGATTACACATTAGTGAGTTTGAGGCTGGACTAGGGTACATGAGCCCCTGTCTCGGAAAACAAAACTAAATAATGAAAACAAGTACCTAGCTCCAAGCCTGTCTGGTGCCATGGGTCAAATCGGGGGTGGGAGTCGGGGTGGAGCACGCCCAGGCGCCGAACTAGCCTGTTTCCCCCTTCTGGAAAGTTGGGGAACTGCAGCTTTCAAACCAGCAGCCATCGTTCCTCTCTATGGATGGTTCCTTTTTGGAAGCCTGGCTTCCAGTTCTTTGTGTATTCCTCCAGTTGCCTTTGAGGGCTCGACTTCGGAGGAAACAGTGGTTGTGTGTGTGTGTGTGTGTGTGTGTGTGTGTGTGTGTGTGTGTGTGTGTGTGTGTGTGTGTGTGTGTGTTCATTTGTCTCCATCTTCTGCAGTGACCCTGTGGTGGCTTTGTTATCCACCTTTCACCTGCATCCTCTCCCAGTGACGGCCCCAAAGACAAGGGTGCTACAGACTGTGGGTTTCTTGTTTGTTTAAACATGGAAGGATTTTATCCCACGTCTGTCCACTCTAAACAAAGTGACAAACACCACAAAAACATCTGTCTGTACTGACCACAAGTTCATGACTCATCTCACTGCCTGAAGTGGGCCTGAGTCTCGGTCTTATCTCTCGCTTATCTCTCAGTCTTATGGTCCTGGCTTATGAAGGTTATTGATTTTGAGCTGCTTCCAGATGATAACAGAACCTGCCCCATGCTGCAAGGCAGAGCTGGCTTCAGGGAGCCACAGCCTCTGCAGTCACAAGGGCTCAATGCTCAGCCATCAAGGTCCTGATGTCCTTAGTGATGCTTGAGCAGGAGTCTTTGCAATTCCACTTCAGTGGGGTCTGCGGATTATGTGGCTGCTCTTGTTTAGGAGATGTCTGTGTTTTAAGTGGGTGTTACCTGAGACTTAGACCAGGCTTATTCTACAGCAAGAGCTTGGGAGACGTCAGGGAGGAGAGAAGGGCCAGCCACGGGGCACCTCTTCCTTCCTGGGGGCAGAAGGGGTGGAACAGTAGAAGGGGAGGGTTTGTGTCGGTCTCAGGGGGCCTGACCTGCCAGGCTTCTTCTTTCCCAGCCCTGGTTGCTTCACTGGGGCACGGTGCCCTCGGCTCCACTCCCTGGAGCCTGTGGTGGGAGCCATGGATCGTAACGCCTCCCACAGTCTTTAGAGAAAAAGAGAGGTCTGTGAAAGTGGATTTGGAGGGGGTGTGTCAGGAGCCAGATGGTGTAGACATCTGAGAAGTGCCTGGAGGTCTCAGACCTGGACAAGGGCAGACGGACATCCACAGGCAGGCACTCCAGCAGACACACCTTGGCCTGGCTCAGGCAGTCCGGCTTTCGGCTCCAGTTCTGACATTTACAGGCTGCACAGTGAACCTTAGTTTCCTTTCTGATACTATTTTGGTGTGGATTTAAGATTTCTCGGCAGCTAGCTCATCCAGATTGGTGGCATTGTGGAGAGGTGTTGGATCCTGGGGCTGTCTGACCTAATCAGTAGATCGTAGTTGGTGGGCTATTAGGAGGTGGGCCTGGATGGATGACAGAGGCCAGGTGTCCACGGAAGGCATATCTAGCCCTGAGGTTGTCGCTGTCCCCTCCCTCCTGAAGCCCCTGGTCCTGATAGTTCCCTCTGCCGAATTGCAGCCACTGAGCGACAGGGCTAACCGTGGATTGAAGCTGTCAGGAAAAAACCTTTCTTCAGCTTGTTTTTTTGTCAACTATTTTGTTATAGTGATGAAAAGACATCCAGAGTGTAGATCAAGGCTCCTGCCCCAGGAGCAGCTCCCGCTCTGCTCTGTTGGGCAGAGGTCACACTCACCACTCCCTCCGTGAGAGAGTGGGAGGTAAAATGTTCCACGACCCCACGAGCAGAGCCTGGACACAGAGCCTGGACACAGAGCCTGGTTCCGACACTCCTCCCTGTCAGCTGCATGACCTGGTCCAAGTTACTCACCTTTGCCTGCCACTGTCCCTCAGCTGTGATTCGGGACAGCAGCAGCATGGCAACTCATTCCTAGGATTTCTCTGAGAGAGAATCTCATCTTCCGGCCATGGAGACCGTGTTACCGTGGCCTGGCATTCCTTTTTACATCTGTGACTCTATGGAGATCAAACAGGATGGCGGTGGTGCGGAGAGGAAGTTGTTTGTGTGGCTGCATGACGCTGTGTGTGCAGGCCGGCACATGCTACCTGGGTCCCTGGGCCAGACACCGCCTCTGCCCTGGGAGAGCATGAAGGCTCTCTGTCAAACAAGAGCCCACGACAGAGTCCTCAAGGTGTGTCCGGCTCCCTGGTTTTAGGAGGAAAGAAACAGGAAAGGCAGAAAGGATGGAAAGACTAAGCAAAACAAACAAACAAACAAAACCACACACACACACACACACAAAAAAAAAAAAAAACAGCCAAACAAAAAACCCAGAAAACAAGTAAAAGCCAGCTTGTTTTCCTGGCCTGTGTAGGTGGCTCCCACGTTTTGGGCACATGCCAGGGACCCTGTTGCTCTTCCCCTCAAGCAAGGCTTGTTCTCAGGAGGGGACTGTTGTCATTATAAAGTGATTTGTTTCTCAGGGATCTTTTCAGCGGGGTCAGCTCTGGGCAGTTTTATCAATAAGGGAATGGGGGAAGGATTCAAGGGGTTTTCTTTTCTTTGCCCTTCTTAGTCTTCCCATGTCACAGCCGGTGCTAGGGCTCTCAGGCCACGGCCACTGCTCCCAACAAGGACAAGAGGAAAGAGGGTCTCTTGGACGCCACAGCCAGGGATGTGGAGAGAAGATAACCCTGTTCCCTCTCAAAGGCAGAGAAGCAGTGTTGGACCAGATTAAAGACACCCACGTATGTCACTGATGCCCATCTCAGGCCAGCACTGGGCTCCTGGGGTGACAGACCCAGGAGACCCACCTTACAGCTACAGAGAAACGAAGGCGGGGAGAGGCTCCCGACTCCTCTTGGGTTTCCGGTTAAGAAGGGGATTTTCTAAAGGCAGGAGAGGGTTAAAGGCAGAGCCCAGGATTCCTGCTGAGATCTGCTTCCCTCCTGACGCCACAGCCAGTACCCAGGAGGTTTGTGGGATCTTTCTTAAGAGTAATGGGAGCCAGGCGTGGCCCAGGATAGCCCTGAGGTGGAGGGTGAGGTGACAGTGTCCTGCTGTGCCTGGAGCTTCACCGGCAGCAGGCACAGAGCAGAGCCCACTCACTGACATCAACAATAAACAAAGCCCACACCTAGGGCCGGCTGGTCCTCCCCGCGGCAGGCAGGCAAACGGAGCAAGCGCCTCCACAAACAAATCACTGACTGTGCTTCGTTAGACTTCACTTCGAGCAAGGCCCCCACAGACACCGTCCCAGCACAGGCTCCCAACAGAGACTGCCACTACGGTTACCATCGCTACCACACACTGAGCGCCTGCTCTGCGACAGGGACGGTTCGAAGGCTTTTCCTGAGATTAGTTTAATTTTTACAAAGCAGAGACAGCTGTTCAAAGTACAACCCATTTTCCACAGGAGGAAAAGTGAGCGAGGGAGATTGAAACGAAACGCCCGAGGTCACAGAGGCCAGCGCAGAGACACGGGACCCCTTACTTTCCCTCACGGTCTGTGACTTACTAGCGCAGACACATTCATGGAAACTTAGCGCGGCCCCAGGCTCTGACAGGCTCACAGACAGCCAGAGCTGCTGGTAGGAAGGATGGGGAGGAGGTAGGTCTGTTGTTAGGGGTGTAGGCTGCCCCCAAACTCTGCGTCCAGTGAGAGCACTACAGCTGCAAAGGTGGAGACAGGGTCAAAAGCCGCAGGAACCGGCTGTGGAGCAGCTGCTTCCGGTGTTGAAGCATTCCCAAGGAGCGGTTTCTGTGCCCCCACGGCCTACTAACCCCGACATTCTGCACAGCCTCCTCAATGCTCTCGGCTGCACCCGTTTCCCAGCCCAACAGCCTTCGGCGGTTAGCACTTGGACCGCCGTGCCGAATCAGCTCCCAGGCCCAGAGGCCTCAGAGATCCGCGTCCAGGGAGCCGGGGGTGGATCGACTTCATCCCAGGAGCCCACCGTACTCCACCTAGGAAGCATCAGGTTTTCGGTGTCCTTTTAAACACGGGCTGGGAGACCAACACTGGAGAAACACCGATTCACCGATACAATTCACCGATTTCTCTTCCAACCCTTTGAAACAAAACTCGTACCGATATTTTTTTTGTGAAGGGGGAAAAAAAAAATCCCCCAATCCTAGAAGTTGTAGATTTTCCAAGGATGAAAACGCCACCAGGAAGACGGGAAATTACCCCGGGCCCCACATTTGTCCCTGATTACTTGCGTTGTAATTGGTTTGTGAAACCCAGAATCAGAGTTCGTAAAAACCGTTTATTCTGGACGTGTAACACACCTCAGCGGCGTTCTTAGAAGGACCTAGGCAGCTGAGAAAGAGGGGTGGGGGTCGCGTGGACGTAACCAGAAGAGCGCAGCAGACGAGGGGGAGAGAGTGCGGCGGCCGGGGCGCGCGGCACCGCGGCCGCGAGCGTCGGGGCCCTTCGGGTACCCACCTGCAACCTCGGGTTTCTACGGGCGGCGCGGGGGCAAGTCCGCACCGAGTCTATCCGAACCCCGGTGGTCGGTCCCCGCTCCTGCTCCCCAGCCTGCGCCCCGCCGCACAAAGGCTCGGGCGCACAGGGCGAAAGGTGGCGGGCTGGACCGCGGACGGCCGGGACCCTGCGGATCCCCTTCTCTCCCTCACGTCTGCCGTCCCCCCGGAGTAATCTCTATAATTTAAAGACGACGAGAGAAGGCCGCTGTAGGGGCGAGCGCGCCCCCAGCCGTGCCCGGGTGTCCGCGGCCCTGCTGGGCAGCGACTACGCCGAGCGCCCCGCGAGCCCGGGGGCAGAGCGGCGCTGCGGCGGCGCCCGCGGGGCGGAGGCCTCCGGGGGACTGCGGGGCCCGGGGCCGCGGGGGGCTTCGGGGGCGGGGGCTGCTCCCCATTGTTCGCCCGCAGCCAATCAGCGCCTCCCCGCCGCCTCGCGGCCAATCTCCCCGCGCCTGGGCCCCCTCCCCCGCGGCCCCCGGGGTGGTGGGAGAGCGGGGTGACGCTACCGGTCCCGCCTCCAGCCCGGGCCCCGGGCGAGTGCGTGCTGACGTCATGCTGCGTGCGGGCCGGTGCGGAATCGCTCCTTCAACTCCGCGGGGCCCGAGTTAGTTAGCCAAGAGCCGAGGCTGGGCGCGCGACCCCGCTGCTCCTGCCCCCGGCCGCACGCTTGGCGCACATCTCGCTCTCTGCATGGTGGATGTTATTTTTCATTATCCTTTCCTGGGTGCTATGGGGGATCATTCCAAGAGTAAGTCTTTCGGTGTGTGTGGGTGTGTGTGCGCGCTTAATATGCAGCGTTTCCAATGCAGAAGAATGTTTAGCGGATTCTACAAGTGGCCTCTATTTGACAAAATACTTGGGAGAATAAAAGAAAACGAACTAAACGATGCTTTTCGCCTGCAACAGTGTTCATCCTTTGGAATCCTGTTTTCTTTTATAATTAGGCATTATGACCCAAGCCGGCCGGGCTGACCTCAGGCTGGGGATTTTTTTTCTCTTCTTTTTCCTGTTTTTTGTTTTTTTGGTTTTTTTTGGTAGGATGCTTAGGTTTGACTTAGGGAGATGGGTCTCTTCTGTTTGCTCGTCTTTCGGGGCTGGAGGTTTTTTCAGTCGCTTGATCTGAGGTGTTTAAATTGAGAACTGTCGGAGAAGCTGAGCGGAGACAGGGCTGGTGGCTGCGGTGCTGGGACAAGGGTCGCTGTGAGCGGGAGCGGGCGGAAGTCCGGGCTTGGCCGCAGGGTGGACGCGGAGTCGGGCGCCCGCTGTCCCCGCGCCGTCCTCCGGCGGGAACGGACGCGGCCGGCGAGGGTGCTGTTCTCGCCTCCTCCTCCCCGGCCCTTCGGGAGCGCACGGCCCCTGCGGTGGCACTGCCGAGCGCGAGCGCGGGCCGGGCGGGGGCTGCGGCGGCCGGGGCCGGCCGGGGTCCGGCAGGCAGGCCTGACGCGGGCCCCGCGCCCTTCCCCGCCAGAGAAGCCCGGGACGGCCATGTGCGTGGGCTGCGGGAGCCAGATCCACGACCAGTTTATCCTCCGGGTGTCGCCCGACCTCGAGTGGCACGCCGCCTGCCTCAAGTGCGCCGAGTGCAGCCAGTACCTGGACGAGACGTGCACGTGCTTCGTGAGAGACGGGAAGACCTACTGCAAGCGGGACTACGTCAGGTGAGCCGGCGGGGCCCCGGGTTCGGGGCCCGGGGCTGGGGGACGCGGCGGCGCGCCGGGCCCCGCGCTGACGCCGCCGCGCCCGGGCCCGCAGGCTGTTCGGCATCAAGTGCGCCCAGTGCCAGGTGGGCTTCAGCAGCAGCGACCTGGTGATGCGGGCGCGGGACAGCGTGTACCACATCGAGTGCTTCCGCTGCTCCGTGTGCAGCCGCCAGCTGCTCCCGGGAGACGAGTTCTCGCTGCGGGAGCACGAGCTGCTCTGCCGAGCCGACCACGGCCTCCTGCTGGAGCGCGCCGCGGCCGGCAGCCCGCGCAGCCCCGGCCCGCTCCCCGGCGCCCGCGGCCTGCATCTGCCAGGTAAGCCGCTCCCCGGCCCGCAGCCGCGCCGCGCCGGGGGGCGCGCCAGGGTGCAGCCGGGCGCCGGGCTTCCGACGGGAAGCCGGTGGGAGAGGCCCCGGGCGCCCGCCTGTGCGGCCGCGTGTGCCGGGAAATTGCAGGCGTGTGAGCCTGCGAGCTCCGGGAGTCGTGTTCTTTGCGGCCCTGGCCGGGCAGGACGCAGGGCAGCATCCGGAGAGTGGAGGGCCTGGGGTCCGAGATGGTGCCTGTCTGGGTTGTTTAGAATTCCTTTGATGAACCGGTTATCGTCAGGGAGGAAAGATGGTACCCCAGTGGAGTACCTACGGGAGAAGGCTAGCCGCGCGGAAGAGGGGCCTGCGCTCTTGTCTGGAGATCCAGCGAGCATAAAGGTTCAGGGAGTTTATTGAATAGAACCCTGGGGTGATAGGTGTCCTGCCCGGGAGCTGCCAGGATCAGGGCCACAGGCAGGTGGAGAAGGGGCTCCAGAGACCCCAGCTCCGGGAAGCCGAGAGGTTTGCCGCTAGGCCCCGTCTAGACCTTGCCTCCCAGAGCTGTGTGGCCCCCAGGCCTCCGCCCCTCTCCGCATCTCCAGTTCCACGCTGTGGAAGGAGGAAATTGGTCTGGGTGGGCTATTTGTAAATGTTTACCCAGACCTAGAAATGCCTAGAGGGGACACGAGCGTAAACAGTGCAGCTCGCACCCAGTGGGTGTGTGGACCCGGCTGGAAGGGAAACCGTGGATTTGGTGTTGAAGGAACCCTAGTTTAGTTCGCCTGGGGGCTCCCCTTTGTTGTGAAAATGTAGGTCTGAGGCGGTTTGGGGTGGGTGCGAATGGCTGAGGTACCCGGGGCGAAGGGGGGGGGGGACTCGCGGGCTGACGCCCCCGGCCAGGCAGGCAGGAAGGAGCCGGTCCACGCCCGGAAGGCCTGTGCGGTCCCGACTCGGAGTCTCCCCCGGCAGAGCGTCCCGAGCGAGCGGCGACACAAGCCGCGGCAGGCCCTAGCGCTAGAGTCCAGTCCCCCAGGCCGGGTGGCTCGCTGCGCCGCGCGCCCCAGCCTCTGCCCTCCCTCGGAGGCCGCACTTCGATCCCCACTTCGTCCTCCAAGACCCCACCTTCCCCCAGAGTGCTCGGCCCATCCGGCTGCACGCCGTCGGCCTTGCCTAGGGCGTGCTAGTCCCGCAGGCCTAGAGCGGGGCTGCAGAGTCCTGAGGACTCCGGGAGGTCGCCCCGCGCGGCGGCCGGGCCTGCCGGGACGGAGCAGAGGCCATCCTCCCCCGGGGTAGGGCGAGCGGATGGAGGGGGAGACCGAGCCGCAGCCAGACGAACGGAATGAGAGGGGAACGAAATCTTGGGCGGTGGGCCCGTCCGACCCGCTGCCCCCTCGGCCCTGCAGACGCCGGCTCGGGCCGGCCGCCCTCGCTGCGCACGCACGTGCACAAGCAGGCGGAGAAGACCACCCGGGTGCGCACGGTGCTCAACGAGAAGCAGCTGCACACCCTGCGGACGTGCTACGCCGCCAACCCGCGGCCCGACGCGCTCATGAAGGAGCAGCTGGTGGAGATGACCGGCCTGAGCCCGCGGGTCATCCGCGTGTGGTTCCAGAACAAGCGCTGCAAGGACAAGAAGAAGTCCATCCTCATGAAGCAGCTCCAGCAGCAGCAGCACAGCGACAAGGCGGTGAGGGGCTGGGGCGGGCGGGGGGCCCGCGCTTCCCGGGGAGACCCGGGTGGAACCGACTCCCCGCGTCCGCGGCACCCGCACCTTCCGAGGAAGGCTGGCTTTGGCGTTCAGGTCGCGGGGGCTGGTGGCGTCTCGTGTCGGCCACAGCCCAGACTGGAGAGGCCTGGACGCCGAGACGACCGAGTGGGGTGTGGGACCGCGGGGTCCTACATTTCTTGGGCAGGGATTGAGCGGGGCTTTTCGTTTGTTTGCTTTGGTTGTTGTTTGTTTTTGTTTTTTGTTTCCTGCGCACGCCTGGCTAGGGAGGGGCACAGACGCCTCCGTTTCCCTGGCCCGGTGTGTGGTTTCTGGAGTGGCAGGTTGGTAGGCCCTGGGGCACCCCCGCAGCGGGGTTTCGTTGTGCGCGTGATGCGCGCCTCCTCCTCAAACCAAAGTAATCCTTAAATCGCCCTCCAGAGCCTTGGGCTCCGTGCTCAAGCGGTGCGAGCGACCGGCCTGACTCACGCCCTGCTGTCGCTTGCCCCCTAGAGCCTCCAGGGACTGACTGGGACGCCCCTGGTGGCGGGCAGCCCCATCCGCCACGAGAGCGCGGTGCAGGGCAGCGCGGTCGAGGTGCAGACGTATCAGCCGCCCTGGAAGGCCCTCAGCGAGTTCGCGCTGCAGAGCGACCTGGACCAACCCGCCTTTCAGCAGCTGGTGAGGCCCGCGCTCACCGCGGGAGTGGGGTGCGGGGGCTTCTCACGGGACCCGGGCCCTGGGGACGGAACGGGCGGGCGGGCGGGCAGGCCTGCGGGGCCCGCCGCCTCGCCGCCGACGCTGAGCCTGGGTCTAACGCGCCTGCCCTGCAGCTCGTCCGCGGGTCCCCGGCAGGTGCCGGGGCAGGGGCCGGCCTGCGCTCACTTGCTTTCTCCTGCTGCCTGTCCTCCAGGTCTCCTTCTCCGAGTCCGGCTCCCTAGGCAACTCCTCGGGCAGCGACGTGACGTCCCTGTCGTCGCAGCTCCCGGACACCCCCAACAGTATGGTGCCGAGCCCCGTGGAGACGTGAGCGAGGACCCCTCCCCGCCAGCCCGCGGACCTCGCATGCTCCCTGCATGAGACTCACCCACGCTCGGGCTCCGGCTCCGAGAGCTCTCCGGCCCCTGTGATCGTTGTTCGAGCGGCGGCGGCGGCGGCCAGCAGCGCGGGGACGCGGCCCGCCCCCGGCCGGGGCGCCCTGCCGAGGGCTCTCCTGTCTTTCTGTAACTAGCATCGGGACTTCCCGGGTTCGCCGCGCCTCGCCCCCCGCCGCGGGGGGGACCGGCCTCCCCGCGGGCCTTTCCGCGCGGCGCCCGCCCCGACCTCGCCCGCGCTCCCCGAGGCTCTGCACCGGCCCCGCCGGCGAGGACGCGACGGCCCGAGGGACCAGGCGTCACCCCCACAGCGCATGACCGCCGCACAGGGTAGAAACCGGACTCAAACATGTCTTAAGTTATCAGTCGACGGAGGACAGTGAGAGCCTTTGCCGAGCAAACGTAAGTTATTGTTATTTATTGTGAAGCGAACAGTGGGACGGATATTTTGATCTTAATAAAAACATCCCCACCCCTGCCACGCCGCGCCTCTCAGTGTGCTGTTGGCGCCGCGGGAGCGGGGCGAAGGCCGCTTCGCGCGTGGACCTCGTTTCGGCGTCCCCGCCCTCGTGCCGCGGCGCGACGGGCGCCCGACGGGAGGGCCGGGCGCTGATTGGGCGCCGAGGGCGTGCCCGGCGCGGATTGGGTGCCGCCGGGGCGGGACCGACGCGGATTGGGCGCCGCCGGGGCGGGGCGGGTCCGGTACGGCGTGAGCTGCGAGGCGTTTCCGGAAGCAGGAGCGCCCTGGGCCGGGGCCGCCTGGAGAGCGGGACCCGGTGGTGGAGTTACTAGTTTGGGCCGCGAAGCCCGCCCTGCTCCCCGGGCTCTGCGGCGCGTCCTCCGCGTTGTCCCTAGAGTGGATGCGCGACGTGATCAATCTCGCTGCATTTATTAATTCCCCCGTCTAGACAGGGGAGAAGGCCGGGGCGGCTCCTTATCTGCGTTTGGCATCACCTGCAAGCGATACACTGAAGGAGCCACAACAAGCCCCCGCTAGGATCGCGGCTGCGGGAGAAAATAAGTCCACCCAGAACCAGTCTGGCGTGTCCTTGGTTTATTTTCTTTCCAGGCCCGAAATGGAGAGGGCGGGGACGGCCCCTGGATATGTCGTGCCCAGGTCACTTGGTGTGACATTTCAAACCCCTGCGACTTGTTTTCTTGAAAACTGGCTTTAGAGATCGCAGGAAATAACCAAGAGATACTGAATCTCCAGCAGGCCCCCCGGGCAAGCAGAAGTTAAAAAAAAAAAAAAAAAAAAAAAAAAAAAAAAAAAAAAAAAAACCCGGCAGGCTCAGGTTTTACCCTCTACAAATATTTAACCCTTTGGCAGTCTGGGACAGTTCTTTCCAAAAGCCAGCATTTAGCCCTCCCTTCGCTGGTTCAGAAGGCTGCCAACTCACCATCCTGCAACAATCTGACATTTCTATTTCTTTTGCCCCACAGTTAAATGGCCCTCTATGTCCAAGTTTTGTGTTTTGAAGGCGTGCAGTGTCCATCCTAGCTTATAGGTAGCTACCAGTGACAAATGTTCCCAAAGGGAGCTGGGATAGAGGATAGAGACCTCAGTTAGAAGCAGTTGCTTGGGCTGTCCAGCAGTTTCAACTTGTCCATCCCATTCCAGGAAAGGATTGAAGGCTTCCTTGTCGATTAAAGAAAATGAGAAGAGGTGGGGAAATCCAACCACATACATTTATAGTTTTCTTCCTGAAAGTCAAGGTGATGCTAGCACTTAAAAAAGGGAACATTCCCTTTCTTGGGGATTTAGGAAATGGTCTGCAAATGTACAGATAAGATACATATATACAGAGTTAATTAGGGCCAGCTTTACCACTCAAGGCTGGTTCTTTGAGGCGTCATCCCCTTTACTTAGACCATTCGTCCCAAACAGAAAAACAGATCTCTCTCTCTCTCTCTCTCTCTCTCTCTCTCTCTCTCTCTGTCTGTCTTGCATCTGGTTGACTACTGAATAGGGAAAAAACTATAATAAATCTTACTTTTGGAAACTTGACTATCAGAATGTTTTTTTTTT
This sequence comes from Psammomys obesus, assembly GCF_907164565.1. Taxonomy (NCBI): domain Eukaryota; kingdom Metazoa; phylum Chordata; class Mammalia; order Rodentia; family Muridae; genus Psammomys; species Psammomys obesus. Next base: position 17,017,194 of record NW_026596039.1, read on the forward strand.
AACTTTTTTATTAAAAATTAACAGGTTCTCAGGGAATTTCACTAGTAGTACTAAACTTTGGCTTTGACAGTGCAGTATTTTACAAACTACATCTACCTCTTACTATGGTCTTTTCCCTTATCATTCACAACTTCAACAAACTAATAACCCATTTTGACTTGACACTCTCTGTGTGCCTTTTTTACCAGGGGAAAATTATCCAGGGAAAGTGGCCGTGGCGCAGTGAGATCATCTCAAGTTTTCTCTCCCATTACCCACCTAAAAGAGTGTGTGGTGCTCTCAAGTTCCCAGGGGAAAAGGCTTTCAATGTCCTTGGCAAGCTAGCAGATCTACAGTTAGTTACATTAATAAATACGAATTTCACTGGTTCCCAGGTCATCTTTAAACATCTTTTGTAATGAAGTAGGGATTTCCTGGTAAATTAAATTACCTGTGACAATTACAACTTTTGTGTTTTTATGCTAACATTTAGCAGGAGACATCCAGATCTGTAGTAAAATCTCAGCTTGAGGAAAGGGGCTATGGGTGGAAAAATGGAATTATTTAGCATGATTCACTTCAGAATACGATCTCCTCAGAAGGCTTACAGATTTGCTTAGCTCTGTGGAATTGAGGCGGGGAAAAGACCCCAGAGGCAGACGAATTTTTGCCCACACGATTTGGTACACATTGTAAGGCTGCTGCACAATTCTGGGGAAATGAATTTTAATATTGAGTATGAGACAGAAATCAGCCTTTCAGTTTTGGATATGGAGTAAGTTAAAGCTCAATCTTGTCAGAGCCAGGAAGGCTGGGTCTAAATGAGCCATTGTTCTACCGCTGCCTTCCCCAAATGCCAGACTCTGCCACTTTTGCCTTGGGGTGGGCTTAACACTGCCATGCAATAAGCTGCGTTCACCAAGAAAAAAAAAATAATAAATATATATATATATATATATATAGAGAGAGAGAGAGAGAGAGAGAGAGAGAGAGAATTAGCCGAACAGAACCCTGCTGGGGGGAGAAAACAATGGACGAGTAAGTTTTGCAGAGAAAAAAGTTCCCAATGGAGCTTCGATAAAAGCAGGAAATTCAGAGTTTATTAAGCCGATGCAAGGAAGATTAGAGGCTTTTAACTGTGGGTCTGATTGATGTAAAAGTAAACTTTCTTTAAAATGCTGAGGTTCAGTGCTATAATGAGGACTGTGTGACCAATTACAGGCTAGCACCTTGTTGAGGCTTTGTGAGGAGAATGCAGATAAACAGAGCGAGGTTGAGGGTAGTGATGGGAGCAAGAAAGGGCACAGGGAAGTCCTCCACTCAGATGCAGACGCACAGCCAGACAGCTCAAGGTCCAAGCTCCTTTGTGCCTTCAGCAGCAATCCCCAGCCAGGAGGGAACGCTAGGTGGGTCTAGCCTTTGGTTAAGAAGGCCAGCACCTGAAGGGTGAGGGGGTCATCAGGAGGACTCTGGGGTGGGCAAGAGTCTGCCTCTTGGGAAGCTGGCTCTGTGCTTGAGGCTTGGGGAGGAGAGGAGAAAGACTGGGGTCCTAGCACATGTCCACCAGAGCTGGGAAGATGCAGGTGTTTCTCACAGCTGCGAGAGGCCTGAGGAACACAGAGGTTAAGGTTTGGGGCTGGGTCCTGACCTTGGCCACTAGGAGGCCGAGGTCCAGGTTCAAGGTCACAATGCTGGCGGCTGCCAGAGTCTGGCGGGGAGGGGGAGGGGCATTGCGGCTGAGGACCGGCAGGAAGGTCTGACATCTTCGGCTTTAGGAGTGTCTGGCTCTGCAGAGTTTAGGGGTAATTTTGTCATCCCGGGTGCAAAATTTGGTTGCAAATGTTGCTGTTCTTGGCGTCCGAGAAGCTTTTTCATGTCGGTTTCGAATTTTGGTTCAGGCACTGGAGCCGGAGGTGTGCCCCTGCTCCAGGAGGAAGCCACTGGCACTACCGGACTGCAGCGGGCGCATCCGGACCATTCGATTACATGTTTAATTGCGAATTCTGGTACAGCTTCTGCGAGGTTAATCACAGCTGTCTCGATTATTTATGGCTTTTTGGCAAATTTCCGAGCAGATAAGAGGTATATTCCACGGTGAAACGTCTCGCAGGAAACCTTATAAATACTTGATGACCCTCCTGGGCTGTGCGGACCGCCCTCCGTGCTGGCTCCGTTCGGAACCAGCAACTTAGGCATCCCTCCCTCCATCCCCAGAGAGGGGGTAGAGAGCAGGCGCACCGGCAGTACTCAGCATGGCTGACATCAGACCTCTTTATTTTCTTTCGGTTTGTAAAACAGCTAAACAAAATTGAACACACAAAATTGCAGCACCATGAGGTTCCAAAAAGAAGTGCCCAGAAAAAGGAAGGTAAGATTTGAGTTGTTCAGCTTCTTGTGACAATCTAGGTTTTTGGGTCCATTTTCCACAGCCAGATCTTTCTTGGTAATTATTACCAAAGTCACCGCGGCGGCTCTGCCCTGGGTGGGTTGAGGAGCCGCCCTTCCCCCCCCCCCCCCCAGATGGCCAAAGCTTCGTGCTGTGATGGCTGGACTCAGGCCACCCTTACTGTTCGCTTTACTCCCATGTTGTCCCAAATTAATTATTTAAGAAGATGTCTGATGCTCCCAGATTTTAAAAAATTATTTTAGAGACTAAATTTAGCTCAGCAACGCTAAGAGTTCATAGTGCATTCTGCCATAAAGTTCCTGACCAGTGGTTGGGCGCTGTGATTTCAAACAGCCCGGAGGCTTACTGAAAGTTAGTTACACAGGTCTCAGCTTCAGGCTTTAGAAGAAAAACTTGGAGCAGGCTTTATAAATGAGTTAACACTTTCTCAAATTGTGCTGCTTTAATGTGAAAAGTCAACACTGAAAACAGTTACTTAATTACAAGAATGATATTTGTCTAATTTACCCATATTACAAATGCAAATTACACAGCATGGCGGCAAACAAACTCCAAAATATTATGCATAAATGAAACAAACTCAATTTGCAAAATTAGGAAGAACAGCACAGTATGTACAGTCTTTATAAACAGTGCAAAAAGGAGCATCTACAGCAGGAGAGTATAAACAAACCAGGGTTCCTTAAGAAACAACGTAAAACACCAACAACGGTACTCAAATACACGGTTAGCTACAAAACATTTATTTTTTCTCTTTTTTCAAGAAAAATTGCCGGGCTTCTTCCCAGGCCTGCTGAGGAAATCTGTTAGCCAGTTCCAGGTAGTCTCCGGGGTTCCCACGTTTTCCTGAGGGAGACAGAAAATCTGAGACTAAAAAGTGACTTTTGAAGGCCTAGAAATTAAACTTACTTTGATATCAGAGTGCAAATGGGAGCATACATTTCAAGTAAATCGCTATAGTATAAATGTTATAAACATGTATTTTAGCCACAATTCAGTTTGTGCTTCCAACATACTCAAACATTAACCTATATTTAAAACATTATGAAATATTTACCTTGGGACTCCAGAATAAGAAAATAAGTACTGTGACCCTAACAGGGTGACAGCTATGTAATCTTACTTCTGCATGGGCACATCTTATGTAAGTGGTCACTTTTACTATTATTATCATTAAAGATTTTGGCACTGGGGACTGAACTTGGGGCTCTGTAAACAAGTACCACCTCTCCCACTGAGTCACAAACCTGGCCTAAACGGTGACTTCTTTCTCCTAAAATAATCTATTTAATCTAACACATGCATTTAGGTATAACTTTGAAACTGTTCAAAGCTGGCATTCAGTAGCTACCTAGCAGAGCAGAGGTGAACATCAGTTTTGCTGACCCCCAACATCTGGTGGAGTCCTGGGGCAGTGCACATGAAAGCCAAAACTGCCTCCCAGTGGTGAGAGCCTGAGAAGCCCATAGCTACTTTCACATCCAAGAGGTTACCTGGACAACAACCTCAAAATGCTTGGCTGCATTTTATTGAGGACTTAATCTGTGACAAAGGTGTAAGCTAAATTGGTGTCATCTTAAAAAAAGATCATTAATTTTTTTTGAGTCGGGTATCACTGTGTCCCCCTGGGTGGCTTATAAACCTGTAGAGATCCACCTGCTTCTGCCTGTAGAGTGCGGGGATATTACATATACATCAGAGGCCAGAGGCACTGGATCCCTAGAGCTGGAGTTACAGGGGCTGTGAGCTGCCTGATGTGGGTGCTGGAAACTGAACTCTGGTCTTTGGTAAGAGCAGCAGGCGAGCTTGACTGATGGGCATCTCTTCAGCCCTCAAACCATTTCTCTTAAAGTCAGCATATTAGGAACTGTCACTAATAGTGCTCGGAGCAAAACAGCGAGCACTGTTCAATTGCTGTTCCATGTGTGAAGCCTGCTGTAGGTACACAGGGAAGGCAAAGAAGCTGCCCCCCATGCAAGAAAGAAGGCTGAGACTTCCTCTGGCTTAGCTCAACCAAGCAAAGGGAGGCAGCTTCCGCTTCTGGGACTTGGCTTTCCAGACACTTAAATGGTGACTCATCAGAAGAAAAAGAATAAGTCTACATAGTTATATCAGCAAAAACAAAAAAAAAGGTTGCTTAATTAAAAATAAATACATTAGAATATTTGAAAAAGTATTTTCACATGCTTAAAATTTAAACAGTTGTTTTGTAAGAAATAGTAACAAACTGTACTGATTTCCTTTACATGTCCTAATAGCTTAAAAGAAAGAAAAGAAAAAAGGCTGTGACTGTGTGAGGGCAGACCTGAACTTGCTCACTGACTGCTTGAAACAATGGTGCTAACTGAGATGAGTTTCTGGGAAGTGGCAGAGCTTTCTGTTTACTTTTCTGAGTACCTGAGTCAATAAAGCCTCACATTTTTTCATGATATTGTAACAGTTCTGTTGTATTTTCTTCTGTGTGCTTTGCAACACCTGCCTACTGTAGATTTTATTTTATTTTGGTATGACAGCCAAATTGTCTACAAGGTGAGTGCCTTAGAGGATACTATTGGATAGGAGTGGGCCTCTGAGCAACCACTATAATACATTTTATTTCATTTTATTTTTTGAGATAGGTTCTCATGTAGCCCACGTTGGCCTTAAACTCACTATATGGCCAAGGGTGACTTTGAAAGGATTCTCCTGTCTCTACCTCTGAGTGCTGGGATTATAAGCACATGCTACCATGTCCAGTTCTGAAGAACATTTAACACTGTCAAACTAATGAGGACTGGGGGAAAGTCTAGTGTGGGACTTCTCAAGCAGAGATTCTACCACATAGCCAGAGAGCAAGCTGAACTTCTCAGTTCCAGCCTGGGTGGCAGGACATTTAAGAAGGTAAAAGTGAAGCTTAAAGGCTACATCTCTAACTCTGGTCTTGAGCACACTTCAGCAAGAATAAAAAGAACAAATGCCTGTGGCGCTTTACTTCCAGAGTTCTGCTAAGTGGTATTAATTTTTCTCAAGGTATATAGTTATTTCCAGTTAAAACAGGTCAAATGCTTGAATTTAGGGGTGCAGCTACTGTCCTAGCACTTTTATTTTGAACATGGACAGTGAACCCATGTTAGGGCCTGAAGCATTTCTGAGTGATGTGCATGGGCCGATGGCAGTGCTACATGACTGCCCTCCCTTTAGGAATTGGTCAGCATTTAATGGTTCGTGCAGCAGGTAAGGACACAAAAGCGGTTTGTGCTTTTCTTTACTTCCAGAGGCTTCTCTGTAGATTCTCATGATATAGCTGATTTCTTTACTCCTCGAGTACTTGGTGTCTGGCCCTCACATACTTGAAGTAACACAGGGATCCCTAATTGTTCTGGAGAAAAAGAATGCAAACCCGTTCATTTAGCTCACACATGCATGCGGCAGTCTCAGCAGGACCCACCTTTGGGATGAGAAGACTGGTTATCCACATGACCCGGAGTCTGTGCAAAGTCCTGTGTGAGAAGAGAGAAGTGAACTGAGACCAGTGTTCTGAACAGAACTGCACAAGGTCCCTCTAAGCATGCATCACAGCTGGAGGAATTATCTGGAGCACCGAAGAGCAGCAGAGACCGAGGCTGTGCCGCCAGATTCTTGGAAGGTGAAACTGAGTCTCTTATGTGAGCATGTCAAGGCCAGAGTGCTGTCTGCAACCATCCTGTATACCCCAAGCCTGAAACCTAAGCCAAATGGACTATTTCAAGACAACACCTTAAAAAGGCTTTGGGGGTGGGAAGAGAGGGTTATGATCTTATTAATATAACTCAGGCTGGACTCAAATGAGTGATCCTCCTGCTTCATTCAGGCTCTTGAGTGTTTGCCTTATAGGTGTGTGTCATTATACCTGGCAAGAGTTTTAAAAACTACAAATATCAGAGTCCTTATAATCCAGGACGCCAGGACTGTTACACAAAGAAACCCTGTCTCAAAAAGCTAAGAGACAGAGAAGAGAGAGAGAGAGAGAATTCTCCATCTAAACCTTAAAATTTGGTCACTTTACTTTTAGATGGTAATTGAAAAAATGTATATATTACACAAATCTTCAGAAGCCAATGACAGGCCATAATCTCATTTTAACATCACTTTCTAGTGAGTATATTCATAATCTATATATGGAGCTGGGCTTGGTGGCAAATGCCTGTAATCCCAGCACTCAGGGAGGCAGAGGCTGGCAGACTCTGTAAGTTTGAGGCCAGCCTGGTCTACAAAGCAAGTCCAGGATAGCCAAGGCTACACTGAGAAACCCTGTTCCAAACAAAACAAAACAAAACAAAACAAAACAAAACAAAACAAAACAAAACAAAAATCTATATATGGAACCACGACACATTTATAAGTTAAAGTTCAAAATAACTCATTTTCTTGAGTATAATTACTTACAGAAAAAAAGATTTAACTTTACTAGTCTAATAATGCCACCCCCCAAAAAAGTAATTTCTGTACCATTTAGTAAAACTGTACTAAACGTGGTTTATATAGAATAGTTGATTATTACCCCAAAATGGTGTATGTGATATTTAATATAGATTTGGATCTCATTCATATGTCATTATTTAGTAAACACTGTCTTCTGTTGTTTAGTGAATGGTATTATTCATTGTTACAATTCCAGTGTCTACTGCAGAGCCCGGAACAGAGTAAAAAATTCTAACAGAAAAGATCACCGTCTGAAAATACCTTAAAGTGCATTTTATACAGAGCGGCTTTCTCTAATCCTAAAGTTCTAAGAAGAGATGAAGAGCCTGTGCTGAAATGATGGCTTTGCAGTATAAGAATTTTGAGATTTTAATTTAATCATGAGCCAGCCAGTTTGAACTCATGCTTGCGGATCAGAATTTGTGAATTGAATGCATTTTCAGAAATTAGGAGCCAGACTAAAATGCAACGTTACTAAGCTGAAAGGCAGATCTTTCTAAGTCTCACTGACCTGGCTTATTAACTGATCGCTGACAGAGAGGGAGGGAGCACTGACTGCCATGCAGTCAGGAAGTCCTCTGCAGCTCCTGGCAGCTGCACATATTCACACTCTGACAGAGATAGCCGAACATTAGCCAGCACAGGGACAAGACACACACAACTCCGCTTTCTGTTTCACTGTTAGGAAGAACCGGAAGTGTGTGCAGCAGGGAGTGACTTTAGAGGGGAACATTTGAAAAAAAAAAAAAAAAAAAGAGACAGTTTCTAAAATAATCATACACAAAGATATGACAGTTTGGAACTGTCACCTTGACTTTGCTGATGCCAGCTCAGTGAGCTCATTTGTACGTGGCATTAACACTTTGCACAGCACTGATTCTGATTCCAATCCTATGGAATTTGGTTGGATCAGATACAAGGTTCTATTTCAAACTTTTAGATTAAAAAAAAAAAGCAACCAAACAGGTTTTCTCTCCCCTATGTACACATATGCAAATCATACTTATTTTAAAATGTTCAAATAAGCCTAAATTTTTATCTTCAGCAGTTATCCTCTGTAGCACAACTAAAAAAACCAACACTCGAAGCTGAAGCCTTTAAGGAGCCTGGTGTCCTGCTCAACAGACTCCTTAGGCCCAAGTTTCCATTTTGTCAACAGCGAACAAGCTCTTTGCTTGAAATCCTCAGGGCAGAAGTATTCTGCCCTCCACCCTGCTGCCAGCTGTGTGACTTCAGGCTTTAGAAATGGGTTTTTTACACGCAGACATTGGTGGAGATTTAAAAGCAGCTTGGAGGGCGAACATAAAGCTGCCTCACGGTCACTTTTCAGTGTCATGAATTTGCCCACAAAACAGGAGAAGCAAGGAATAGGTAGAAGTACCTGAATGAATGTGGCCAGTAAAACACAGCTCATGTCTTGCTCCAGAATGAGCTTGTTCTGATGGTTGTTGTGGCTAGCGGCGATAAGTGAAGGGAACAGCACTTTGATGAGCCTTGGGTCACTGAAATACTGGAAGGGCAGCTGGCAGAGCTTCTGTAGCACCGTGGGGTGGCGGCCCGACTGTACAATGACCTGCAACAGAGGAAGAGCTGGGGCAGCGCCCAAAACCCTGGCCTGGACCCCAGCCAATTGTTGTTGGTCTGAACCAGGGACCACGCGGAAGGAGGTAAAGAAAGCGAAGGGTACTTGACGCCTTACCAGAGCTTAATGTAAGTGATATTTGAAAAGAGCCAAAACTGTGTTTAAAAAAAATCTCATTTCTCAACTTAAAAAAAAGATTCCAAAGGTTCTGTGGACATTTAACAATCATAATCCCTGATGAAGGGCACAGCTTCCATGGAAAGAGCCACCTATAGAACAGATTTAGGATTCGAAGTTTTAGCAGCGAACCATCGGCCCTGCACTCAATCTCCCGTTCTTAACAAAGTAGGATAGAGCCTGAGGGCCCTGCCCACTGCAGTCTCAGCCGAACTTAGCTCACTGCATACACTGCATGCAGCTAGATGGATTCCGTATGTAGACAAGTCCTAGAGAGAAAAGGGCTGATTGTAGGGGAATGGACTGGTTCCAGCTCGTACAGGCACTAAAAGATCCTTCCTCCAATCCCTACTCCTTATCTTGGTTTCCATCAGTGCCATTGAGTCTAAAAGGAGAACTGTTTAGATAAATGAGACTGTTGTCTTGAAGCAGTCTGGGTTTACAACTGCGTACACTTTAATAGGGCAATGCAATTAGTGGGCTGGCAGGGAAGCGCTCCTAATTCACTCCCTAGCTGAAATGATAAACCAAGAAATGCCAAAATCAGATCTGTTTCCAGTAACTTTGATTAGACAATTCTAATATGAAAGGGCAGGCTGACCCAAAGCCCTCTTCGTAGAATGGGAGGAAACCCGGAGAAGGTTAGGGGTACTGCAAAAGCTGAAGGTCAGGACTGTAAATTGTACTCGGAAAAACACAATGTTACAGGTACACACCCAGACAGGACAGCATTCAAATTGAAACCAGAAGGACAGAGCAAAACAGCAGAGGCAGAAGAAACATAAATTACTGGGATTTACAAGTTTTCAAAGCACTTTTAACAATACTTTAAGAACACATTCTCAGCTGATAATGCAGGGTGGTTTAAGAACAGAATCAACAAAGTAATAGTTCACATATTTTCCTTCAATAGCTAAAATGACATCAAAAACCTTTAAAGAATGTTGATAGGGACCTGTTAATACCTTCAAATCCAAAAGGAATTTTAAAGACTCACACTGTCACAATTCTGCACATGGCTGTGTGACGCCATCTCTGACACCAACTGAGAAAAACGTGCTCCACCATCTACCTTATTGATAAAGCTTCCACTTAAATCTTTATTTTAATTATTATCTACACATTTTGTAACACAGCCAAATGGTCACCACTTTAGAATTTACAATGATGCCATTATTGAAACTCCTTCCCTCACCTCCTCTCTGGGAAAAAATTAAGAACTATTTTTTTTTTTCTTTGAAACTTCATTGTTAAAATGCCATTATTGGACGATTCAGTAATTCAAAAGGTATTAAAAGGGGCCAGTGTGACTGGCACAGACACAATGTTAACTCAAAGGCATCAGCTCTCGAGTCCTGGTAAATTAGCAGAGTGTGAGAGTATCAGCTGAGCGCGCTGCTCTCTGCCTCCTGAAGCAGTGTCCCCTGAGGACTGGACATGCCCTTAAGAAAGAGCACTGATTATCCATAACCTCTTTATAAAGTGCATTTATAGATCTCGCCAGCAGTGTCGGTGAGCCTGCTGGAGTCACTACTTTTAAGTCTTTGAACCGGGGAAGATGCAGATGGGCACAGCACAGTTTGGTTACCTTGTGTTAAGGAGCTGGAGCCTAACACTGACTGTGGTGGGACCCAGCCTTGTTAGCTGTGAAGAATCTGGAAAGGCTGGTGCAACCCTTACCTACTCACACTTGGCTGTAGTCAATGGGACACTTCAGACACTGTGGGAAGGTACTGTCAGGAGGTCCAGAAAGTGCACCAAGATCTGGTGGGCTAATTCAGGTGGGCTTGTGGCACAGAGTGTAATGTAGTGAATATGAACAATCAGCTGGATTACGTAAGCACTTCCCTTGGGGTTAGGGAAGGAAGTCTGGGGATACAAATTCAAGCACTAGGAGAGTTGCCTGTGGGGCTTATAAAAGATATCAGGGTAAAGCCAGGCCTCAGTTTTATTTCATTCCCCCATTCATTCCCATGGCTTAGATGATCAGTTACCACCCTAGACTGCCTTCCAAACTTTCCCAAATCAGTTAAGAATTTAGTAGAACCATCATGGAACACAAGGGCCCTCCTGGATGTGTGTGACTAATCAGTTCAGACTCACAGTACAGGGTTTCTGTTGACCTTCCTGATGGAGTTGTAACTGAGTCAGTAACCTTGCCTCTGTTCAGACAAACTGCCCAAGTCCTAAGATGAGTGCTGGTCAGGACCACATGTCCTACCTTCCAGGATACACTGGTTGACAGGGGACTCCTCCAGAGCCTCCTTCCAGAGCGCAGTAGTGATGTGAGTGCCCTGGCTCTAGCTCTCAGGCGGCTGAAGTCAGAAAGAGCTAGAGCCAGCAAGCCAGGAGCAAGTATAACCTCAGTAAAAGCGAGAAGCTCTTTCAAATAGGTTGTCTACTCTACTTGAGCCTGAGCTGGGCTCAAGACCAACAGGAGGAGTCTGGTGAGGTGACTCAGTGGGTGAAGGTGCTTGCCACCACCTGACAACCTGAGTTTGACTCCTGGAACCCAAATGAGAAGGAGACATGGTGGAAGGAAAGAACCACCTTGTGTAGGTTGTCCTGGGACTGTCACAGCAGCGCTGCTGGCACACAAACACTGTGGTATACTCAGTGTGCACACATGTGTACATCACAAATAAACACATAAATGTAACAGATCGAGAGAGACGGGACGTGACCCTGCCCTTAATCCCAGCACTCCTGAGGCAGAGGGGAGGGGGAGGGGGTCTCTGTGACTTCAAGGCCACCCTGGTCTACATGGTGAGTTCCAGGATAGCTCAGACTACACAGAGAGACACTGTCTTGAAAAAAAAAAAAAAAACAATAAAATGAAATAGGTGCTAATCAAAGAGCAGGTCTGCCTTTACTCACAGTAGAGTAGCCTTTGGCAAACTGTTCAATGGGTTTGGGTTTGAAAGTAGACAATGTTTTTAAAAGTATTTTCTTTGACATCCCTCCCCCTCTCTCTCATGAATAAAATAGCTCAATTTCACAAAGTAAACAAACAGCAGTATTACCATGCATCCCAATAACGAAAGAAAAAAATGCCCGAGAATGCTGGATTTTTAAACATTCTTTCTCATTGAAAGATAACAACTATTTGACTATATTAGAATGCAAGGGAACAATTCGAGGCTTTGCAGCCATCCTTCCATCCTACTCTGGGGACAGCCATGGCAACACGCTCCTCTGGTCTCTTAAGGAGAAGCCGGGGCTGTATTTCTGCATTTTTGTCCAGTTGCCTTGCTGACCCATAGGGTTTTCTTCAGTGTCTTTGGTGAGGAATCACTAATAAAGACAGCCCCATGATGACTATTTCTCTTGTTACTAGCCCATGAATCTGCAAGTTGTAGCTTTAGAAATAGGAAGCAGAATTCCAGAAATGTGCAGGGAGGACCAGGAGGACCTGGACGCCAGAGAGAAAGGATTCCAGGTAAGAGGATTGTTTGTGCGTGTGTGTGTGTGTGTGTGTGGGGGGGGGGTGTCCAGGATAGACAAGTGAACTTGGTGGTTCTTTAATTTGCTTTGGATCCTGACCACCCAGTAGGCCTCTGGCACCAACCAGGGAGTGCTAACTTTAGATATCATTTGTGGTATGTGTCTCACGCCAAGTGATATACTAAGCCATAGGAACAAAAGAGAATAAAGAGTCTTTCTCCTTACACAAGAGAAGATGCAATATGCTAGGCAGGAGTAGTCTGACATTAGTTTTGTGGGAGATGAGGTATTTATACTAGTAATCGTAATACAAGAAGTCTGGGGAGGATGCTGTAATTGGGAGGACACAGTTCCTTGCCAGATTCTCTAGAAGTTATATTGACAGGGTGGACTGTACATGGAAGGCTGGATCTGCAGGCACTTGGAAATTGTAGGTCAAAGAATTTTTGGTGGAGAGAAAGTCACAAATTCAACATCAGATTGTCTTAGCTGACCACAGCAAGACACCCATAGGTTAGAGGGACACAAGCAACACACATTTCCCTCCTGCTGTTTCTCAGGCTAGAGGTCTGAGGTCAGGGTACCAGCATGGTCAGATCTCTTGACGACCTTTCCTGCTGCCTTGGGATGTGCTCACACAGCCTTTTTTTTTTTTTTGGCTTAGTGCATATAGATGGAATGATACTTCTATTAGTCTTGTCATAAAGCCATGGTCCAATGTCCTCAGAATGATGCTCCATTAGAAAGGCAACCATTACTCTGCAGGTACACAAACTGAAAGCTTTCTCTGGGCTATGTCGCAGGCACAAAAGTGCTGGCTTTAGATAGCTATGGGTTCTAGGTCATGGTCAATACAACCGCTCAGCTAATTTACGTTCAGAGCCCTTTCTATGAAACTGGTGGATGGAAGCTTTCAAGGTTTAAATGCAGACCATTAATGTTTCCATGGCTACAAAGCATAGACAGTGTTGGGAATACTGGTTATCTCGCCAGTCCTCTGCTCTGAGTTTCCTGTTGGAACAGGAGGAGAGCTTCCACACAGCCCAACAAATGCTTTCCAGCATTCCCCCAACCCCCATTTTCTTAGAGCAGAGAGGGTCTGGCAGAGGCCGCTTCAATCATCAGCAGGCTTAATGTCACCTGAGATGTCATTGCTGAGGTTGCTCCCTGGCCTTGCCTGTGCAGGACAAAGCTATGCAAACAGTGCTTGGGGTGCCAGCCAGGATCTTGTGGTGGTGAAGTCGTAAACGCATTCTGACAGTTTTGAAAAGAAAATCCTTACATAAGCATGATCCAAGAAACACAGGTAAGTGGGACAGAACAACAAAGGCTTAGCATTCTCTGTCTCTCTGTCTGTCTGTCCGTCTGTCTACATGAGTTTGAGGCTACTCTGCTAGTTTTGTTATTATGAAAACTGTTATTGGCTTCCAATTAATATTCAGGACGCACTTCCCTTGACACACTTAAGGAAGTTCTTAAGTGCTGGAAAAAAATCCCAAGCAGCACAGCTACGAAAGTCAGCTCAGCCAGATGCGGTGGTGTGCATCTGTGACTCCAGAACTTGGGAAATTATGGAAGGAGGATCAGAAGGTCAAGGTCAGCCTGAGTTGAGAAGTAGCAAAACTTCCCAAATCTCTCACCTACCACCCCAGCAGCAAACAACAAAATGTTTGGATTTTGTGATACTCTGAGCCACAAAAGATGTTTAGAAGGATGCCAGAACTGATATTCTCAAGGTCCTGTGCACCAGCTACAGAATTTTAGCCTCCCCTTTACAGAATGGGTAACACCGGTGTCTTATGAGGAATGAAAGATATTAGAGTTGTCTAGGGAACTGTACTGCCTGAACCTCAGTATCCTGCAGCTCAGCTGAGAACGTCAGGAGGCTCTGGGCCTAGCCCCTCTATCCATACCATCTGAGGTCGACTCTGAGGCAGCAGGGGTGATTGCTGTTATAATGGGGAACTCAAGCTTCATCAAGTCCAAGAGACTTGCTTTAAGTCCTAAGCCAGTTTGGGCTGGAGCTAGGCCTGGAAAGCTCCAAATGTTGGCTTGTTCTAGCCTCTCATGCCTGACCAGGGCCACAGTGCTCACAAGGCTGGCCAGTCCTGGGGAGAGAAGCTCTCACTACCAGTTCTGTGCTTACTCCCATGACAGGCTGTCAGCCAGTGGTGTCTTGTGTGACAATGCTGGCCCAGATAAAGATGAGCATGACTCCATGGCCATTCCAAACACTCTAAACCAACCAACATACACAGATTAAATTAACACGAAAGGCCTTTTTTCTAAAATACACGCTTTTCTTGACTCAGTATCACATGACCAGTTCTTAGCTATGTGCTGGGCTGTGCCAAGGGTTTGTTTCAAATGATCAGTTTTATTAATGTGAATAAGAGGAATGATTGGCGACAGAGCAGGACTCCCAGGAGTGAACAGAATTGAGCACTGTCTTGCTGTGGCTGAACACCTGGCCACCCTCTAGAGCATGCTTGTAGTGCTCCACTGCCTACTAACCCTGTCTCTCCCTCATATATATACATACACACACATATATATATATATATATATATATATATATATATATATATATATACACACACACACGTATATACATATATATATACACATATATGAAAATGATATAGTTATAGATTCCATATTAGACATTTAAATATATTTTAATGAAAATATCTACTCAACATCTTCAAATAAAAGTGAGTGGCACAATAACACATTTTAATAGTTGTTTTATGTATATGGGTGTTTTGCTTGCATGTATATCTGTATACATGTGCGGTTGGTGTTGGCAGTGGCCAGAAGAGGTGTCAAATCCCCTAAGACTAGAATGACAGGCACTGGACCCGGGTCCTCTGGAAGAACAGCTAGTATTCTCAATTGTTGAGCCAGCTCTCCAGCGCTGTAATTTGCATTTGCAATGCGCGGCTGCTATGCTATGAGGATTTAGCTGTCCGTGGCTCCTCAGGTCCTCCATCCAGCTGCACTGCTCATCCCCAGCAATCAGCACGCTCCTCCTCTGTTGGGAGTCTCTCTGACAACTCCAGGGACTTGCCTCTTAGTAAATGTTTGATGACTTTCAGGTTCTTACTCACTTTATAGAGATAGTCTTGTGAACTTGATGGGAACATACTTTTTCAAATCCATACACCTTTATCTTTCTTCCAATGTTATCACTTTTTAGTAGATTTTATTCTGGTTAAAACAGTTTGTAGAGTTGTTGGGCTGGGGGCGAGGCAAGTGTTCTATCTGCAGCCCTCCTACCATATTTTTTATGTTTTTTAAGGCTGACACATCTGAATTCTTAATTGGTGAATTATCTATGTAAATGAGAGTTCACACATCTTTTACCAGTATGTGGCTTGCTTGGGGACCTCTCAACTTTTGAGTACAAAACTTGTGACTTAGAGCAGCAACTCTTCTCTTTCTAGGCAATACTTACTCCAAGCCTAATCTTAGGCCTTAATATTTAAAAATAAATGCTGTCACAGAAAATATGTCTAAAATATTAACACTTGGTATGGCCCTGGTATAGCACTGTCAAAAATCTGAATAGAAAGAGGAGAAAAAAGACATAAAATAAGCAAAAGTAGGAAAGCAGTACTGAGGTTAGTCTGCAGATTTCACCCCTGTGTGGCAATATGTGTCCCACTCATCCTAGGATCTAAAGAGAGTGGCTAGGAAGGTAGTGAGAGTCATACAAACATGGAAAGTGGCCTCACCTCCTCTCCTTTTGGAGGGCCCCCTTTCTCCAACTGTGACCAACTGGGCTACAGGCAGAGCAAGGGAGGATGGAAAGATGCAAGCAGGCCTCTGAGCAGAGAGATGAGAAACAGGCATTTACCGAACATCTACAAGGCTCAGCATTGGGTGAAGGCACTGACTGAGTCGGAGAACTCTGTATTCTTACACAACAGACAATCTTCCTACATGATTCAGGCAGTTAACGTGGGAAGCTCTGCACACTCTAACACAATTCACATTTCAGAAGCCAGCCTAATAGAACAGGCTTTCTGGTCTCCAGTAGCTCAGAATCAACAAATTTGAAAAGAGTGCTGCAGAAAAGTAGGTAAAACTGACAGAAAGAAGCAATGGGGACACAACTAAAAGTGAGGATTAAAACGATTTCAGAAAATAAAAATTCAGAAAGTTGTCTGGAGCCACTTGATGTAAGAGGAAACATCTCTTTCCAATTTGGTCTTAAGAGCATAACTATATTATGGTAACAATATCTTGTTAATTATAATTAATTATCTTCACTTAATACTCCATACCTTTAAAAATTATTTCCACAGACATGATGAGCCTCACATAGCTGACATTTCAGAAGGAGCTAATTCCTTAAGGCAGCAAAAATATACAATGAGTCAATCTAATGTAAAGGCAGGAAGTTAAGATACTTCCTGAAAAGTGACTGCATGTAGTTACTATCAAACACATATTGTGTTTTAAAGGCAATCCGATCACCTAAAAAATTCACTTGCTCGGGGGAAACAGATCTCCCTGGCCTTATCCAAATGAGAACACCAAACAACAAAACTGCAGAAGTGCTGTGTGGTTGCTTGGCAACTCCTCCTCTACACACTGGTTTATAATCTACAGGTGCTGGAGTAAAATACGCAGCGCTAGGAAATTCACCCACAAGACAAAGGCAACAACAGCAACAAAACCAGCAGTTTTTAGGCTTAGGCAGACTCAAGTGAACCCCCGTTGGTACGAGTCTCCAGACTGTGCTGAGGGCCACTGCCATGTCATCATGCCTAGCAGAGTGCCTGGCAAACATAGCTTTCCCCCCAACTATCTGGGAAAAGAATGAGTTTTGACTTCTACGCCAAGCTATAAATTAGATTTGATTCTAAGTTATTTCAGAAGCTTGCCAAGGGTCTGCGCACTATAGGGCCTTCAAGGCCCTCAGCTAACACTGTCTTTGAATCTGTAAGGGCAGAAGATAAAGCTATTTGGCATCTTGGCACAGTGGTAAAGGGAGTCAGGTGTGTGTGTGTGTGTGTGTGTGTGTGTGTGTGTGTGTGTGTGTGTGTTGTGGAAGGGGGAAGTTTTGTCAATATGCATTGAAAGTTGTTCTGTCAAACTTAACACCAGACCAGTTCTGGCCATCGGTGTGGTGGGAAAAAAGTGTATAGAGGAATGGATGCAAATAGTTAAATTTCCCAGGGCAAATTCCTTGTGCCTAAGAATTCCCAATTTGTTTTTTTCCCTTTTCTTGTCAGAGACAAGATGTCCTCAACTCGGGGGCAAAAATAGGTGTCTAGACATCTAAATTCATTAACACAGACAGCTGGGAGAGTCTGTAAATCATTGGAACAAAGAATATTTTTCTAGCAGAACAGAAACAAAGTAGTTGGTGCATTCCTTTCTGCAAACCTGGGCTTGCACAATGCTAGAGCAAAGAGGTAGCAGTGGTAGTAGCCAGGTTCGTCAGTTACTGCTCTTGCCAGTTTGTCATACCTGGAACCAAGGCTCATGACAGCAGCAATGCAACAAGAACATCCTTGAGGCCAGAAACGTCTCCATTTTAAAAATGACATTTCCTAGACACACCCTTGTTCTTTAATCCAATGCCTTGTGGGGCAGGGTGGAATGGTGGCTTTAACATCTCAGTAGAAAAATGAAAAGATGTGTCGACATATCAAATCATAGTGAAAGCAAAGAAATCCATGTGCTCCTTTGTATAGTCTTGCAATAATTTCCTCTCTTTCCAAGCTTGGCTCTTCCACAGATATTTCTGGGCTGGGGTTAAGTCTTACAGACCATATAAGAGGTCACAGCTTTTGCATAGCAGCCTTCTTAGTGGTGGTCCTGGATTCACTGCTGTGTAGCAGCATAAGAGAATTCAGGAAGGAGGAAGAGAGAGGAGAGAAAATAGAGAGAGGAAGCCTGGGTCAAGAGAAACAAACTTACAGTAGTTGGGGACTTGGTCTCTCCTAAATACTAGGAACCAGGTGACCCTAGAGAAAGGGGTCTTCCCATGTAGAGAGGGGGAAGTGGCTGTCTCTCTATGTTCCATTGGGGAAAATGAGAAGGCCCTTAATTAGCTTCCTGAGGAAAGACGGCTATCTGCTAGTGTCACTAGCAGAGGAATAGGACAGAACCTCTGGGCCCGGTCTCTCACCCTACTTTTGCAGTGGAGAGTAATGACTCAGGACTATTGGTACTAGGTCCTGGATGAGAGGCATCCAGAGGTCTGACCACTAAGATATCCATTCTCCAAATACTAGACTGTGAGCCATGTGTCAGCTGATCAGCCACATGCTAACAGTATCAGGCTCCTCAATCTCCCAGTACTTGGTCATGACACTGGACCCACATGAACTGGGCTCTGCCTCATCTCAGGCTTAGCTCTTGTCCTCTTTCACTTGCTCACTTTCAGCCATAACAGCCTGCAGTTCCTTGCGCCTGCAGGCTGTTTCATACCTCAGTACCTTTACCTATGCTCTTTCCTATGCATATGACCACTGGGTGACCCAGGAGCCTCATTTTACTTTTATGCACCAGCACAAGCATTGTGTCCGTTGTGGAGTATCTCCATCACAAACCTGAGTGGTTTTTCTTTTTCTGCTTGAACTTCATTGTTCAAAACATTAGCAACATGAGGGCAAAGACATGGTCTATTTTGCTTCCTACCATCCTGTGTCTAGAATAATCCCTGGTGCATTGCAGGCATCTTGCAATGTTTGCTGAAGGAGTTCAACACTAATGGCACGGTGCCTGGCCTGTGGACTCCTCAAAAAACAGTGCGGACTGCAGATTTCTGCATCTCTTGGCACGTGGTTTAAAACATGATGGCTAGTACATGTCTAAAGGGCCACAAAATTCTTTTCCCCAAGAATAAATCACCCTCTAGTCTTCTGTTGCATGACAGACCCTCTTTTTTGATTATTTCTCAAATCCTCTGTGAGGAAGAGCTATAGTTTAAAAGCAGCACATTTTAAATTACTTTCAAACACATCCTGCAGCAGAAGCTTGTGCTAGGTTGCTCACTTGGCCAACACTGAGAGCCGCCAGTTCTTTGGTTTGCCAGAGATTATTCTTCAACCCTGCTTCCATTTTAATTTACATCTGAGAAGCAGGTCTGCTTGCAGAGCACTGACCTTGGAAACTATGCAGACTCATCATATCATGATCAATTTGGGTTTTTATGTGCATATATCTCCATATCCCATTTGCTGCTTGGATAGAGGAGTGAGTATGAGCGAAGGCTGTTCACTGCAAGCTCTGGACAGGGTATTGGGAGAATTAGCTCTTTTCTCTGGCCACAAGGGGCGTTGACTAGACGATCTTTGAAGGCCTCCAAATTCCCAGACATCATCCTGTCCTGTGTTATGAGCATGCTCACATGGACATACCCTAAGCTGACCACAACTGCAGATACTACATGTAAACACGGTAAAAGGAGATGGGTTTAGAACATATTTTTTTTTTCTCAAAAAGAAATAAAAGAAGTTATTTCATGAAACATGCCAATTCAATTCAAACCTCAGAGCCTAGGGTCTGATATTTAAAATCCTGCTTTTCTAAGAAAAATAAAGAACACATATGTATGACATACACAATACATACATACACACACACAAACACACACGGAGAGAGATAAAGAGAGATTGATTTTGCCCATTACAAATGACAGGGGATGGGGGATGGGGAAGAGAGCTAAGTGGAAGCACAGAATCTCTTAACACGGTAAAAACAAATACTCCAGCGGCCCTTGCCAGCAGAGCTGGGTAAGCTTTGCCTCCCATAAGCTGCTGTGTGGTGTGAGAACGGCAGGGTTAACAGATGCAGAGCACAGGCTGATAGGTTTTCTGGCCATAACCTAACAGCTGCCAGAGACTATGGGTGCATTCCATGGAGCATTTATGGGCTCAACAGCACTAGTCTATGACAATTTTATTTAATCATAAAAATATAATAGTAGTCAAATCTTTTTGTAGTTTCAGTTTACTGCTTTCTCAAGTAAAATAAATGGTCTCTCAGATTTCTTCTGCTTTCATCTCTCTGCTCTAAGAATAGTAGGATAAGGTTCCAATTAAGGCCCATTAAACGTCCACGTTGATTCATGTGAGCCGTTTTCTAGTTTCTCTTCCTAACACAATCTCAATGCACCTCGCAGTAATCTCAGTGCTTTTCAGTTGGCTGTGAGGTCGTCTTCCCCTGTACCTACCTTCACTGCTTCCCAGACAAGCATATACCGACTAGTCAGGCAGGTTCAGCTGAACCAGCCATGGCTCGTTGGCCAGAGGCAGACTATCCTGGGACTCCTTGGTGGCTGGGTCAGAGCAGTGTCTGTTAGCAACAGCCCAGAGGCCCAGCTATGGGAAGAAAACCCCATGCTTTGGGGTCCGCAGAGGAACCTTGGAGACAGGAGACTCAGAGTTTTCTCCATCTTCTCAACAGATGGGAGAACATACTCTGACAGCAGAGATAACCTATTTAAGATGGTATTAAGTGTCAGAGCTGACTTGATGGATACAGGGACTTTTCTCATTACGATCAGGGAATCAGGGGGAAACAACAATAGTTTCAACAATATCACAGCTTAGCTCTGGGCCAGGGAATGTGCTAATTACTAAGCAATTGATTTAACTCACTGTGCAAAACAAGCACATGGCATGTTATTAATATGATATACATATCACAGATAAGGATGTATACACCGGGAAGGTAAGTGGCTTGCCTAGGAGCACAGAGCTACAGAATGGAACAGCTGGTAATATATTCAATCAATATACTCATGGTCAAAGCCCTATGTTCTTTTCATCAAGCTTTAAGAGCAAACTATTAATCCCTTAAAGCAGGGACATAATGAGGATTCCAGCGTATCAGATACCAGGAGGTGGCAAAGGCAGCAGAAGACTACAAGGCTGTGATGCTTTACCCTGTCAGTCTGATTAGACTGAGAGCTTCTGAGGATATTAGTAAGCATGTGTTTGTGTCTGTAAGGGTGTTCCCACAGACGACTAACTCAGGGTTGGGAGGACATGCCCTGAATGTGAGCAACACCCTCTCAGAGGCTGGGTGCAGACGATAGAACAGAATGGGAATAAGGAAGAAGACCACTAGCAGGGTAAATCTCTGCTTCTTGGCTGCCAAAAAGTAAGCGGTGTCTACTTCGTCCTAATTGTCCACTAGGCCTCAAACCTTCCAAACTACTATTACTTGGGCAATGATAAGGTCTGCAGTAATGACCCCTCCCACAGCCTTGGACTCAAATTCCAGGGTTGGGAGGATTGGATCTAGGCATTTTGTCATACTGATAGAAAGTCTTGCCCACAATAGAAAATCAGGATCAAGAGGTGGGACTATTGCTGTGACTACCTGAGCATGTGATCCCTGAGCCACTGGAACTAGTCTGTGGAGGAAATTTGGAGGTAGACTACAGAAGCCCTAGAATGTTGAAAGGTGAGCTCAGTGGTCAATTCTGGTAAGAGCTGAGGATGTTGACAGGAATGTGCAGATTATAGACTGTTAAGAGGTTTCAGACGAGAGTCAGGTACTCTAGCGGGTGTTGGACCAGAGTCCTGCGTGTTACACTCTGGTAGAGACTAACTGACATTATATCCATGGCAGGAGACTTTGTGGGATGAGGAGTTTAACGTGATGGACTAATGCCTCTGGTGGAGGAAAGTTCGAGGCAGCCCAGCATTCAGGTTGCGGTGTGGGTGGCACTGACAGCTCTGAACCAAGTTTACAAGAAGAGTTGGAAGCAAAAAGAAGTGGGCAAAGTTCAGGCAAGTTTGTGGACTGGCTAGAAAAGAAACATATTTAAAGCTGCCAGCAAGGAAGGCATAGTTATTAAGGGAATTCATATTATTAAAAAGAAACTGAACACTTGTCACTAGGGCAAAGTAAAAATGTCTTAAAGATACTCCAGAAACAAAAAGGACCCTACCCTTTTCAAGGC
Organism: Psammomys obesus; assembly: GCF_907164565.1. Lineage (NCBI taxonomy): Eukaryota > Metazoa > Chordata > Mammalia > Rodentia > Muridae > Psammomys > Psammomys obesus. The sequence goes on from NW_026596039.1 coordinate 17,039,157, forward strand.
AAGGAACATAAAAGGGTAAACTCAGTTGAAAGCTTTTGCTCTAAGGACAGCTTGTGGCACCCTGCACACCCAAGGGTGCCAGCCGTCCGCCCCCTGGAATTTCAGTCTATTTTTCACATGACCCACGGCTGGGGTCTTGTGACCCCAGGAGGGGAGGGTCAGTACCATCTGACCTGGTGGTAGACCTTATCATTGCCCAAGTGATGCTGGTTTTGAAGGTTAACTTAAGTTGTGGGGTCAGAGAAGCTTCCATCAAGATTTTAGATGAAAGCCTAAGAGACCAAGAAATCTGTAGCAAGGCCAGAATCCTAGTGCAATCCTTGAAAGAATGATACATGAAGCTTTAACAGTGGAGCTGAAGATGTAGTGGAGATCCAGGAAATGAAAGATGCCAAGAGTATGTAATGTCTGCAGAGAAAATTTGGAGGGAATAAGCACAGCCAGACCAGTGAGGGCACAGATGGATAGACCAGTGAGGACACAGAG
>NW_026596039.1:17039652-17081315 GCF_907164565.1 Psammomys obesus
AGACCAGTGAGGACACAGAGGGACAGACCAGTGAGGACACAGAGGGACAGACCAGTGAAGGCACAGAGGGGCTGCCTAAGTCCTCTGGAGCTTATGGAGCTGTGAAAATGCTGCTTCTTCTTCTGCTGCTACTTTGTCTTCCTCTTCTTCCTCCTCCTCTTCTTTCTGTTTTTTTGTTTTTTTTTTTTGTTTTTTTTTTTTTGAGACAGGGTTTCTCTGTGTAGCCTTGGCTGTCCCGGACTCTCTCTGTAGACCAGGATAGCCTTGAACTCACAGAGATCCATCTGCCTCTGCCTCCCAAATGCTTCGAGCATGTGCCACCACACTCGGCAAAAAGCTTCTTAAATCAACTCATTCAAAGTCAGAGCAGATTTACTGTGATATTGCCACCAAGATAGGGAGAAAGAACCCACCTCAAAAGTAGAGCCACTGTTTCAGAGCATGAGTCAAACAAACTGTGACCTGGCTAACAAGGTGATATTTAATTTTTACAATGACCTCATGAGTTAAGGCCATTGTCTCGACAGCAGGGAAATCAACACTCAGATAGCCTGTCATAGCCCAGACGCTCTCTGAGAGGAGAGGATGAGGTAGGACCCTAGCCCTTAACACTCCTCACACTGCCACTTTTCAAATACAAGGTGGCTACATCCTGACAAAATTGTTTTCTTTGACCCTAGAAGTCAGCAGTTACAACAGTGACATTTCTTTTAGAAAGATAAATTATAATGCCAAAGAAATGGCTAAAGTAAATTTTAACTATTAAGTTTAGATTTGGTCAGTAAATGGAATATTTTAAAATCTAGTCATTTTGACCTTTTCTGTAAGATCACACAGAGAGAGAGACTTCTGCCATCTTGCCATCCAATATTTATTCAGGATATAGTTAATGTGCCTGGCACTGACATATGTACCACTAATGAGGACTTTGTTCTTAAGGTATTTAACATTTTAGCAGGGTAAAAAGACAAAATGAAACAGATAAAATAACAAATGAGTAACAAATGGGTAACAAATGAGTGAAGGAAAATAAAGTATGGAAACTGAAAAACAGTGACTGCGTGTCTGGCCCACAGGTTAGAACCTTGGCAGATGCTATGATAACAGGACAGGTAAGAACAAACTTTTGGAAGTGAGCACCAGAAATTATGGTGATTTCTGAGAGGAAGAAAGCAGCAAGGATGAAGGCCTGAGTAGAGAGTAAGGAACAGCCAGAAAACAAATGTAACTAAAGTAGTTGTGATTTTTATCCTTCAAAATGAACAGGGCTAGAGAGATGGCTTAGCAGGTAAGAGCACTTTCTGCTTTTTCAGAGGACTTGAGTTTGCATCCCAGGATCCATGTCATGTACGTAACTACTTGTAACTCTACCTGTAACTCCAGCTCCAAGAGACCCTAGATCCCGTCTAGGGTCTGGTCTAAGATCCGTCTAAGATCCTGGTCTTCTCAAGCAGGATCTTGAGATCTTCTCAAGACTATAAAGGTATAGACCTTTATAGTCTATACCTGGGTATTTTATTTAAAAAGTTCCTCTATGACCAAAAGCATAGATTCAGAAAAAATTTGAATTATCATCATTTGTGAGTTAAACTGACAAAAGAGTCCTTCTAATTTTGGGCATACATGACAGCCCAAAAGATTTTTTAAGTGAGCAAAAGATAGGCCTGTGAACACTGCTGAGCATTTATCTCTGCACCTTGGGCAAGGGATCTGGGTTGGACAATCCTTTGTCCATCTTCTGATGCTTTGAAGCAGGCCTAGCCTTAAAATGCACATGTAAGTTATTAATCTATGTCACCCTTGTGGCTAAACTAAACCACTGAATTAAAAATTGAGGCTCAGTAACTTGCACAGGGTCACAGTGCTTGGGTGTCAAAGCCAGCTGACCTTAGAGCCTATGCTCAGAATCACCATAGCATTTAACTTTTTGTATGATTGAGTTAAGTTCAACATTTCAATTGTATATTCATCCAGAGCCTATTTAGAGCCTCCTCTCCTGCTACTGTGTCAGCCAAGGCAAGAATGCCTGGTGCAACTCTATTACTTATCAAGAAGCAATCCCCATAATGGTCCTTGCACAAAGAAGTGTGATAGTCTTAAAGTCTTTCTTTAAGAGCTGAGGCTGAGGCTGCATGCAGATTCCGGCATTGCCTGCTATACTCCACTTTGTTCCTTGCAAGGCAGCCACTGTTAAGCCAGGAGTTTCTCAGAAACTCTCAGGTGGTTTGTAAAATAAATGAATGTGTGTGTGTGTGTGTATATATATGTATATATATATGTATATATATATATATATGTATATATATATATATATATATATATATATAATCCCCCCTGTGGGCTTTTCTTTAGACATGATGAACCCCCATCTTATAGCTACCATAAGGAAGAAAATGTAGAAAGGTGAATGCTGATGTGACGCGTGAAGAATGAGTTGCTGACACTGGGAGAACAGGAAGCCCTTGAGTGATGGACGTTCTCTTCACTCTCAGCCCAATGCAGCACATGGGCTAGATGAGCTCAGTATGTACCAAGTAGGTGTGACCCGGGATGGATCACCTGCCTTTGAGAAAGACAAAGAGTGAGATAAGGATGTTTGAGCAGGACTTAGACCAGCTCTGAGAGCTCTAAAAGCTGGACTGTGATTCTGGAAACTGCTAGGCAAGCACTCTATTTCCGTATTAACTGCCATTCTCAAAACACAGCTGAAGCCAGGGCTGTAAAGCTCAGCAGAAGAGCACTTGCCTACCATGTATGAGGCTCTGATTTCAAGCCCTACCATGGCAAACAAAATAACACAAAACTTCACAAAGGGCAGTGAGATGGCTCAGCCAGTGAAAGTGCTTGCTGCCAAGCCTGAGTTCCCCGAACTCACAGGGTAGGAGAGAACTGACTTCCATAAACTGTTCTCTGATTTATATGCATACACACAAATTAAAAATAAACTAAAGGGGGATGGAGAGATGGCTCAGAGGTTAAGAGCACTGTCTGCTCTTCCAGAGGTTTTGAGTTCAATTCCCAGCAACCACATGGTGGCTCACAACCATCTATAATGAGATCTGGTGCCCTCTTCTGGCATGCAGACACATGCAGGCAGAACACTGTGTACATAATAAATAAATCTTTAAAAAAAATAAATAAACTAAAATAAAGTACAACAGCACAAAGGAAAGTATGAGGCTCTAGCTTAGTGGCAAATAACCTGTTAAGCTACTGCAATAAATGACAACCGAGTCTTTCTTAACTGAAGATGAAATAAAACGAATAAATTACTTATGTGTGCAGGGAAATGCCTGACAGGAATGTAACAGATTCCTTCAGAAATGATCATTAAAAAAATGGCAAGGCAGCCAGGCATGGTGGTACACATCTTTATTCCCAGCTCTCAGGAGGCAGAGGCAGGTGGATCTCTGTGAGTTTAAGGCCAGCCTGGTCCAGGACAGCCAAGGCTACACAGAAAAACCCTGTTTTGAAAAACAAAACAAAACAAACCCCAAATACCTTGGCTCCGATTCAACACTACTATATTTGATATGAAATAAAGTATTTTTACCACATATGCAAAGTTTTCTGCTCTTACAGAAACATTATGGTTTAGTTGCAGAAAACAGTAACTTCTAATATTTTCCTGTCATGTAAGTATCAAGTTAGTGTATCTTTGTATTGTGTTTGATTTTAAAAAATGCTGTTGGAGTTGCTGACTTTTGAGTTTCTTTTTTTAAAAATAATTTATTTAACTTTATTTTATGTGCATTAGTGTAAAGGTCAGATCCCTTGGAATGGGCAAATGGACAGTTGTGAGCTGCCATGTGGGTGCTGGGAATTGAACCCCTGTTCTTTGGAAGAGCAGACAGTGCTCTTAACCACTGAGCCATCTCTCCAGCCCCTGAGTTTCTTAAAAAAAAACAAAAAACAAACAAACCGCTATGATATGAATTTGTCTTCAGGTTAGGACAGAATTCCCAATAATTTCAAAGGCCCTAAGCATACTCTAAAAAATTTATGTTAGCTGGGCATGGTGGTCCACGCCTGTAATCCTAGCCCTTAGGGAGGCAGAGGCATTTGGATTGCTATGAGTTCAAGGCCAGCCTGGTCTACAAAGTGAGTCAGGTCAGCCAGGACTACACAGAGAAACCCTGTCTCAAAACAACAACAACAACAACAACAAAATAACAAATACAATTTTATTTTTGAAATTATATTTAATTACATTTCTCCCTTCCCTTTCCTCCCTCCAAACCCTTCCATATACCCCTCCCTGTTTTCCTTCAAATTCGTGGCTTCTTTTTTCACTAACGGTTATTGCACAGTTATGTATTTGCATATGCATATATATTCCTAAATACAACCTGATGAATAATGTTACTTGTATGTACATTTTAAGGGTTGGCCTTGTGGCACTGAACAAACCAGTTGGTATGATCTTCCCAGTGGAAAGCTACCCCCCTACTAAACATACTTTTTTCATTCTGCACTATGTATGTATATGAAGTGATGGTCATAATACTGATGAGTATAAAATATCAATCAACTTTGAAAACTGCTGAAGATGCTCTATGACCTATGGTATCAAATGTTCAGTGAATATTAATTTTTATGTAAAAATAAATAGGCATACCCATCTAATTAGTATCACATTTGCCCCAATTTTTAGTAAACAGTGAAGTCGTATGTATACTAAGGATTGTTTTTAAAATAAATTTCTTTATGATTTGCTATCAGTAAATGTTTGCTTTCTATACCTATTTTATATACCTACTCACTTAGGGTCATGAAACAATTTCTTGGACAAAAAACTTTCCTGAGTTGAGAAAGTATAAAGCTCTGATCTGTCTTTACGGTACTATAGAGAGGCTGGATGGGCCAGGTGGGGAAAGTGATCTTTCCTTTCAATTATCCTAAGACTGTAGTTGGGGTACCTGGACTCCATCAGGCCTTTCCAAGTGAGACAGGCAGTCACTAATCAAAATCAATATGCAAAAGTGCTTACTCCCAGGACAGTAATATTCAGGCAGTCACACAATCTTTCATTTAAGTTAATTTAATTATCAGACCAAATTTAATTATCCAATACAATGTAAATAAAGTGAGATTCTGACAGCACATATTAATTATGTTCATTATAATAATTAAATGGGAAAGAATTTAGAAAGTTACGAAATGTTATAAAACACAGGGAAGCTTTTGATTAAAACATCATTTTAATTAGACAGTATAAACCTATAGGAAACAGATGATTGGTTCCATCACGGACAGGGCATTACTTTTTATTATCTGGCTTACTCTTCTGAAGTGATCTGTGGTATCATGGGGCTCAGCCCTTCCAGTTAATTGACTAAGTGGCAGCAAGTTTAAAAAAAAAAAAAAAAAAGGCCAGTCCTTTATGCAAAGCAGTTACCTAATCAAACAGACTTAGGCTGCAACAAGATTTCAGGCCCGCAGTTTTGTAGAGAAACATGCTGTTTCCCTAGTAGGAAATGAAGACTTCTCTCTGGAAAAACATGCCCAGCGATTTAACATGAAACTTTCTCCCAGAAGGCTGAGAACAGGGGTGGGTGAGAAGGGCAGCATGGAGCCTGCCTGTGAGGTGAGGCTGCCCAGATGACCAGATACAAGCTCCACAGACATGGACAATGGGGCAGAGCTTAGAGCTGGTCTTACCACGTCTCCTTAGCAAATGGTCACTTCCAAATTCCTGGGTTTGTGCCAGAGAGAAAGGGAATTAAAGAGTTCCACTCTAAAGGAAAGCAAACACACAGAAACTCCCCAGTTTCACTGGAGACAAGTAGTTATCACTTCAGTGACGTGTGGCTGTCTGCCTTATGCTGTCTTCTATGTAGCCTAACCAGAGCCTGCCACAGATCCCCACTTGGGCTAGAGGACACATCAGACAAACCAACTGTGGCTGCTGACAGTGTGGACACACGCAAAGCCTAACAGGTCATCTCTGAGAAGTCTGCTGTGTCTGCCAATGGTTCTTCTTCTCCTCAATTCATGCCAGGAAACAGGTATACTAAGCTTCAAATGACAAGGTGCCGCCAAAGGCAGGCAGCTTACTAAGCTGTCTGGTGCTGACAGACACCAGAGGGGAGTAAGAAGGATCTAAAAACTACAAGGGCGGAGAATCCTCCTGAAATCAGAATGCTAGTCTGTCTATGGTTCTAGTTGCAGAGTGTTAATGTCATAGGCTCAAGACATTTTTAGGCAAGAATATCTATGTATAATCTTTCTCATCCTCTCCTTTCTTTGTTTATCAGGTGAAGTATACATAATTTAGCAGTTGAAACATTTTGCCCTACAATTTAGCAACACACACATACACACTTCTCAAGAAGTACTCTACTTTTCAAAAGTCACAGATCCAAAAAAGTAAAGGGGGAGGATTCATCTAAGATCACATAAGTAGGGTAGAAGCAGAGCTGAGCTAAAACCCAGGCTCTCAACTGGCTAAATTGTGTTCTGGGTTTATTTATACCTTCCTAGAATCCTTAGGGGTCTCTGGAACAACACACACACACATGCCCAGAAGCTCTTGGGATACGGAGGGTAAAATGGTAGCTTGTAGCATACTGCCATCTCATGCAAGCTGTCCAAGGTGTCCATCAGTGAGCAAAAGTGGATGGCCTGTCACACACTTGACTTTCTTAAATCTCCCAGTGCCTTTCTTTGTTTCAGGAGCTTTAACTTGCTTCTTAGAACACTGTTGCCTACCTAACCACCTGAAGCAGGAATTAACTTTGTACTGATGGCTTCACTGTAGTGCTGAAGAGGTGAGAAAAAGCACCTGGGCACAACAGCACCAACATGTCTACAGGACAAGGGTGATGCTAACAAATTGCATTGCTACAAACTTTTGCTTTTCACAATTATTATCCTTTGTATCAGTTTTTAATTTCATTCGTATTTTATCATGTTCTGCTTTCTCCTCATAAACTGTCGCATTTCAGCAACTATCTCAGAGCTGAACTGGCTCTCTGATTCTGATTTACTGATGATCAGTTTAGCACTTTGCCCTTGTGGGTGGTAAGGTACCAAAAGCACAAGGTCTGGCTTTATTCACTTTTCTAATTCCATTTTCTGAGTGACATCATCTTTTAACAGTGACCTCCAAATCTTCCTGCATCCTTTTCTTCTTCCAGCTAGGCCTGATGGGACAGTGGCTGTTGCCACCACCTCCTCCTTCCCTTCTTTCCCCTCCTAACACCCATTTTCTCTTCCACTCCCACTCCTATGTTCTCTCTACCCATTGCAGCTGCTTTTTCCTTACCACTTCAAATATATGTTCCCATGCCCATCTCTGTTCACTCTGGTGAGACCAGAGACACTAAGGTGAAGATGGTGAAGGGGAGGACTGCTGTATGACCTAGCAGCAGCAAGAAAAGCTCAGAAATCCCACAGAATCCTGAATTCCATAAACTTACCATAATAAGAGTTGGCTCATGCAAAAGTTTCAAAGCATAGTAGCATGAGATTCACTGAAAGAATGAAACCTCTTGGCACAGAGCTACACACAACCAAACAGCTCACTCAAACTGCTCAGCTCTCTACACATGCAGCCATTGTGCCATGATACATGGCGCAAGTCACTTACATATAACAGGAAGTTGAAAGGTTAACCAAGAGTGTCCACACAAGGAAAAGCCATTAAAGACGATATTCTGGTGTATTATGAAATGCAGAAAGTAGGACATGAGTACAAATGCAATATGACTTCAACTACATAAAATCATTCACTGAGAAGACTCTGGAAGGAAAACTGCTAGTGGCCATTTCAGATACTGAGACCAGAAACGATGGGGATTCCATTTTATTCTTTATATTCTCCATATCTTTTCATTAAAAATAAGGAATGCCTTGTGATCATAACCATGAGAAGAAGCTTTAAAGTGAGATAAAAGTCATCCCATAGACTGACACACACACAAAGGGAAGAAATCCATGAAGGAGGGTCCCCTCAACCAATCTTTTCCTGAGTAGTTTTTTTTTTCTTTCTTTCTAATTAAAAAAATATTTTATTTATTTTATGTATATGCATGTTCTATCTTCATGTACACTTACATGCCAGAAAAAAAGGGCATCAGATCTCAATATAGACGGTTGGGAGCCACCATGTGGCTGGGAATTGAACTCAAGACTCTGCAAGAACAGCCAATGCTCTTTAAGTGCTGAGCCACCTCTCCAATTCCTGAGTAATTCTTAAGAGCTTTGTCAACCTACTGGGCCTGGTCTTTAGAAACAACAAAAACCTGGCTGTTTGCAAGGGAAGAAGCTTCCTGAATATTTCCACAGTGGGAGGTGACAAACATTTGCTTACTGCCAACAGTGTCTGGGAAAAAAAAAAATATTGTTCCTCTACACACCTAGATCTTCTACATGTTAATCACAGGAATGTTTTTCTAAAATGGACTGCCCATTCCTTACTCTTCTTAAAGAGAATGCACTGAAGGTCCACTTTGCCGCCATGCTTCCTAAGGGTGAATGCTCCTATGAATCTACAAGACTGCCTTGTTCTCGCTGTCGTCATTAGACACGCAGTGGCAGCTCTCAGTGGGCAACTTCTTGCCTAGGCTACGACAGCACATTGATCTCTTCTCTTGTTTTCCTCTTGTGTGTTCTGATAAATCTAATAGGCACATTTGTTTGAGAGTAGCTTAAAATAAAAACCAGTGAGCTTAGAATAAAAGTTAGTAGGATGTTCAGATCTTTTTCTGAGTTATAATCTGTACAATCAAGTTTCTGTCTAGATAAAACAATATAAATGAGGTGCTTAAGTATTAGTTTGATATGTTAGTTGTACATGATTTATTTAAAAAATAAAGTGAAAAGAGAAAGAAAGTGCCTCATTATCATCTTCTAATTTGTAACAAACATTCTACCTTCATAAAGCAGGAGAATACAGTCATAGAAGCCCTCATCAGAAACCAAACAAAGCAGCCAGGAGCAAAACTATGCCTGTCACTCAATCAGGAGAAGCCAGAACCTTGCCGTCTTAGTTTCTGCCTCAAACCATCTGGAAGCTTCTGAACACGCAGGCAGAGCAAGGCCAAGGACAGCTTTATATGTTTTGCTCAGCGATCTGAGTCAAGAGATGCAGAAGCTTCCTTATCCCAGTGAAAGCACTGGAGTCCATATGGTATGGGAGTCGAAGCTGGCTGGATAGGAGGGAATGGATGCTTCTGTGTACTTTAACATGTTTCACTAAAAGACTTTACCTTTATAGCTCTAAGAGGAGGCCCTTGTGCTATCTGGAGCAGATCAAATATCTTTTTAAAGATAAAGCCAGAAACATATCCTGGGAGCCTGGTCAAGGGCCTTCACATAGGACAGATGGGTTCCAGCAGGCTAGCCTGTCTTTTCTCACTTGAATACCCCACACCCTCAGTGCTGGGAGTAATCTAAGGTACCTTCCAGAGCCTCTTACCTGGTTATCTGGGTGGTTGACAGTGAAGTAGCCCACACAGACGATGACCTCATGAAGGAGGCTTTCACAGGAGACTTGACTGCAGTGGCCCAGCAGGGAGCTAGCCATGTGCCGGAATGCAAGGGACAAGCCCTCGGCCCCTACAATAGACTGACAGACAAGGAGCAGTTAGAACTCCCAGCCCAGAGCCAGGACTGCACAGCAAACAGCAAGACCAGGCTCTGCACACTCTTATGTGGCTAGAGGGACATGACATTTTTTTTCTTTCTTTTTTAAAACATTTATAAGTAGCATGTATTTAATAACAGAGGTCCTGTTTTTAGAACAATGGAGAAAAGGAACTAATGGTACAAGTTAGAGAGATTCTTAGCTTTCAAATAGCCTAGTTGTCAAATGTTTGTAGGGAAGTTTGCTTGAACCTGGAGCTTTATTTATTTTATTTTTAAAATTTCTATATGAATTTTTTACTGGAAAAAAATTTATACACTATTTTCATTTCCCCTTTCCAAACTCTCCAAGAATCTTCCTACCCAAGTCCACATGCTTTCTCTCTTTAAAAAACAAAAACAAAAACAAAAACAAAAACAAAGGAAGCTTCCCCAGATACACACAATGGAAACCAAAAGTATCATGAACTTGCCTATGGTACTATGGATAGCAGTCAGCTCAGGGGTTCTTAATCTAATAAATGACCCAAATAAATGTAAAGTTTAACCTGAAGGACAGAAAATAGAGCAGAACAAATGCCCACAACACACCTATCGAAACACTCTCTACCTAAAGCAGTTATTTATTCCATGCTTAATAACTTACATTTTCTCATTAGATAAGAATTCGTATTGTAGAAAATACGTAGAAATGTAAATACTAAAATTTATCTGTGAATGTGCTGTGTAAGCTAATTTCTAACATTTTTTTTTTTTTCTGAAGGGTGAAATCTTTTTTTGTGCACAGCAAAGACTCTTTCGTGTCTGTAGGCTCTGGAGACAGTGCCCAGGGGCCTCCCTACTCTAAGGAGATAGTCCATCACTGGGCTATGTCCCCCGCCTTTGTACAGGGATAAATACCCATTTCTAATTATTTACTTATGCTCAAAGAGAAAGAGAAATCTAAATAAGGATCTATTATTCAAATAAAGAGGGCTCTAAAACAAAGGCTACTGAGAGAATGTGAAAAACCAAACCAAATCAAAATAAAATATCCTTACCCCAAACTAGGGAGCCCTTCAGCTATGAGGCTTCTGGGATCTTTTTTTTTTTTTTTTTTTTTTTGCTTCTGGGATCTTTTCTCCAGACAGGCTACGGGCTGTCAGTGGTGGGCGACTTGGGAGGAGAGTCTGAGTCTGCCTGTGCAGCCTGAAGCTTCTATTTAATAAACATGTCAAGCAGACAGAGCGACAGGAGGGCAAAGGGGAGAGGCGAAGCCCACAGAATACACTTGCAGCCCACACTGGAATGAGGCACTGCTGCTGGCCTGTGGGAAAGGCACTGTTTTACACTCATCTCTTTATTTGAGGTCTTCTTGGGTTTGAAGCCAGGTCAGATGACTGTAGCTTGGAAATTCAGTTAGTTCACTATCTAGCTTCAGGGAAACATAGCCCTCCAGGTGGGCACTGCTGTAATGCTGTGACTGCTGACCTTAAGAGTGTCTCTGTCACAGTTCTATTGTAATGCTAGGACTGCTGGCCTTAAGAGTGTCTTCTGTCACAGTTCTATTGCACCAAGGCAACCCCCACCCCAAGTATTTTCAAGCCCCAGACATGTCAGGAGGGCCTTGTTCCTTTAAATCAAGTCTTGACACCTTCTCAGTTCAGCCCTTATTTAATTAGTTGCGTCCAGCATGCTGTGACCTAGTGCCCTCTGTTTAACCTTCTCTGATAAGAGCAGGTCAAGGGGCATGTATGTTTGAATATAAAAATCAAACCATTTTTTTTTCAAGGAAACTATATTTCCTTTCTAGCTGGAATTAATTGCCAAGTCAGTACATTGATTTGTTTCTTGAGACCACCTTCAATTGTTAAAAACTGTCACTGCAAACGCAATATACAAGTATCACTGACCTCTAGGCCACCTGTGCCCATATGATTCCAGGGTGAACTCGCACTCTTTGTTGAGGGGAGAGATATTTTAACAGCCTTATTGGCATATGATGAAAAGGTTTTCGTGTATAACCCTTTTGTTGTTGTCACATGATAGGTTTTTCACACAAAACAAGCACACAGATGCATGGCTGTGAACACACGGAGAGTAGCATGAATGCTACATTTGGCACTTTTTGATTCAACATCTGCCAGGAGGCTGAGTGAATGCTTTATCTTCATAAGCCACATAGTAAGGAACTCAGAAACAGCATCCACAGAAACACCCTCCAAGTGGGTTGTCAAGGGCGGGCCTAGACGCAGAGACTACAGGGTATCACGCCATGTGTCTAGGGCCTAGCAAAGGATGACTACCACAGCACCACTGTGATGTAGATGTTTCGTGAGGCAGATGTTTCTAATTTGCTTTAGATGAAGGTGCTGAACATAATACTCAGATGGTGGGACTGTTGAGTCAGTCAGGCTCCATCTCAGGGGTCTGATGAGCATGAGCGTCTACGGCACTTTGAATTCCTGTGATGGTGGGGGGTGTAAGGAGGAAGCCAACATCCTCCTCAATCATCTTGTCCTCACATCATCTTCTTCAGTAGCTTAGGCCACCTGCCTCATTTCAGTTTTCTTCTTTAGTTCCTGCTAGCCTTTTAGGTTCACTTCCAAGTTTTCTCAAGTCAGATCCCTGCTGAGATGCACATTTTCTTTCACTCCTCTGGAAATCTCTTTCCCCATCCTTCATGAAGTCTTATCTTTGACATAGAGCTGTCTCTATGAGCTAGACCATGAATATTTCTGATCATATCTATCAGGAAAATAGTATTTTCTTCCCAAACTCTTTCACTATTGTACAGTGCAAACACTTGTAAACTTATCTGAGCTTTACATACTTGCTCATCAGTGGTGTCTGTTTGGACAGATGTGTCACTTAGTTTGCCAAACAGTGGTGTAGTTCCTAAATGCTACCAAATAGTTGACAATTCTCTTACTAAAGGTGGGACCTATGTCCCTCTTTCAACCTGGGAAGATTATGAGTGATTCAACTAGTATGTACGTATATGCATATATATGTATACTCATATGCTTGTTGTTGTTGCTGTTATTTTTTTGAGACAGAGTCTCATGGAGACCTGGGCTTGCCCCTAGCTCATTATATAACTGAGGTCTTCAACTCCTGTCTTTTGTTGTTGTTGTTTTGCAGGACAGGGTTTCTCTGTGTAGCCTTGGCTATCCTGGACTCTGTAGACTAGGCTGGCCTTGAACTCATAGAGATCTGCCTGCCTCTGCTTTCCCTAGTGCTGGGATTAAAGGCATGTGACACCGTGCCTGGCATGAACTCCTGTCTTCTTGCTTTTCTTCTTCTCCCCTTTTTTTCTTCTAACCATTATCAGGCTTTTAAAATTACTGTTATTTTAAAAAGATATATTAACTTATATGTATACATGAGTGCTTGCAATTCATGTACATATGTGTGCCAAATGGATCCCTGGTGCCTACAGAAGCCAGAAGAGGCCGTGTGATCTCCTGAAACTGAACGTACATGTGGTTGTCAACTTTATACGGTGCTGCGAACTGAGCGTGAGCCTTCTAAGGAGCAGCCAGTGATCCTAAGTGTTGAGCATCTCTCAGTCCCCTTAACATTATTTTTGAGACAGGGCCTAACAATGTAGTACATTACTACATTGTAGTACAAATTTGTAGTAATCCTGTACCTCAGTTTCCAAGTACTAACTACAGTGAGTGTGCTTGATATATAGCTATATGACTTCTGAAACCAGGTCATAAAAGCCATGCAGCTGCTGTTGGTTCTTTTGGAACATGTGCTTTTCAGAAGCTTCCTCTTAGGACCTTCCCTCTCTGGACTCTGGCATGATCTTTTGAGAAGCCAGTATCATAAAGATAAGCTGTATATAGGTACTCTGGCTGATTGTCCTACATAAACAGTCTTTGAAGTATCCCAGGCATCAACCATGAGTAAAGGAGCCTCTGCATAACTTCAGTTCCTAGTTCTACAAGGCACACTTACCTTCTCTCCCTTCTCCTCCTTCAGCCTTGTGATTCTCTTGTCATCAGGGAAGAGAGCCAAGCCATCCTGATGAACTAGGAAGAGCTCTATACAAACTGTGGACTCAGGGTCTGAGATCATAATAAAACTGATCACACTGCTATTGTTTACTCCATTAAGCTCAAGTATTTGTTTTTAAATGCATAAAAATAATAACTGGTTTAGGTATGTATTTTTTCATAATCTGTGATAAAAAGGAAATCATTTTATTTGAGTCTAACTGATGGGAAGACTGATGGGCCCTATATTCTGAGGTCCTCTGATTAAAAAACAAATGTCATATGCAACCAAAAGTAAGAATCATTGGCATTTTCTGGAGCAGATAGCTCTCATTTAGGTGTGTCCGTAAAATGCTCCAACTGCTTTGGAAGCAGAAATACGTTAATCCCACAGGAGGGACTTCTGCTCTTGTGATGGATAAAGTAACTCTACAAAGTTAAAAAATACAAGTTCCTATGATACAACTCACGGTCTTCCTTTCTGAGCAGAGTCCTAGGAAGACAGAGATTACCTGAATGTGGGCCATCAGTTTCACCACAGAAGTGCTTCTTCCAGTTCAGGGCAGTGGAGGCCACTATCTGCACAATACAGCTCCAAAGCCCCTTTTCCTTTTAATAAGTAATTCATCTAAATTATGAGCTCATCATCTGCCAAGTTTGTTCCTTTTTTAATGAAATCAATTGACAGTTAATAAATGGACAGGGAAAATCTATTCCTTGGGGCCTGCTCTGTTCTACAGGTTCAGTGTTTTTGAAAATTAGATTTCCTACTAGAAAAAAGTCTGTTTTTAAGCTGTGGTATTTAAAAAAGCCATTTTCTTTCTTTAGCTATAAAAAATTAATTTATAGGGGTTTGCACAGTTATATATAAATGAATTTTACTTTGGACACAAATCAGTTAAATCATCTATAGAGCGTTATATCAATCAAAATAATTAATAAATTTTGGTTCTATTTCTATAAGAAAACATTAGTTTCCTTAATACTTAAAAGTTAATGGGATGATAATACCTTTACCTAAAGAATTCAAGACAGAAGATTTATAAGTAGCAGTGTGGCATAGGTTAAATTTAAGGAGTAGAGAGTCTTGTTTCAGCTAAGTAAGACCTTAAGCAAATTATTTGCCAGCTTTTCCATCTGTAAAATGGGTACAATAATTTTTTTTTGTAATAGTTATGAGAATAAATGAGAAAGCATGTGTGGAACATTTAACATGCAACAGAAATCAGAAGCTTAATGAATTATACACTTTGCAATTCTATTTATTGCAATCTGGGATCTCAAATTCCAGAGAAGAACCTCCCATTATATATACATTAAAATATAAACTTTTTGGAGTCTAGAAAGATGGCTCAGCAGTTGGTAACACTAGTTGTTCTTCTAGGTTTAATTCTAAGCACCCATATGGTGGCTAGCAACTGTCTATAGCTCCAGTTTTAGGGGAGATCTGACGTCCCCCCTTCGGCTTTTACACATGGTGCATAGACACACATGCAGGAACATCATAGAAATGAAAATACATAAATCTTTGAAAGGTTTAAAAACAGATGAACTTTGCGGGGCTTGGGAGACAGGGCAGTGAGTAAAGCGTTCACTGCGCAGGAAGGAGGACTGTAAGCTCAGGTTTCCAGCACCAGTGTAAGAAGTCTGGCGTGCTCATGAGTGCCCATCACCCTGTGCTAGGAGTACAGGAGGCAGCTGAGTCCAGGGGCTGGCTGGCCAGCAAGTCTACCATAAATGGTGAGCTCCAAGTTCAGTGAGAGACTCTGTCTCCAGTCTCAAAAAAAAGGTAGGGCCAGGCATGCATGGTGGCACACACCTGTAATCCCACTACTCCAGAGGCAGAGGCAGGTAGAGCTCTGTAAATCTGAGGCCAACTGGTCTATGCAGGAGTCCCAGCAAAGACTACACAGTGAGATACATAGTGAGACTGTCTCAAAAAAAAAAAAAAAAAAAAAAAAAAAAGATGGAGAGCTATAGAAGGGAGGACTCAGCTTCCACATGCATATTCGAGGACACACACAGACACATGCATGTGCACACACATACTAACTTTTTGTTGATTTTAACATCACCTGAACCACAGTTTAGTACCTGAAAAGCAGGCAAGTTAAGAACTGCGAAACTGTTGAAGAACCGTAAACTCTGAATGGCTACTTGGATGGTGTTCTGGGTGTAGCTGTCCTTGGGGCTGGCAGCGCTGGGGTCTGAGATAGAGCCGTGGAAGAGGATACAGTAGAGCATGTGTAGAACTCCAGCCAAGTCTGTGGCTTGAAGAGCAGCTGTCAGCCCTGTGGGGTCCTGGTGATTATTGTCAAATATGCTGTAGGACCTGACAAAGAAACACACAACTCTGAGAAAGAGCTAGTTAAAGGATGTTATCATTTTTATTAGGCTAAATGGAACACAACAAGTCGACCGTTAAAAATAAACCATCTGAGTTGTGTAATGAGGTAACAAGAAACCTGTAGAAACAAATGTAGCCTCCCCACTGAGGGACTGGGGGCTTCCCTTTCCTTCCCCAGGGCGATGAGCCTGCTGCAGCAACGCTAACTCAACACCTTGGAATTTGGCAGCCCAGGACAACCCCACTATCTCCAGGGCCTACATCTGGGCAAACTGCACAGTCTGTGAGAGCTCTGTGGACTCAGAGATGCAGAATATTGTAGTTTCCTTTTCTGGATCTTCAAAGGGAATCTTCTGAGGGTAAGCACCTACCAGGAAAACACAGGCGTTCAAACTGAGGGGAGATATTTTGAAGGCACTCAATACTGAAACAGTATTAGTGGTAGATATTGTGGAGGCCATGGTCCCCAAAACAGTCAGATTAGGTCTACCATGAAATCAGCTTAGTCACCAAGCTATGTACCTCTACTGATGAAACAGAAGAGGCAGTTCAGTAGTAAATGAATTCAAGTCAACAGTTAGACAGCAAAGTTTTCCTAAATCTCTCTCATTCCTGAACTAAGGCATACAAAGCTTTAGGAACCAAGAGCATGCAGTCAAAGCATAGACAGCTGCCGAGTACTCACTCACCTCCGCACCCTCAGCTTCCAGCCAGAAACAACCAA
This sequence comes from Psammomys obesus, assembly GCF_907164565.1. Classification (NCBI taxonomy): domain Eukaryota; kingdom Metazoa; phylum Chordata; class Mammalia; order Rodentia; family Muridae; genus Psammomys; species Psammomys obesus. Next base: position 17,056,298 of record NW_026596039.1, read on the forward strand.
GATTACTCTGAGGAAACGCCCCTCCTTACCTCACTGCTAGCGTGCTTGATGGGCCTTCCTTATTGACTCTAGCACAAGGGTGCCTAGGCCCAAGGTTAAGCTGTGCATTTTATCTCCCTAGCTGTTCAGCACATGTCACACTCAGAGCTACCAGGCCACAGAGAGGCACTTTTGTCACTGTACTTCGACAGAATTCTCACCTTCCTTAGCCGGCTCTGAGGAGATTTGAGTTTTGGAGGTGTGATAGACAGGGCCTCCGTCTAGAGGGACAAACTCTAATGCCCCTTGGTTCTGTTACAAGCAGGTCAGTTACTGCCTTTTTTCATGGGACCTGACTTTTCTCCGAGAAGCTGGAAGGCTCTGCTCAGTGTCTTTCCTTCATACTGTACCATCGGTACAGCCCTCAGCAGACGTGCCCATGCTGCTCGACTGCCATGCAATGACACCCTTCCCTGTTCTTAACACTAACAGATTCTCCTTTACCATTTGTCATCCTTTAAGCTGAAGTGCAGAAGGGAGAGAGGCACTAAAGATCTGTGCTTAGGGGCTGAAGAGATGGCTCAGTAGTTAAGAGCACTGTCTGCCCTCCCCAAGGACCTGGGTTCAATTCCCAGCACCCACATGGCAGCTCACAACTGTCTGGAACTCCAGTTCCAAGGGATCTGACACCTTCATAGTAATGCACATAAAATAAAAAATAAATAAATAAGATCTGTGCTTACTTACCTCATCATCTTGCTAAGATTTTCAGAGGATATCACTAATTAAGAACTGGAAGAGCTGGCTGGTGAATTTCTAGTACCTTGTCTAAAGGGATCATTTTATTGGTTTTAGTTTTGTAGTTGCATTGAAGTAGAGTTTTATTGATAACCCTGGTCTGCATTATGTCTCAGATGCATTCTGTTTCAGATGCTGCTCAGAACAGAACTATAGAATATCACATATCCCTGCAATCCTTGTACCCTTCTTGTAGAATACTATTACCTCAAGCACATACTGGCAGAATCTTCTCATAGTTGGTAGGGAAGGTACTACCCTTATGTACAATGTAACAACTATAACCTAAAGCAGATCACTTAAGCTTCCTAAGCAACCGAGGCAGGGGCATGATACAGGGCTTATTACTTGTGATGTGCCAAAGGACCAGAACAAGATGTAACTAAAGCCTTTTCTTTAGTTAGAATTTTGTAAATAACTGAATATTGTTAAATATAATGCACTTTTGTATCATCACAAGGAGATCTTCTGTAGTATGTTACCTGAAAATTCAAATTTTAAAAAGGACGTTTATTTGATGATAGGCACATTTGTAACACTTATTATAAAACTTGTTAGTGAATATCAGTTGGTCCTTACTTCTTGCCATTAAAGTTAAAAGAATTAGGGGTCAGACCCTAACTAAAGACATGAGAAGAGATTAATTTGTCTGCAGTTATTGTATAGGTTCCAAAAAGAGATCCATGTTTGGATACAGCTGACTGCTTGTTCAAACAGAGCAAGGCAGAAAGCAGTTCTCTCCTAATCGGCTTTCAGAACCTTGAGAATGTGCCACTGGTGACAAGAGGTTTACTATCTATGAGTCTGAATGCTGACTTCCCCTTTCTGTGTCTGCTGCTTTCAACAGATTATTAGAGTATTCTAATGCAGACATTCAAGAATACAGCTTCATTGCTAAAAACATTGTCATAACCTTTCTTAGCAATTACTAAATGACATGAACTTACTACTTTTTTTCTTCTGAAGACTAAATGCAAAAAAACCAACCAACCAATCAACCAAACAACCCAAACAAAAACCTTAAAGGAAAGTTCATCAGGCAAGGACTGATTTGACAGCTAATAAAACAACACAGTTTCAGTAAGGAGAGAAAAATGTTGGTAGAGGAAAATCAACCAAGCATTTAGGGACCAAGTTGTGGAGATGGTGCAAAACTGCATATAATATTGCTTTGAGAAAAAGTATATTTCCCTTAAAGTGAGCTCATGGACTATAAAAAGGCTGTGAGGGCTTGTGTCGCTCTTGGCTTCCATGGACTAATGCAGAACTGCTGAAGGGACACTGGAAAATATTTACTTTAAATTCTTATCAATCAATCAGTCAATCACCTTTTCTATATTTATGTGTGTGCACGCTCACACGTACATGTGTGTGTGCACTATAGCACATATATGGAGATCAGAGGATAACTTGTAGGAGTTGGTTTTCTCCTTCTACCACATGGGTCCTGGGTCAAGCTCAGGTTGTCAGGCTTGGAGTCAGTGCCTTTCCCTGCTGAACCATCTCACTGGTTCAGTGTTTACTGCTGAGTCAGCCTGAAATACAATTTGTCCATCAGCAGACTCCTGGCTCCTGTTTGGTCTTAACTGCTAGTTATCCAGTCTCTTTAATACCAAATGTTTATATAAAAAAGGCTTTATGCATATCAGACATACATTATAAAGTTTTCTTTAAAAAATACAAGTTATTAAGAAAAAAGACACAAAAGGGGGCAGGAAATTTGGGGGTAGTTCTGAGAGGAGTTGAGAAAAATAGGGGTGAATGTAATAAAAATACATTGTATACAAATCTTAAAAATGAATAAAAATACTTTAAAAATACATGAAAGATGATAAAAATTAGATGTGAAGTTTGTATACCATACTTCAAAATTTAAAAACTCATCAATTTTTACCAGATTTTAACAGGTTTTATTTGGACTCCAGACTTTTAGTGAAGTATTTATTTATGTCGCCGAAACTAGGTCTGAGTGAGAATAAGTAAACTTATTCATCACTGCCATACAGTACCTGAAACCCAACACTGTTTTATAGGAATGTAGTGTTAGGTAAAAAAGCAGTAGTTTGTGTGGAGATGAATCATGGGCCATCCATTACACAGCTGACTTCAACTAGTCTGAAATAGCCTAAATAGTGCGTGCATACATACACATACACACACACACACACACACACACACACACACACACACACACACACACACACACACGTTCTTTAGACTCTATAAACCCTCCCCTCCCATTTGTTCCTAGCTTGTCTATGTTTATCTTCCTGGCTTCAGCAGAGGTAGTGAGCATCCAGACTATTCCCACTGTTTCTGGAATTTTGTTTCATTCAACCTTGACTTCTAGAATCTCTGAGGCATCTTGTGAAACTTCCATTTCCATTAATCGCCACCTTTTTCCTTCTCTCCAATACATCATTCATACAGTACTTGTCAATGCTTCAAAATTTGTTGTTTTAGCAGGCCATGTTTCTCCTCAAAGGCTATTAATGACACTATTGTCACCACAAGATACCAGAAAATAATTTATATTTTTACATTTTAACCTTATCATCATCTGGAAGGCATTACAACCACCACCAAACATTGGGTATTATTCATGTTTTTCTGTCTTTTTTGCTTATGCTATTTTTTGTTATTTATCTTTTCCTCAGATCTATATTCCTTATCTTTTCCATATTTCAGGTCCTGGACTGAATTTTAGCTACTCTAGACAATTATTTAATTCTTCTAAGCTCAGAGTGGCCTCTCCCTCCTCTGGGTGCTTCTGATGATGACAGTGGCCAACATTTATTGAGTGTTTACGTGTGCCAGGCAGCCTGCTCAGCACATGCATTCACTGCAGTCTACTTTCTTTCTCATTTTTTTTTTTTTTTTTTTATCATGGATACTTGTATCTGCACCTTATTTTCCTCTTAACTTATTGGGTCCTTGAAAACATAATAGGAGGGTTGACTCATTTCTGCTTTCTCCCAAGTCTAGAACAGGACCTGGCATACAGCAAGTGCTGCATAAATATTTGTTCAATGAATAAATAGACAGGTAGGGAGACAGAATTAAAAGTTTACTTTTGTTTGAACAAATGGTTTGGAAGGATCCTTAAACACTTGAGAAGCACTCATTTATATCCACATAATTAATGGGCTAAATTATAAATCATTCTGATCTTTTATGACATTGGATTCCAAATGCCATTTGGTAACAACTAATTTTGTCAGCATAGTTTGGATATGAAAATAGAAATGGAAAAACATATACATATCAACAAAATTCCTTTTTATAAAATGATTTTAAAATTCAGATGTCTTCTCCAGCCAATCATTATCAGCCATGTCTTACAAGCTCTTCTCTCCCCTCAGAGTCGAAAGGTTTGCAAGCATTACAGTATTAATATATATGTTTGCTTGTTTACTTTACTATTGCTTACTGCTTCTTGGTCCTCAATCACTCTACTGCACACCTGGAAGTGTAGTTACGAATTTGGTCAGTCACTGCAGGGTAAGTGAAGAGCTCCGTGCTGACTGTGACTTAGAAAGCTCATTACTTTCTGGTCCTCTTGTGCTGCTGAGGAACCCACACCGTAGAGGCTAAACTCAGTAGATTGTAGATTAGGATGCTGCCTGGGACCTGAAACTATCCTTTTCTTTTTACTTCCTGTAAGACCAAGAATGGAAAACTGATAGCAATAAAGGCTAAAACATAAGCATTTCTGAAAATCCTACAATAAATAGTTCAGCTTTTTTTGAGTAAGAATTACTGTTTGTATCCAATTTTCATTTTAAAATTCTGTAATAATCCTAAACTAAAACCAATTCTTTTATCACATTTTCACTTTTTACTTAAATAAAAACAAGTTTATTGTTCAAAATCAAGCCAGTATAGAAATCATGGGCCCATGCTTTCTACTCCCATATTGAAGCATAGATTAACAGCACAAATTCTGACACCCAAATTGTCTTTCAGAACACCTAGGTAAAAATTAGAAGATTAAGGGCACAATAGGAGAGGAGGCCAAACGGGTACCTTCTCAATCTCCATCACAAAAGGCTGGCTGCTGGCAGACTGCAGAATGTTTACTCAAAGCCTGAGCTATCAATTAGTCTCCTTAATTATCTCAGGCTCTGCCAGTTCAAGAAGCAACTTTTAAAGGCCTCTGAGGCTCTTCTTTGTCTTTTATTCCGGCTACTCACAAAAGGGCTTTAAGGACATGCCTTCCTTGACATTCTGGCTCTAGCTAGTCTATGGTAGCCATAACAGGCATTATGTAAACTATTACAATAAAGCAAAACCCACAGACCCTACTTCTCAGACTAGGCTGTGAGCTAGCACAGACATTCTAAAGCATGTAACAAAATGCTTGAAAGGGTCACTGTAGGTCACAGTTTAGAAATATACTTTCTATGAAGACAGGGGACAGCACAAGTGACCTGTAAACATTAGACAGGAGCAGATCTGAGTGGTAGAATAGCTCCATACACTGGTCTGTGGTATTCAGGAAATGCTGGGAGACGGAAAAATGACAAGAGTAATTAGGGATCATTTTTCCCACTTTGAGGATAGCAGCTTACACAAAAATCTACTAGAATATCCTGGACCTATTTTTATGTACAGGATACTCTCTGCTTTTGCAATAAGTTCTAACAGAAATTGCTAAGCAACTGAAGTTGAACAAAAATTATATTGAAGGTAACTAAGAATTCTTAGAAACTATCAAGAGTAAATTACTATCAACTACTTAATCTTTCCTAATTTGGAGACTATACTCATTTACTGTTCAAAACTGTAAGTCAGAAGCCTGAAGGTTCACCTAGATCCTTCCCCTCATCTCTCGTATCAACAAGCCGTTTGCTATCTAATTTATTCTACCTCATCTTATTGTATCTGCCCTCTTTATTTTCACCGGGTCTAGAGGCACTCAAATTTTTCACGTGGACTATGACAAAAGTCTCTTTGCTAACCCTCTGGCTACAGCCATCTCTATACTTTTCAGGAGTGCACATTCTAGAATAGAAATTTGATCCTGCTCAAACAACTCAGTGGCAGTAGGCCTCTGTTTTCCTTTAAGCCTCACAAGAACTAACATTAAGGAGCTCAATTAATGGCCCCTTATTCTCCACGAAACTGAACACAAAATGCTACAGAATTTTAAATATCCATGTATCCTGCTTTTGGGCTGTCCCCAAAGCAGGTCTTTACACAAGGATACAGGCATAAACGTATTTTTGTGTATCTGTGAAAAAGTCAAGCAGGTGAAAGGTTGCCCAAGGAATTATTAGTAAATAGGCTATTGCTGGGAACCCTGTGAGACATGCATCAGAATTGTTCCAGTGAGGTGTAGGAAGGCAGGTTCACTGGTTCACTGAGGGTTAGTCCCTCCTCTTCGGCAGAGAACCACCTCAGGTGGAGAAACAGGACTGTCAGGTGGGCTAAAGGCACAGCACTACCGGCTTCACCATATTCTGTACTGCATTTCCCTTCAGCTTCACAGGTCAGCCTCACAGCAGGATGAGGTGGTGCACAGCTTTAATCTCAGCCCTGAGGAGGCAGAGGCAGGCCAAATCTATGAATCTGAGGCTAGCCTGCTCTACATAAGGAGTTTCAGAGGGGCAACAAAGTGAGACTGTGTTTTAACACCCCCCCCCCCCCCCCCGCCCCAGAATTCATCCTACTGAAGTGTTTCTTAACCTTCTCTGGAGGTGTTTTCCTTCCTCTGTGTGCAGTCTCTTTTGCTGTAGCTGATCATTTGTATGTCTGACTCTACCTTAGACTCTGGGCTCCTCAACGGGCAGTGTTGTTAGTATCAAACCTAACATCCAACACAGGAGAAGCTCAGTGAGTGCCCCATGACAGGATCAAGATCAAATATGAAAGACGAGAATTCTTTTCTCCGTATATATAAATGAGAAAATTCAAACAAGTACATGTGTTAACATTCTGAGTAATATCAAGTCCAGTGTAGTGATAGAAATACCAATGCAGAAATCTTGAGTACTAACTCACGTCAGTTTGGCTCAGTTGCTTTCCCTATGGAAATGAGACCTTTATATTTCTTTCAAGTGCCACAGACTTCAAATGACTGAATTTGTATAATCAAGAGGTAAAGCCCACAGACTACAGAAACCCATGCTTACCTTGGTGATGGTCATTTCAAAGTGAGCCCAGCTAACACAGACAAAATGCTGCCAAGTTTGAACTAGTGTGTACTACAGGTAGAGAGCCAGGACCAGAAGGGTTTGCTGGGTAAGAGACAACCACGGAGAACTGACTGTACAGGACAGAGGGCTCTAAGCTGGTGCCAATGTCCAGACAACTGTTCCTGTGTCTAAACTCTCTGCAGTGTGGTAATGTCTATTCCTGATTCTAGTCTCCGAAAGGCAGACTTCGGTTATATTCCTAGGCAGAAACAAACTGAAATACTGAACACTGGTTATCTTTGCTTCCCTGAAATCTCAGACAGTTTTAATCTTCCTATAAATGTCTTGGAGGTGAGGGACTGGGTCAGAAGCAGATGCTGAGACTCATAGCCAAACTTTGGGCAAAGTGCAGGGAATCTTATGAAAAGGGGAGATAGAAAGACCTGGAGGGGACAGGAGCTCCACAAGAAGAGCAAAGGAACCAAAAATATCTGGGGAGAGGGGTCTTCTCTGAAACTGATACTCCAACCAAGAACCATTCATCGGGATAACCTAGAACCCCTGCACAGATATAGCCCATGGCAGCCCAGTCTCCAAGTGGATTCCCTGGTAAGGGGAACAGGGACTGTCTCTGACATGAACTCAGTGGCTGGCTCTTTGATCACCTCACCCTGATTTTGGGGGCGGGCAGCCTTACCAGGCCACAGATGACGACAATTCAGCCAGTCCTGATGAGACCTGATAGTCTAGGGTCAGACAGAGGGGAGGAGGACCTCCCCTATTAGTGGACTGGGAGAGGGGCATAAGGGGAGAAAGGACAGGATTGGGAAGGAATGAGGGAGGGGGCTACAGCTGGGATACAAAGTGAATAAACTGTAGCAAATTAAAAAAATAAATTAAAAATACAAAGCTTAGGTGAGTTTAGGAATCCCATGTGTAATGGACTAAACCAATATTTATTTTAGAAGAAATGCCTTTCTAATTAAACACGGTGTACACAGCACTTACATTCTGTATGCTATGATAAGATGGGTCAATTTTCTTTAAGAAGCTAGATAACATAAGCTTCAAATAATTTTTTTGTGACAAAACTTTAAAATATGTAATAAAAGAAAATTCAAAATACAAGTAAGTGGTATTTAGAATTTAATTTTAAGCAAACTACTTTACTGAATGTCTTTGCTATGCTCCAGTGATATATCATAGTCCTATCAAAACACTAAGTCTCTGTGAGTGAATGACTCTTACTGACAGAGAAAAAGAACACCCAAGAGAGGCCATATCTTTTGTAGAGAACTTTTGCTTTTTAATTTATTAATTTTATTGTGTGTGTGAGTTCTGGACACTTATACACAACAATGTACAAGTGGAAGTCAGAGGGCAAGTTTTGAGATTTCTCTCTTTCAACCCTGAGGTCTGGGGATCAAAGTCAGGTTATAAGGCTTGTGTGGGTTTTAACCACGGAACCGTCCTGTTGTCCTGAGAATTATTTCTGAGGATACCTTTTGTTCCCTTTTTAAAAATTAATTATTATTATCCCTCATCTCTTCCCAACCCCATCCTTCCTCCCTCTTCTCTCCCTATGCCCCTCCCCTAGTCCACTGATAAGGTAGGTGCTCCTCCCCTTATATCTGACCCTAGCCTATCAGGTCTTATCAGGACTGGCCGCATTGTCTTCCTCTGTGGCCTGGCAAGGCTATACCCCCCAGGGGAAGGTGATCAGAGAGCCTGTCACTGAGTTCATGCCAGAGACAGCCCTTGTTCCCCTTAGTAGGGAATCTACTTGCAAACTGAGTCTATAGGCTACATCTGAGCAGGGGTTTTAGGTCCTCTCTACATTGTCCTTGGTTGGGGTATCAGTCTCTGCAGGGTGGCCAGGACCCAGCATTTTTTTTTTTTGGCTTTGTTGGTCTCCTTTTTGAGCTCCTGTCCCCGTCCAGGTCTTTCTATCTTCCCCTTCTTTCAAAAAATTCCATGCATTCTGCCCGAAGTTTGGCTTGAATCTCAGCCTCTGCTTTGATACCTTCTGAGGATAACTTACAGGGTGGTGTTCAAGTCCATAGCAGTCCCTGATACTTTGCTTTAAAAAGTAGAGACAAGAATGATCTAGGAGATTCACTGAAAGGAGATGAGTGGCAGCAATGTCATGGTGAGGCTGTGCTGTTCTGGGCAAATGGCCTGGTTTGGTTTGGTTTATGTTTTGTCACTGGCTCACCGACTGCCGGAGGACCACCTGCCATCTCTGGGTCTCAGTAGAAGAGGAACTGGGTGCATTCAGATCTTTAGACAGTCAGGTTTATAACACCAGTGAAAAACCAGACTCTGGCAGGAACATCCATCCCACCCACAAAGAAAATGCAATACAGTCTCAATGTGGATGACCAATGACAAGGGAAATACAGGAGAGGAGGCCAAGTGACTGCCACACAGCAGTGAAATCCAAAGACAGGCAAAACTTAAGAGATGCTCGAACATGTGGGTCTTACCTTCCAGTGACAGCACAGCACAGCATACACAGCCCACGTAAAAATCCTGCAGCATGCTGCAGAAATGTGGCCATCTTGGGATTCTCATCCACAGGGCCTTGCACTGAGAGGAAGCAGCCATGCAGTCTGTCAATCAGACCCATGTTCACCACATAGCTAGTGAGAGAGAACAGTATGTCTCAGTCTGCACAGATGGCAATGTCTTTATCTTCCATGATAAATCTTAGCACATCCAGGCCTGGATCCCTCAACATACAGACAGAACATAGCTTTGAAAAACAGAACTCAAGAACCAATATTCTTAGATTTAGTACTAAATAATCAGCCATTCTCTGATCATTTTTCCCGATCTGAAGACTCTGACAATAGGTGAAAAAAAAATCTGTAATGATCTCTATGGTCTTAACAAAGGACTAGGGAACCAAATTTACCACAACATAGGGACTTAGAAGACAAGTTGATGCTTTCCAGATACACTTTCAAAAACTAATCTTTTCTTTACAATCATACAAATATACCCCCACACACCCACACACATACACACTACACTCTGGTCCAACTGACCACCTCACAATTTCTTATCCTCTTCTCCTAATAAAAACCCCTCCCACTACCATGTGTTTTGTGGTCCACTGAGTTTACCCAGGACTGTCCACATGGGCCTGCTACACAAATACTCTTGTTACCAATTTAAAGTTCTAATGCTAATTGTAGTTTCCCCATTAAAATACAATCACTGTTAAGAACATAAGAAACATTAAGACTCCTACTTGTCAAAATAAAAAGATGCATGACCTTAATTGAATCAGGAGGGCAAACCAGGAATGTTCCACAAAATAACTTGCCATTCCCACTGAAAACTGGATATCATGAAAAACAGAGATACTAAGAATGAAAATAATTCAAATTAAAGATCACTAAAGAGATATAGCAAGTAGGCTCAATGTGTGATACTAGACAGGACTGTGGACAAGAAAAAAGACATATGTAACGATACCACATATAAGTCATAGTCAGAGGACTTACAGAAATCATGTCATCCCCAGTGACTGGCTTTCACAGTACTAGAAGGGTCTATGCATGCTACTGGGGAAGAGAAGTAGTCAACAATCTTATCCAGCTATAAACCCTGTGGGGTACAATAACTGGCCTGCCAATATATACCAACTGGAGTGTAAATGTCAGGAGGCTCACCAAGTACTTTACCTAGTTAAAGCCCCCTCTAAAAGACAGAACTCATGCCTGGCAGCATTTACTAGGCCTCTGGGGCTAGTGAGGTCATTGCCCTAGGGAAGAACCTAATACTATTATTCTGATAAATGGCCATAGGCATAAACTGCTTTCTAAATTCTTATTTTTATGCCCATAGATTAATGCATTTAACAGCCCTGATCACAGAATCATCTTTTTGTAGTAGATGGTGATTAATATAGAGATCTATAATTAGTCCATGTGTAGAGCATAAGAGACCATGGAGTGATGTTCTAACTGGGACACCTATACCATCCTTCTACCCACTGCAAGGCTTAGGAATCACTGAAGAAGAGGGGGTGTAAAGATCATCCTCAGCACAACAGTATTTGTTAGACATGACAACAACGTTACACACGAACTCACAGCAGCTATGACAGCATGCCAACACTTCCATGAAGTCAAGTCAGCCAAAATCCCAACATGATAAGGAAAGGGTCACTGGGTCCCACCCCTAGTTGAGGAGCTACTGGCAAGTGAGGGCTGCTGAGAGAATGAGTGTCAGTTTTCTTCAGGGACGAGGCTGCTTCCTGCTCCTACACTATGTATATCCTATATACTATATACTATATACTGTAGCACCAAATGGATTTAAAACAAAACCACATGAAGTTGGGAGAAAAAAGTGGTGGTGGAGAGATAGAGGAATTGGGAGGGAAAGAATTAGGGAGTTTCCTCAGCTGTGACAAAGATTTACTTTGTGTGCAACACCTACTTGGTTAGGCCCGCTGTTGTTCCTGTGAAACTTGGGCAAAACCAAATCCAACTCTTGAGAGTAACAAAATTCTTTTTCTCTACACTAGGGTACCTTCTCTCTTTTGTTGTCATCCATGAAACTGTAGCAGGTTAACAGTTTAGCTTGACAGAAAGGTACAATCTTTGACTGTAGAAGGAATCTCTTGTGTATTGTATAGATGAAATTAAAAATCCCATGGCTTATGGCTAAGGCAGAATATAGGTGGGACATCTGTCAGGCAGAAGGAATTCTGGGTTAAAGCTAGGTGTGTGATGATGGCAAGATATGAGGAAGAGGAGCATATGGTACCTGAGCTCAGGTAACCAGCCACATGACAGAATGTAAATTAGTATAAATGACTTACTTTAAGTTATGAGCTAGGCAGAAAAGAGCCTAGCTATATGGCTAACGTATTTGTACAATAATAAATAAGCCTCATGTGTGGTTATTCTGGGATCTTACAGCAGGAGAAAAAAACCCCACTTACAATATCTGACCTTTTATTATCTTTCTTTGACAAGCAATTAATATGGGCTAAAAATATTAAAATAGTGCTTCATTTCAAGAATAAACCACACTTGGTCATCTTTTAATATGTTGCAGGATTAACTGCTTAAAATTCGTCAGGGATTCCTTTGCTACCTTCATCATAAGGGACACTGCTGTGGGATTTTTGTCAGACTTAGTTATTAGCGTTTCTATTGACATCATAAAGTAAAGTGGCAAGTGTTATTTCCTCTTCTTTGAGAGAGAATCTGTGTGATTGGTAGCATTTTTTTTTAAAACTTAGTTTCACAGCCAGAACTCTTACCCACTGAGCAATCTCCTCAGTCCCTTGGTCTATCAGAATTCTTCATTTTTAAGGAGTTAGTAGTCCTTGATGTATACAGATATAATAGTCCTATAGTTTTACATTATTGTTTTAGGAGTTCCTGGAGACTCAACATAGATAATTTTGTAGGCACCTAATTTTCTACATTTAATCCTTTCAATTTAAATTTGTTATAGTAGTTTCTGTTTTCTACAACAAAATTCTGATTCATGTAATAGTGATGAACAGTGTTCCACCTCAGTAATGAATAGCACAACGTAAATGAAGAGAATAGCCACTTATCATTTTATACCTATGAGAATTACAGAAGCACGAATATGGGAAACGGGAATTCCTACTTTTTGATGATAGAAATGGAAAATTATACATTTATTATGGAGAACAATGTGGTGTTAACTGGTAAAGATGAATATTAATTTATCCTATTATCCATGAATTCCTCCTGTAAATACATGTCCTTGAAACTCTTACAAACACAGAACATGTCTACAAAGATATCAGCTCCAATTTTTAATGAAAAGTGAATGGGAGGAATCAGTTTCCTACGGGAACAGGTAAATAAATATTATGAGCTTATTCATACAGCAGAATTGTAGAACAGCTAAAACTAGTAACATTAAAAACATGTTGAATTTAATTGTAGCCATCAGTAATTGGCAAAATACTATCAGAGTATTTATATAAATTTTAAGAAGTCATAAAATTTAAAGTAGAATATATTTGTTTATGGATATTCACACATACTCACATAGACACATAGAACAGGCATGGAAATAATGTATGTCAGCTCTAAGATAATGATGTAGGTCTTAGAAGACAGTGAATGGGTAAAAGAGATGAATATAAGGAGGTAGTTCTTAATGTGCCATTTGTTTTATTTACAATAAGAAAAAAATCTAAAATCTGAGATTAATAAAGAAAAACAGTTACCAGCTGTTGGAACACAGTATCTACAACATTGTTTCTGTGCATGTTGATGTATTTTAAAAAACTAGAACATTTAAACACTGAAAATGACATATTCATGCCTGTTCTGTGCCAGGTAAGAAGAAAGACACCTGTGAGGGTTTGCTCTAGCTTTGCTCAAGATCCATCTCAGGGGCAAGTCTGACAACAGCTCCAGAGACTGCAATGACACCTTTCCACTTAACTTTACAGGTGACAACATTGCCCATGAGGCACAGAGATAAAGTATGGTCTCCTGTGAGTTCGTATTTGAGAAGGTGAGAAAACAAATATGGAAATAAATACATGCTCCGTGTGCTGTGTGAGGCACCCTCAAAGGGCAAAGTGAGCAGGTTCCATAAAATCATCAAAAGTGACTGATAAGATGTGAAACAAGAGGCTCGGCAAATCAATATTATAACTCATTCTCTTTAAGAAAACCACATTCTGCAGTGTTGTTCAAGTAGGGGAAAGACTGCCAAGTGTCTGGGCTTGGGTAACCATTATCTGGCCTGACAGCAGAGCACTACTACTTTCCCCACAATACCGTCCTCCCATAAGAAGGATTTGGTAACTTAGTAATATGTGCATTTTCTCCTAGAAGGTGGACTGGACTTGTGCTGAAGCATTAGGCTGGGCCTTCTGCCTCATCACAGTCAAGGCATGGGGCTAAACTGTCTGGGTGACAGGAATGCAGGGGCTGCTGCATCACAAAATAGCCTAGGGGAGATTGCTGGGACACAATGGCATTCATCAGCAGGGATGGCTAAATTCTACAATGACCAAAAGGACAGGAAGGAAATTGAATGGGATCAAGCAACTGAGAGAAAGGGCAGGGAGGGTAAAAGTCAATTGCTCTAAGACAAATGGTTGTGGACCCAAAGGTCCTGGTGCTCTCCAGTAATAAATATGCTTGGGAAAGTGGGGAGACAGATGAAGGGGTAAGCAAAGGAAGTAATCAAGAGTAAGAAAGATACTGAATGAAACTATTCCCCCAAAATCAGTACAACAAGCCAGAGGAAATTTATGAGCTGTAAAAGAAACAAATGCAGAGTAGGCCATTTTCTTTCTCTATTAACCTACCACAAGTTTCATAGAAAAACAAATTGCATGGATTTGGACTCCAAAGATCAGTGCAGACCACAGAAGGCTTGCTGAGTGGTGGAACAGTAACAGATTAACACCAGCTGGAACCCTGCTGGGAAATTAAACATTCTACCTGATTCAAGATTCACAAGTAACAAAAAATTCAGATGCTAAAGTAGGAGTATATTTCCCTGGAGCAAAAGAGACCTTTGAAGGAAGCAGGGCAGGCCCCAACAGGTGTCAGAACGGCTACATGTGTGTGGAGGAAAGTGTACAGATGTTGAGAGTCTAACTAGATGTGAGCTGCAGTCTCAGCTGTCCTCACTACTTTTTAAGACATTTCATGGTCTTCATCAAAGCACTCAACCTCCTCAACAATTCCTTCATCTAGTCTAAATTAGAAGCTGTATACTTACAGAACTGCAGACCTCAACATTTCACCTCTAAGAAGTGCTCCATAAATGGTTCTCTAGCTATATTAAGTCTGAAGTAAACATGTGACAGCGAGGAGCCCTCAGATACTTCTGATAGGAAAGTGTTGCTAGTGAGGAGTTGTGGGACTCTGGGACCACATCTGAGAGTGGTAGCTGAGCTCTACGTTGCTTTTCCTTTTTCCACAAACAATGGTATAGATCCTATGAAACATTTATGGGCAATGCTGCAAAAACTACAGCTATCTCATGGGCCCTAAGTTCATATTATTTTAAAATCTTTAAGAAATAAAAACATTTAAAGAAATGTAATGATTTACCTGATAAGGTCTTGAACTCGGCTGTTAAAAGCATCACCTTGCGAGGGTTTGTTTTTCATTTCCTGTGTTGATATTTTTGGTGTAGCTGGCCGGCTGTTTTCATCTGGTCGGTTGGCAATCAGACAGCTAAAAACCACAGCACCAGCTCTGAGAAGTCCAGTCGTCAAGCCTTCAAAAACTTGTTTATTTGTGTTTCTTCCCAAAACAGCATTATTTTCATCTGGAACATAAACCTAGGAAAACAAAAACAAAAACCAAAAACAGTAAGTATGCTTTAGTGAAGTCATGAAAATTGGACAGAGAAGATATGGGATATTTCTAGAATCATAAATAATTTCTGAAATTCTACCCGAGGTAATGAGAAATTCAAGTGTGTTGGCTTTGAGGTTAGGTGTCCAGTTCAAATCTCAGTTTTGCCTTTATTAGTCAGGTGGCATTGGGAACATTATTTACTGTTCTAACTTTACATCTAGAAAACAGGGATAATGACATGCCAACATTACAGGTTCCTGAAAGGGCTAAATTAATTAATGTGTACAAATGCTTAGGCACACAGAACTAGTATTAAATCAACTATATTAAAATTTTGTATAAACTTAAATTTATACATTCATAACATTGTTTCATGTGAGAATGGATTCTTAAAAATACCTAATTTAACTCACCAATAAAACCTCTGACCCCAAATTTGTCCTACCTATGAGAAGTGTGGTGAGAAAAGTGGAGCAGAGACTGAGGGAATGGCCAACCAATGACTGGCCCAACGTGAGACCCATGGGAGAGAGCCCCCCCCACACTATTAATGATTCTCTGCTATGACTGCAGGCACCTAGCATAGCTGTCTTCTGAGAGGCTTCATCCAGCAGCTGATGGAAACAGATGCAGAGACCCACAGCCAAACAACAGGCCAGGCTGGGGGAGTTTTGCAGAAGAGTGGGAGGAAGGATTGAGGGAACTGGAAGGGTCAAGGACACCACAAGAAGACCTTCAGGGTAAACTAACCTGAGCCAATAGGGGCTCACAGAGACCGACCCACCAACCAAAAAGCATGCATGGGTAAGACCTCGTTCCCCTACATATATGCAGCAGATGTGTAGCTTGGCCATTATGTGGGTCTACAACTGGAGTAGGGCTGTCTCTGACTCTGTTTCCCATAGCTGTGCTGACTTGTTTGGCCTCAGTGGGAGTGGATGCACTTAGTCCTGCTGCGACTAGATGTGCCAGGGTGGGTTGGTACCCATGGGGGGGCCTTCACTTCTCTGAGGAAGGGTATGGGAAATGGAGGGAGGGGAGTGTGAGAGTGGTGGAGAGGAGGAGGGAGCGGGCTGAGATCCGGTGTAAAGAAATTAAACAAATCAATAAAAAACTAATTTAAATATCTCTATTAGAATAAGGTTTGCATGCCTTATTAAAACATGGCAAAAAGTTCTTTTTCTAACACACAGGGTCACCTTGTGTCGTTCCTCAGGCACCTACAACCTTGTTTGAGATACGGCTGGTCTCTTATTGGTGGCAAGCTTCCAGTGATCCGCCTGTCTCGTCCTCCCCGTATTGCTGCTGGCGTGATCACAGGCACATGCTATTGCACCTGGCTTTCTATGTGGGTCTTAGCCAAGCAAACACAGGTCCTCATGCTTGCGAGATAAGCACTTTACTGATTTGGCATCTTCCCAGCTCTTCCATGATGATTTTCATTTAATTAATTATATCTTTAATTTTGTAAAATTGGGTGTTTTAAATTAAAGAAAAATTCATTTTAAAGGACGCTTTTAAAAAATATCTTGCATGACCTCTGCTTCCTCTGAGTTTTCTCTGTATTTTATGTGGAGCCTTTCTTTAAATATAAATAAACATATCTTGGAGACAATCCCCAGTAAGGCACTGAATAGCCCAGGTGGGCAGAGCACCCCCAAGATCATCACAGCTGCGGACTTGGGCATGGGCAGGGCATAGCACTCCTAAGACAACTCCAGATACCCAGAGGCTCTTGATACTGTAAGATAAGCAAGTAAGTGGTAGAGAGATGGAAGGGAAAGAGAAACAGAAAGATGTGTGCACAATGAAGTGAGGAAGAAGCTAAGGCCATGGTGAGGTCCTGGCCTGTGTTCCCATGGAGGGCCATGTCTGGGTCCATGGCCCTGCAACAGCAGGGGTCTGTTACCACCAAAGGCCAGGTAGATACCCCTGGTCTGGGCTGCTTTCTGGGGCCATGTTGATGTCTGATGGCTGTGTAGAGCTGGCCCAACCCTTGCCTAGGCATTGTGGGAGAGCTGTCTATGAAGGCTTGACAGCTGGAGAGCTGACCATATCCCTCACCAGCTGTAAAACTTGGAGAGTGGGCCCTGCACCTCTCCTGGGCAGCACAGTAGAGCTGGCCCTGTGGGTGTTGCCCCGAGGGTCTGAGAGCTGGCTCTGTCCCTTGCTGGCTGTGGTACTAGTGAGCTAGCTGGGGCAGTACAGGAGAGCTGGTAGGCTGACCATCTCAGCTATCACTCAGGCACATAACCAGGGCTTTGACTTGGCCCACCCAAACAATTATGTCATTGATGAACTGCTGGAGTGCAAGAAGGGGCCGGTCCTGTAGACCCCAAACTGTAGGATCTCCATGACACAGGGCAACAACAGACTGTGACATATTATAGCTTCCGTGAGGTTTTTTTTTTCTCTTCTTTTGAGAGGGGGGTTTGTCAAGAATAGAGGGTGGGTATAAGGAGACAGGGAGATGAGTTAGACTGGGGTACATGATGTGAAATTTAAAGAGAATAAATAAAAAATTAAAAAACCCATAGTGACCTTGATTTAAAAAAAAAAAAAAGAATCATATTAAAGATTCATGCCCAGGTATGTCAATCCACATATTATAGCCTGGATCCAGTAAAAATCTGTTTGACAAGATCTGTATGGCAGGCTTCAATATGCCCTACTGGTAGATTCTAACTATTAAGATTTTTAAGCCTGTTGTCTTGGACCAGTCAGTTTAACTATATAGAATTCTGTATTCTTCAAACCTGAAGTGTGCAACTTGGTGCCCAGGAGGCAGAGGTTCCTAGAAGTCCAAGTGTCACTGATCTGGGAAAAGATTTAAATTTTTTTTAATTGATTCTTTGTGAATTTCATATCATGCACCCCAATCTCACTCACCTCCTTATCCCTTTGTACCTATCCCCTACCATTGCAACCTGCCCCCGCCAAAAACCAAACTAAACCAAAACAAAAAACAGAATCTTGCCAAGGAAGCTGCAGTGTGTCACGGTGTATCACACAGTACAGCCTTCTGTCCACACGTCTTCACTTGCAAATGTGCACTGCAGTGAGTCACTGGTCTGGCTCCAGGCCTCTGGCTTCTGCAGCACCATCCGTCCTGGCTCCTCCCTGGGCCTCCTCTCTGATACGCTGTTGCTGCCCTGTGTGATGGAGATCCTGCAGCTCTGGATCTGCAGGGCCGCCCCCTAATGTGCTCCAGCATCTGGGGAGAGGCTGGGGTGGGACAACTCAAAGCCCTGGACAGTAGCTGGGTTGGGCAGCCTGCCAGCACTCCTGTGCCTGAGTCATTACAGCCGGCTCTTCTGCTTGCCCAGGGGAGGGGCAAGGACAGCTCTCCCATACCCATACCACCAAGGCTAGCTCTCCAGCATTGCCCTGCTAGCTCGCCCAAATGCTGCAGCTGAAAATGGGTGAGGCCATTTTCATTCTCCTGCTGGAAAAAGATCATCACATTTCGGTATGGCTGGCTGGTGTCCCCAAGTCCTGAAAAACTGTCTCAAAATTTTCTGTGAAGGCTGGGGAGGAACAAATACTTGGATGCACTCATAGCTCTTTTAAAACATTTTATGTGCTTATGTGTGTGCCTGTGTGCGTGCATTCGTGTTATATGCATTGAGTGTATACTGGTACCTGAGGAAGCCAGAAGGCAGTGTGCTATCTTCTAAAACTGGTACTACAGGGGCTGTTAGCCACCATGTGGATTCTGGGAACTAAACTCACATCCTCTTCAAGAGTAGTAGGCACTCTTAACCACTGGAGTCTTCTCTCTTGCCTATAAACTGTCCTTTATTTACATTTCCAGACAATTCAACTCCTGTTTTATTTTAAGGTGTATGTGTGTGTGCATGTGTGTGGGTATGCATGAACATGAGAGCAGAGGCCACAAACACCTGATCTTTCTGGCTCTGGAGTTACAGGCATTTGTGAGCCATCTAGTGTGGGTGTTAGGAACAGGTGTCTTACTTACTGACCCCAGCTCCCAGTCCTACTCTTTTCAGGCCACCACATGCACCTTCTTCTGATGTCCTCCCTCTTGTTCTCTTTCTTCTCTTTTCCAGTATAGCCTTACAGCAGCCCCACACTCCCCTTCCCCCTGCCTCAGCCTTGGGAGGTCTGGGTTCTAGGCGTGGGCACTGTGCTTACAGTGTACTCTCATTTTCTGACATTGTTCGCAACACTCACTCTTAACCACTTGGGGTTTGGTGGTATAAATTTTCTTCTAACATAGCTGGACATAGTGGTGGCACATACCTTTAACCCAGAACTCAGTGGGGAGAGGCAGGCAGATCTCTGTGAGTTCCAGGCCAGCCTGGTCTACAGAGCAAGTTCCAGGACAGCCAGGACTACACAAAGAAAAAAAAAAAAAACCCTGTCTCAGAAAGAAAAAAAAAGTTAACTCAATAGAGCAAAACTTTCTGATTCTTTCATACACTATAGAAGAATATGAGTAATCCATTTATTGGTAATGTAGGAGGGCTATCAATTTTTATAGTTTTGAACAAAATTATACCACTTCTTATCATGAAATGTTTAAAATAGAGCAGTATTTATGAATGAAGGTGTTTTTTAAAAGAAACCCTTTGATTATCCACAAGTGTTTTATCTAGTAATTCTATCGTTTAAGAATATAGTTAATAAAAAGGAAGAAAGAATTCTGAGATATAAAGTTAATGGCCCTTATTTAAATGGCTGTTTATCTCACCTTTAAAACTTGCTAAACACATGGTGAAGGGAACAGAGCAGTACTCTGCCCACCCTTGAGTTTTATTAGTTTTCCTTATGAAGGTTGTGTCTACGTGGGCATTTGATGACAATAACAAAAGTAAGTAACATAGGGGAAGGATAAAACGTAATGCTTGCTGTAGTTTTCAATGTAAGCATTATCTTTGCACCATCCATTTCATGTCAGTTTTTCAGATTAAGGAATCAAAGTTCAGAGATTTCAAGCAACACCCAAATTTCAGAGTTTTTTTTTTTTTTTTTTTTTTTTTTTTTAACAGGAGAGTAGGGCCTTGAACCTGGTCTGCTCTATTCTAAAACCCACATCAGTATGCTTTTCTGATCTAGCACTCACTCTTTCTCCAATCAGGCATTTCTTTGAAGAGTTTGGAGAAGCTTTGTCTGTGAAGGACAGAAGTGAAAATTGGTCACAAGCCAAACATTGCTTCATTGATGTTTCTTAAAACCTAGTGGGTTCCACAAGAGCTTTACTGTTGGCTAAAGAAAAAGCCAATATTAAATAGTTGTTGTGGAAATACTGGCTGAAATATACTAATCTCATAGTTCAAAAGCTGTAAACGTCATTTGAAAACCAAATGTTTATCTGCCTCAAAAAAAAAAAAAAAAGGTTAATGTAAACCACTTACCAGTTTTCATGCTGCTTCTATTCTTTCCCTATCTCTCTATAGTTGACAGCTTTTGAAATTCACAAATATAGTTTTTGCCATGGTTTCATAATGTAACACAAAGAAGGCCGCCTCCCTTGTGAGGCTTGTTGGGATAAACTCTGCAACCTCAGGCCAGGCTCTACAGAAAGAACTTCAATACACAAGACAGTATATGACTTTTTTTTTTTTTTTAACCACGATTTTCTGTTTTTCAAATGTCTACAATCTTTAAATCTGATTCAACCAATTTTCTATGTTTTTGCGTTTAGCACTCTCCCCCATCTCTATTTTCCTCCTTTGAGTATTAACCCTTTTACTGATGAGAATTGTGTTGGCTACTTTTATGTCAACTCAACCCAAGCTGGAGTCATTTTGGAAGAGAGAACCTCAGTAGAAAGTGCCTCTATGAGATTGGCCTGTTGGCTGACTGGAGGTCATTTTTTAAATTACTAATCCATGTGGGATGGTCCCGGTCCTGCCTATTGTGGGTGGTGCTATCTCTCTTCAGATCGTCCTTGGGTGTATAAGAAAGCAGGATGAACAAGCCATGAGAGCAAGCCAGTAAACAGCAATCCTCTGAGGCCTTTGCTTGAGTTCCTATCCTGAGTTCCCTCAGTGATAACTATTACTGAAAGTGTAAGCCAAATAAAATAAATCCTTTCTTCTCCAAGGTGTTTTTTGTTCATGAAGTTTTATCCCAGCAATAGGAACCATAACCAAGATAAGATTAGTGTTTTCTGGGCAACATTTGGTTAAATCATTTTATTCAAATGCCCAAAGACATTTTCTTCCTCCCTCTGGATAAATCTTTTCTCTCAGTTATAATTTATGGCAGTGTTTCAATAGAAAACAGTATTTCAGCTAGGAAAAAATGTCAAATTGCCAGAATTAAGGTAAGGAGAGGCTTAGCTTCAGTGGAACAAGACAACTCTTCAGAAAGTCGTCAAAAACAAGTTTTGCTACAAAGAAAAACAAGTAGAACTCTATCGACAAGGTACACATACTGCCGAAGACAACTATTCAAACAGCACACTGCTTCCTTTCCATGTCACTTTCGGAGGTGACATGTAAGCAGCTTGCCCTTCCTGGACACTCCAACAGCTGAGGACACAGTTACGGAGACTTGTTATCAATTTGAATTCACTTCCTACAGAGCAGCTAGCCCAAGGGCAATACTGTTCAACTACATCACACAACATTAGTTTTTTGTCCACCCCCACCGCATAAGTCATAATACACAGAATACTCTGGACGCCCTGAGTTCACAGACCTCTTAAAACCTCCACACGGACCCCTTAGCTTTGAGTCTTTTTCCACTGCCGCAACAGAAAAATTAGTTATTCCCATACCCTGTTTCCTGTATTAAGAGTTGCCTGTTTTGGGGAAGGAAAGATGCCTTAGTGGTTAAGAACACTGACTGCTTTTCCAGAGGACTTGGGTTCAATTCTCAGCACCCAATTCTCTGTATGTAGCTTCAAGACCTGACAGCCTCACAGAGACATACATGCAGGCAAAATACCAATACACATAAAATAAATAAATTTTTAAAAAATTGGCTGTTTCAACTTAACACCAGTCTACTGTGACTGTTACATATCTTGGTTCCCACCATTGGGGTTGTTTACCCATCTCAGCTGTATGCACATTTACTATGCCTGCTTCTATGCCTCTCGTAACTGGATTCCTATGAACACAAGGATTAAGCCCAAAGGTTCTAAATCCATACAGCTACCAAAACCACACTGAAGTATATTTGGCCAAAACAACATTTATTATTTTTTAGCTATGCAACCTATGACATTTAAAAACAGGTGCCACTGGGTCTAATAAGATACATTAGGCAGGTGTAACAGATTATCTGTGTGCCACACACGGTGAACTACCTGTGACTGTGAAACTCTTGACTTCCTAGCATGTAAACGGGAAATTCCTAAATCAATTATTTAACATTTTACACCAAATAATATCCCTTCTGCTCATTCACTAAAGATCCTGTAGACAGAAACATAATCCTTAACTACAAAAGGCTCTCCTGGCAACAACCAGGTTTTCTTCCATTGTTAAACTTTTATTAGTTTATTTATCTAATTTATTTTATTTTAAATTGAAATATAATTCATTTCTGCATCCCTCTCCTCCCTCCAATCCCTCTCACCTCCATCTCTCAAACTCATTCCTATTTTCTTTAATTATCATTATGTATCTTTATCTACATAAATGAATAAACATTTAAACACAACCTGTTGAGTCTGTTTAGTGTTGCTCATATGTATACATTTTTAGAGCTGACTGCTTGGTTCTGGATAACCAACTGGGGGCTCATCTCTGAGGAAAACTAGTTCTCTCTCTGCAGCTGTTAATTGCCTACAACTCTTAAAAAAAATAGCACTACTGTCCTTCTAGGTGCAAAATCCAGAAACCTGAGCTCTGTCTCTCTCTCTCATCCTACATATCTAACTAAAAATACTTATCAAGTACACATCTTAACATTCTTCTTTTAAAAAATATCATTTGTTTAGTAGGACAAAACAGACACGGTTATTTAAAATTAAATGAGTGATTCTTAATTAACACCAACTGTTAATATCATAGTAAGTAGGAGCAATTTCCAAATCGTATCTTCTTAAACAAATTTACCCATTAGAATTTGAGTTAGCAGTGCTGATTTCTTGTTAAAAAGCATTGCTGAAATTTAGAAATTTTTGACCCCTTCTTTTGCACATGCCACCCACCCTCACAGATGAAATGACCATTTCCCTTCTCCGGACTATTGAAGTAATCTTCTAGTGCGTCTCTTGAACCCTCTAATTCACTTCAGTATAAGTATGTGATACTTACCTGTCACAAAATTTTCAATAGTATCTTACTATATAGAAGATTAAAGTCCAAAATCCTTAATTTAGTTTACAAAGTCCAACATGCTCTATTTCCCATATATCAGTGACTTCCTGTTCACTTCTTGTACATGAGTATTAAGCCTCAACACTCTGATTCACTGAGCTCAAGATCATTTTTCTTTCTCAGCATCTGTTCCCATAGCCCAGACCAATTTTCAACCTCTGCACTTCTGTCCCATTAATACTATCCTTCAGGGTTCAGTTTGAATATCATTTATTCAGAGAAGCCTTTTGATATTCCTGCTGGCTCAGACTATGTTTATGCCCATGTAAGATCTTGTATCTCTCTTCTCTGTAGCATGTATCACATACGTTCAATTGCATGGCCTTTTTTTTTTTTCTTAATTGGAAAATATAAGCTCTATGACTATTAGGACAAATTTTGGATCACCACCTAGAATAGACTTTCTTGTAGATTATCTGTGCTTAGTAAAAGTCCTTCAAAAATCAACAATCCAATTACTATTACCAATTACTATTACTATACAATCCAATTACTATTTTTAAATGTTTTAGATAGGAAAGGAATTTCTTAAGACTTAGAAATTAGCTAACCATAGAGTTGGAATTTGAACCCAGGTAGTTTTGAATTCACTGTCTTTTAAAAAGTTTAAAAACTTTTTATTGGTTCTTTGTGAATTTCACATTATACATCCCAAACCCACTAATTTCCCCGTTCCCTCATACCTGCCTTCCACCCTTGCAACCTCCCCACTCCCAAAAGAAAAAAAAATCTTGTTGCAGAAGCTGTGGTGTATGACAGTGTGTTCTACAGTACACCCATCTGCCCACTCTTCTTTGCTTGCAAATGTTCACTGCAATGAGTCATTAGTCTAGTCTGAGGCCTCTGGCTTCTGCTGCACTATCATATTGGATCCTCACCAGAACTCTTCTCAGATACTCTGTTGTCGCCCTGTGTCCTAAAGATCTGTAGCTTTGGGTCTGTAGGAGCGGCACCTTCATGCATTCCAGCACTTCACTGATGGAACAGATGTTGAGGTAGACTCAAGCCCTGGATCTGAGCCTGAGAGGTATCTGAGCTGGTCGGCCCACCAGCTCTCCTGCACCCGTTTCATCGGATGCTCTGGCTAGGTTATTCAATGTTACAGCCAGCAAGGGGCAGAGCCAGCTTTTTTGCTCTTAAGCCCTTGAGGCCAGTTCTCCTACTGGCCAGGGGGTGAGGAATTATTGGTGGCACTGCACAGTAGACAAGTTGCAGGGTCAGCTCTCCCACACTCATGCCCCAGGGGCAGCTCAACCATGCCCCTGCCGCCACAGTCAGCTCTACTGTGCTGCCCAGGTGAGGTGCAGGGTCCGCTCTCCAAAGTGCTGCAGCAGCTTGGGGGCTCTCCTGCTCTGATGGCTTGGGGCCAGCTCTCCTGCCTGCCCATCTATCTATCTATCTCTCTATCTATCTATCATCTATCTATCTATCTATCTATCTATCTATCTATCTATCTATCTATCTA
>NW_026596039.1:17081325-17112880 GCF_907164565.1 Psammomys obesus
CTATCTATCTATCTATCTATCTATCTATCTATCTATCTATCTATCTACCTTCCTTTCATCTTGCCTGTTCCCAATGGTTAATTTATATAGTACAATATAAAATCTAGGAATTGGAATAGCTATGAGCACAATGAACACACAGAATTATCTTGGCACCATAAATACACCACTTTATAACAAGTAACATATGCTTTCTTTTTATTTTCATCTAGCAACTAATACTTATTTTCGTCTTTATGCAACATTTTTTGCTTTTGAGAGTATCATGTAAATGGAATAAATCAGCATGTGACCTTTGGAGACTGACATTTTAATTCAAAAGGATGCCAAGAGCTTGTGCATATGAGTAGCTCACTAGTGTTCACTGAATATTGTACCACACTACGGATGTACTAAAGCTTAACAATTTCTCATTAAATAATATCCTTGTTGCTTTCATTTTGGGACAAAAAAATTAAACCACTCATACTTAATAAATTACTGATGTGTGAAGGCTTATGTTCATCACTTAATTCTTTGTTCATTTTGGGAATGCTTTGCTCAGTTTATGGCATCTATACATTATATCTTTGGGTAATTTGAGGCAGTCTCTCTTATGATCTCTTGATGTACTTTTCAGTCATATCTTTTTTTCTCCTGTCTGTGTCGGATGACATGAATGTTAGATCTTTTGTTACAGACCTCTCAGTCCCTGAGATTTGGTTCATCTGTTTTTTATGCTAGTATCTTCTTTATTTAATTTTTATTAAGTTTGGTTCATTTACTTTATATCCCAGCTGTAGCCCCCTCCCCTTTCCCCTCTCTATCCCATCCTCCCTCCCTTTTCTTCTCCTATGCCTCTCCCCCAGTCCAATGATAGGGAGGTCCTCCTCCACTTCCATCTGACCCTAGTCTATCATGTCTCACCAGGACTGGCTTCTTTGTCTTCCTCTGTGGACTGCTAAGGCTGCTCCCCCCTCAGGTGGAGGTAATCAAAGAGCCAGATACTGAGTTCATGTCAGAGACAGTCCCTGTTCCCATTACTGGGGAACCCACTTGGACAATGAGCTGCCATGGGCTACATCTGTGCAGGGGTTCTAGGTTATCTCCATGCATGGTCCTTGTTTGGAGTATCAGTCTCAGAAAAGACCCCTGTGCCCAGATTTTTTGGTTCTGTTGCTCTCCCTGTGGCGCTCCTGTCCCCTCCATGTCTTTCTATCTCCCCCTTCTTTCATAAGATTTCCTGCACTCTGCCCAAAGTTTGGCTATGAGTCTCAGCATATGTTTTGATAGCCTGCTGGGTAGAGTCTCTCAGAGGCACTCTGTGGTAGGCTCATGTCCTGTTCCCTGTTTTCTCCCTCTTCCGATGTCTGTCCCGTTTGCCTTTCTGAATGAAGATTGAGCATCTTACCCAAGGTCCTCCTTCTTGATTAGATCCCTTAGGTGTACAGATTTTAGTATGATTATACTATATTATATGTCTAATATCCACTTATAAGTGAGTATATACCATGTGTGTCTTTCTGCTTCTGGGATACCTCACTCTGTATGATCTTTTCTAGTTCCCACCATTTGCCTGCAAATTTCATGATTTCCTTGTTTTAAATAGCTGAGTAATGCTCTGTTGTGTAAATATACCACAGGTATCCATTCCTCTGTTGAGGGACATCTAGGTTCTTTCTGGATTCTGACTATTATAAATAAAACTGCTATGAACATAGTTGAGCAAATGTCCTTGTTGAAAGGTGGAGCATGTTTCAGGTATATGGATAGAAGTGGTATAGGTGGATCTTGAGGTAGCACTATTCTCAGTTTTCTGAGAAAGTGCCAGATTGATTTCCAAAGTGGTTATAGAAATTTGCACTCTCACCAGCAATGGAGGAGGGTTCTTCTTTCTCCAAATCGTCTCCAGCATGTGTTGTCACTTGAGTTTTTGACCTTAGCCGTTCTGATGGGGGTAAAGTGAAATCTCAGGGTCGTTTTGATTTGCATTTCCCTGATGACTAAGGATGTTGAGCATTTCTCTGTTCAATGTTCCTCTATTGAGAATTCTCTGTTTAGCTCTGTATCCCATTTTTTAATTGGATTACTTAATTTGTTCCTGTTTAATTTCTTGAGTTCTTTATATATTCTGGATATTAGCCCTCTGTCAGATATAAGGTTGGTTAAAATCCTTTCCCAATCTGTAGGCTCTTGTTTTGTTCTGGTGACAATGTCCTTTGCTTTAAAGAAAGTTTTCAGTTTCATGAGGTCCTATTTATTGATTGTTGATCTTAGAGCCTGTGCTGTTGGTGTTCTATTCAGGAAGTTGTCTCCTGTGCCAATGAGTTCAAGGCTCTTCCCCACTTTTTCTTCTAACAGGTTTAGTGTGTCTGTTTTTATATTGAGGTCTTTGATCCACTTGGATTTTAGTTTTGTGCAGGGTGAAAAGTATGGATCTATTTGCATTTTTCTACACGTGAACATCCAGTTAGACCAGCACCATTTGTTGAAGATGCTTTCTTTTTTCCATTGTATGGCTTTGGCATCTCTGTCAAAAATCAGGTGTCCATAAGTATGTGGGTTTATTTCTGGGTCTTCTATTCGATTCCACTGATCCACTAGCCTGTTTCTATGGCAGCACCATGAAGTTTTTATTACTGTTGCTTGAGATCAGGGATGGAGATACCTCCAGAAGATCCTTTATTGTAGAGGATTTTTTTTTTTTTTTTTTTTTAGCAATTCTGGGTTTCTTGTTATTCCATATGAAATTGAGAATTTTTCTTTCAAGGTCTGTAAAGAATCATTATTAAGGTCTATTTTCTCTGTTCTTCAAATTGGATATTAGGCTGTTCTGTTTTCAAATTCATATTTTCATTCTCTACATTCTATTACTAAGTCTTTACACTGACTTTAAAATTTTTCCTTCACTATCAGTTTTAGTTGTAATGTTTCTTTTTAATTATTCTTCATTTTCGTATTTGCTAAAACCATTTTCATTTGCTTATACATATTAATAATTGCATGATGAAGTATTTTTATAGTGGCTGCCTTAAAACCTTTGTGCAAAAAAAAAAAAAAAGTAGCCTCAATAAGCTATCTTTCTTGGTTGAGATTTCCCTAGTTCTTATCATGTTGAATGATTTTATTTTCAATGCACCTTGAAAATTTTGGGTATTCTAAGATTCTGTGTTCTCTTCAAATCTTGTATTTTAGAAAGTATCTCCCTGACATGATGTTAGCGGTGGGGCAAGAACTGCCATCTCATCACTGTCAGATGAGGGTGGGAGCCCAGGTATTTCACTGACCTTCACTGACATCCCTGAGAGTAGTGATGCTGCCTTGTTATTTTGGGCTAAGATAAGAATTCACGGTAGTGCAAAGACACAGCATGTCACTTCTTCCTAAGTTATCTTCACAAGACAAGGACTGGGTGTGCCACCAAGGATGGGTGGCACCTTTACTAATAGCTAACTGAGTTCCTGTTGATGAATCCTGGAAAGGGGCCGTCTGTGTGGTTCTCATTTCTTCATTTCTGAAAAATGTGTATCAGTAAGGCATAGAACAGATCAACACTTGTCAAAGCCAGGGAGAAAAAGTGACATTGACTTCAAAGAGAGCATTTACAGGGTAATAAAACTGTTCTAGATCTAGACTATAATAGTTCTCCAGTACGTAGGCTTTTGAATCTGGGTTTCTAAACCCAATGTTTTCAGGAATTCAGAATAATTAATTTATGTTTGTGTGTATCATTACTTCATTCATTTTTATTGTTAAGTGCACAATATATCCTATTCTGTTTATAAACTTACCTGTTGATAGATAAGTATGTTGTTTAGCATAGTTAGTTATTTATGGCTAGGACTTCTAAGATCATTCTCGAAGAAGTGTTTGTGAAGAACTGTTTTAGTTTTTCTTGGATAAATAGCTAGGAATGGGATTGCTAGGACATAGCTAGTTAAGGGCACATTTTAAAGAACTTTCCAAACTTAAAGCATGTTTCTTTTTTTGTTTGTTTTAAATACAGGATCTGTTAAACTGTACTGCTAACATTTAAGAGGAAGGAAGTTGTCTTTCAAGGAATAGGAATGCTGGAGCATAGGTATGGTAAGACTTTCAATTACTGCAGTCAGAGGTGTTAATGAGACCCAATGTTGCTGATTTTCTCTAAACAGAGTGCTTTTACAGGTGAGAATGAGCTGAGCTGGAGTAGAGGCTAACCATAAAGAATGCATTCAGTCCATTCTCACATCTCATAAAACCCCAAGAGGAACAGGAAGGGCACAGAAACAGGAACTTAGCTGTGTGCACGACCACTTTAATGTCTGCTCTTCCTATTTATCTTTCATTTACTAGGAAAACAATGCCTATTGCTTTCTGCCCACATGAACTTGTATCTCCACATGAACACCATGATGCTGGACCGTAAGCGTCAGGAGGGCAGGCCAAGACTGAGTTCTTACAGGGTTCTGGGGAAGGCCTGTATTCACTCTTCTCATTTCCACTCACCCTGCACCCCAGACTCAACATGTATTACTCTCTTCTCCAGTCCACCTTTCTTTCCTAGCCCTGTCTTCACTGTTTTGTTCTCCTGGTCTTCCTTTTGTTTAAGCCTTCCACTTTTTTCACCTCTGAATTTTCTGAACATGTACACATGTGGGCCTTATAACTCTTTACCTTCCTAGGTCCTCTGTTACTTGCTTCGGCTTTCTCCTAGTTTTTGCTTTTGGACAGTGGCTACCAAGCCATCCCCAGCTACATTAGCCAGGGGGCAACTGAACCACCTGCCATTGCTGATAGCCTCTTACTTTCAGTTGCAGCCATCTCCGTGCAGCCAGACCAGCCACATCTTACTACAAGATACCCCGTTATTACCGATTTCCCATCTGGGTATTGGGAATGCCTATTTTTCCGACTTTCTGTGTTCTGGTTAGTTTTTACTGTTAACTTGACACAACCTAGAATCATCTGACAAGAGGGAACCACAACTGAGGAACTGTGATTGGCCTATCATTGGCCTCAAACTCACAGAGATCCACCTGCCTCTGCCTCCCAAGTGTTAGAGTTAAAGGAGTGTGACACCATTCGTGGCTTATACTTACATAAGTTATGTTTCTTTATATTTCAAATATATCTCATGTAGATAATAACTGGTTCCTTCTTTTTTCTGTTTCAATAGTTTTTGCTTTATAATGAGGGTAAATATTCATTTATATATTTATTGTTACTTTAGGTCCTCTGTTTAGTTTTACGTCCACTGATTCATTATTGTTTTGTTTTTCTCCTGTTTATTTTCTATTTTCTGTTTTATTATTCTCCTTTCTGTTGAATTTTTGGGTATGTTTAGAAGCCAATTTCAGTTTTATCTATTGAATTCTAAGTTAATTTGTTTGTAGTTTGCTCTAAAGGTATTAATACACACAATCTTAACTTTTCACTATACATTTGAAGCTGATATTGTGCAACTTTTTGAAAAAAATGTAGAATAATAGGGCTGGAGAGAAGGCTCAGCTATTTCAGCCCTGGCTGCTCTTCCAGAGGACCTAGGTTGATTGCTACCATCCACACAGTGTCTCAACTGTCTGCAACTGCAGTCCCTGAGGATTCTCCCCTCTTCCGGCCTGTGCAGACACTGCGTGCAAGTGCTGCAGACACGTGAAAGAAAATGTAGTAGTATAGGCTCTCCCTGAACCCTGACACCATGTAGGATGGTGTGCACAATATCATGGGCAGCAAAAATGACAAATGCTATACAGCCCTGTAAGACAACGTTGACAGTTTTGCTTTAAATTATGTTTTTAAGAATTTAGGCACTACAGACTTTCCATCTGTACTCATCTTCATTCTTTCCTAAAGAATTTTCTTATCTAGCAGTGTGTGTGCGTGCACGCATGCTGTTGGTGACTGAACCTGGGGTCTTACTACCAGTGAGCTACAACACAAGCCTAGTACAAGTGTGCTAACAACTAATCTTGTGATGTATATATTTTCAATATAAAAATATTAAGTATATATAAATATAATGTGTAAATTAATAAAATTTCATTTTTACATTTATTTTTAGAACCTACAGCAACTGTGTGTGTGTGTGTGTGTGTGTGTGTGTAAGGGGGGTCGTACAGACCACAGCATACATGTGGAGGTCAGGAGCAACTTGAAAGAGTCAGTTCTTTTCCTTTACTACAGGGTCCCAGGGATTGTATTAGGCTGTCAGGCCTGGGGCCAAGAACCTTTACCTATGGCAAATCTTAACACCCCTTGCATTTATTTCTGAAGCATATCTTTGCAGATGTATAAATCAAGGATCGTAACATTTTTCCTTCAGCATTTGAAAGATGAATTTGTATTCTAATTATACTAGTAACAGATTATGGAACTTTGGTGAGCATCTTACCTCACACATTTCCCATCTAACTTTTGACACCATTGTCATCTTTCCACAACAAATGAACTGAACTAGACCAGAAGTTATGAAGGTCTTCTCTCTAGTTCTATAATTCTCTTTCAATAAGACACATAGCTTGGTGAACATAAACTGAGCTTGTATTTTGATGAAGGAAAAGGCAAGGTATATGAGACAATCTAAGCAAGTGCCACATGATGAAGAAAAAAGGAAAAATGATGCAACTGGCATCAGGAAGAGTACAGATCCCTTCACTGCTGAGATTTCTGCACCCATGTAATTAACTATGGAACCCCTGTTCTGGTTGCTCAGGATAAAGAAAACAATTTGGCAACCAGGGAGTTCCAGGCCTCGCTGCTATAATGAAAGTCAAACAGGCACCTGGAAGGGTCTGCACATGGTTAAGTGAAAAACAATCCGCGACTCTAAGACTGCACTTATGCTTCCTTTG
Source organism: Psammomys obesus (assembly GCF_907164565.1). Taxonomy (NCBI): domain Eukaryota; kingdom Metazoa; phylum Chordata; class Mammalia; order Rodentia; family Muridae; genus Psammomys; species Psammomys obesus. Next base: position 17,088,138 of record NW_026596039.1, read on the forward strand.
TTTGCATCCAGGGCTTTCCTGTCACCTGAAAAGCCCAACAGCTTCGTTGGCTCAACAGTATCATATCAATTATTTAAGCTTTGTACATTACTTTTCAATTAACAGCCTCCTTAGCTCCAGAAAATACATACCTATAATTTATCAGCATATTTTCTGAATATTTCAAAATAAAAGGTCACTATGAATCAGAAATAAGACTGCTAATAAAATATTTAATGCATTTAAAAACAGAAGGAACCATCAAGACGTTAAAATATTTTAATTAAACGATTTTTTTACTATATCCTACTCAAGTGACAATATTAAACATATAAAATCAAAGTCACAAAAGTTTTTGCTGTTTCATTTTTATAGTTAATAAAGTAAGGACACAACTCAGTCTATAGCAGGAGTGTGGGACAAGCACTAGGAAAACAGGGGGTCACGATTCTGCCTGTGTGTAGCTCTGGGACCCCTTCTCCACATCAACCTGCTCAGATTGTTGAGCTGCTCTGCTCCCATCCAACATTAAATGCCTGCCAGTTCACAGCACTGAGTAGCACCATCAGTGTTTTGTTTAATGGCATAAAACACAAAGCAATCCTCTTATAAATCTTAAGTATCTATTACAAAATTGTTGCTTTATATACACATGGTTGTGAAACATACCTTGAATTTTTCTTCACTCATGACGGATGTCCTACTTAAACACATCTCATTGTTTTGTAAGAGTCTGATTATTTTTGATACTTAATTTTGAAATTAATCCAGTATTTTTTAATTATGTTGAGATTTGAATGTGAAATACTCTGGACAGGCAATTGTGTCTGAACACGTGGTCATCAGCTGGTAGAGATGTTTTGGAAGAACATTTAGGGTCAGCATTGGCACTGATACTTCCTGTCCATTCTGTTTCCTTCCTTCTTCCCTACTGTGAAAAACTGCATCCCTTCAAACTGTAAGCCTAAATAAATCTTTCCCTGCTTATCAGGTATTTGGCCACAAGTAATAATTTCACTTGAAACTAGCCATAATGTCAGTATTCATTCATGCTGTGGCTTTTTAAGTCTTAGTAATGTTTTCTTTGTATATATAATTTTTTTTTAAATCTACTCATCTATTGATGGGCATATAGGTTATTCCTACCTCTTGGCCTTGTGAATATGCAATGAACATGACAATACAGGTTTTATTCAAGATCCCGATTTTAATTCTTTTGACTAGATGTTCAAAAGCTATGATCACATAGCAGTTCCATTAAAAACAATGACAGACATCATACAGTTTTCCTCAGCGACTGTATCACCTCACGTTCCCCGTGGTGCAGAAGGTTCTAGTTTAGCCATACCCTAACCGGCGACTGCTACTTTCTGATTTAAAAAGCAAGTGTGGCCACCTTAACAGTGTGAAGTAATACATCACTGTGTTCTGGAGTAGCGATTTACTAATCCTTGAGCATTAGCAAGTTAGATCATCTTTTCACATACCTGTTGTCTTTTAATTATCTTCTTTTAAGGAATGCGAGTTAAGCCTCTGATTTAAATTTGCAGCTTTCTTTGCTTAAGGGAGCTGTGGAATCTGTTGTAGAATTACTACAGTGAAATTTTTAGTGCATGTATTATTTTCTTCACTTCTAACTCTGGTTAGTTCTTTTAAATATATGTTTTATCTTTGTTGATAATCTCATGATACAATAACCCTGTCATGTCTAAAAGATACTATCTTGCAGTAGTCATTCCAACTTATTGGCTCTTATTCTTACAATCTTTTTTGACCCTTCTTTGTTGATGCTAAATGAGATTTAGGTGGAGAGGTTATGTTATAACTGTCTTCTATGGGTCTGGGCACTCCACCATTGTCTATATTTCGATCAGTTAAGATTCTCTGGAATAGCCTCTGTCTACTGATAAAGGCAGCTTTTCTGATGAGGCATGAGGGCTCCACTTATTCAGATAACGTGTGAGTGCCCCTCCATCTTATTTTTGAAACAGTTTCTCACTGAAGTTGTGGACTACTAATTAGCTAGGGCAATTGGCTAGCAAGCCCAATGAATCCTTCTGTCTTTGTGTTTCCGGTGCAGAGTTTTGATGGGTTCTAGGGTTCTAAACCCCTGTCCTGATGCTTATACAGCACGTACTTTACCATCCTGAGCCATTTTACCAGCACACTAGTGACTTCTTTAAGCAAAATTCTGTCTCATTTTCTCTTCTCTGTCTGGAACTTTCATAATGTACATATTGGCCAGTTTGAGGGTCTCTGTAAGTCATTTAAGATGTCATTCCTCTTTTTCGTTGTTCCTTCTCTTTTAGTTCTCCTTACTAGATCATTTCAGACTACCTGATTTAAACTTATAGCTCTCTTTTTGCTTAATGGAACTTGGAATATGTTGTGGACAATCACCACAGTAAAATTTTCAGTACATTTATTATATTCACTTCTAAATCTGCTTGGATCTTTTAAATATATGTTTTATCTTTGCTGATATTCTCATTTTCCCATCAGTATTTTTTCAAGTTTATAAACTATCTTTGTAACAGCTGTTTGTTTGGTTTTTTTCCTCAGTCCATGTACTTCTGTTTCCTTAGGACCTTCATTAATAGATTTAGCTGGCTCTTTTGTTAGGACATGATTCTGTTTCTTTGTTTTGTTTTGAGACAGGGTTTCTCTGTGTTTCCTTGGCTGTCCTGGACCTCACTCCGTAGACCAGGCTGGCCTCAAACTTAGAGATCTGCCAGCCTCTGCCTCCCAAGTGTTGGGATTAGAGGCATGTGCCGCCACTGCCTGGTTATTTTTGTAACTTTTGTTGAACTTTGTGCAATTGAAAATCTGCCTCCTCTTCTAGTCTGGCTTCCAAATGGAAAGATTCTGAAGAATAAACTGACACAGAGATTGTGGGGCCTCTGGAATCTCTTTTGGAAGATGCAAACTTCTCTGAGTCATATGAATATCCTGTTAGGATGAAGATAAACGCTTTTTAAGTCAGAAAGATATCTATGAACATTCTCTGGTTAATGTTTCTTGCTGTCTCTTGTTCTCAGTAATCTCCAAAGTAGAACCCCAAGAGAAGTGACTGAGATAAACGTAGTCCTTCAGGTAGTTCCCTGAAAGCCGGAATACTGAAGTAACTAATGGCTTCACTCTTCTAACTCCAGCAGAAAAGCTGAGAGTTGAGTGTCTTCTGAGTACAGCCTCTAAGGCACTTCGGTGCTACAGCTTGCTGTCTCTCTTGCCGTTTAGATTCAGTAGTCCCTATCCATCAGGGCATGCTGGTTCTTTCCAAGCCTTTGGGTATGGAAGGAAAGACAGAAATCAGTCTGCTAGAACTTCTGTCTCCACTTCTCTAACTCTGTCCTGGAAAAGCTGTGAGCTAAACCTTGGCATTGAGCTGTGGAAGTCTGACAAAGTATAATCTTGGGTAAAGTGGAAGAGCTCTTTTTACTTGCATCATCTCAGTGTGAATTCTCAGTCAGGTTGTATGGTGCACTGTAACTTCTTAACTGGTCTCTGGAGTTTCCATAAAGGTATACTGGCCAGTATATTTAGTCACTGTCTTTGTTGGGGAATGAGGTGTCAGGCTTCCTTTTCTGCCATCTTGACCTTTTTTTTTTTTTTTTTTGGTTAGCCTTTTTATTGCGTCCCACTGAGTTTTTCTAGAACCCTTAAGGAGACATATGCCATTCTATGCTCCGGGATGAACTAGACTTAGAGAAGATGTTTAATTACTTCATAGAGAAAGAAATCCACTTTAATATGGTTAAACCTTTCATGTTTCACTGAAGATACTATCCCAGTGTTAGCTTCCATTCTTAGGGAAAACTTGTCATAATGAACTGTCTTTTGCAGCACTCCAAATAAATTCCCACAGAGCATATCCTAAAAATACTACTTTGTCTTAACACTGCAAGAAGCATGTATTTGTATTGTGTTATAAATGCTGGTTTATATATTTTAAAATTATAAAACCAGAAGTATAGACACTTCATTTCTAGGCATATTCAAATTTACCTTCTCAAAATGCCACACGGCATAATAGTCCTTCCATTTGTCAACCTCTAACAAGCACCATTTTGTGCTGAACACTAAGAGTTTCTGATATCTTGTAAGTTCCTTTCTTCTCAACTGCATGCTTCTAGAATAAGGACTTGTGTTAAATTTTGTAACTGTGTCATCTGAACAGTACTAAAGAAGTCACTGAAATGAAATGTAAGAGTTTAGAGAAAATTTCAAGCAGCCAGAGGGTATAAAAATGTCTTCTAAAGCATTTGGGTTTATCAAGAACAAGGAAGTCTGAAGTACCTAATAATTAAGTGTCTTGTAAATTCTACTGGGTCATAATTAGCTTCTTTTATCCATTTTCTATCACTTCTGAACAATGTGTTGGTGACTACTCCTTACCCCTATTTAAGAGGTCTTATCAAATTAATGATCCATATTTCAGTTATATGTACATGAAAACCACTTACCAGGACAGACAGAAATGCACTCAAGTTCTCAAATTATACTAGAAACATAAAAGTAACCACCAAAATCTATCCTAAACTAGGAAACACACCTTTCTTCCTTCACGGCTACAAAACCAGTCACAGCACTAGGCAACTGACAACTCTAATATGACAAGCCTGTAAGGAACAGACATAATCAGAATGAAGAAGGAGGGCTAAAATACGTTTGACAAAGCAGATGTTCCTGGATCCAACCCGAGAAAAATTAACAGCAAAAGAAACACACAATGGGATGGAATCTATTACTGCAAAACTAAAAGTGTTTCTGAGTGATCACAAGCAAGAGAATATTCAAAGGAAGTAAGGACTTTCAAACAAGAGGGAAATAAGTTACTTAAGACTTTGGCTGAAAAAAAAAAAGACTTTGGCTGATAGCTGGCACTGAGTAAATAAATGATAGCTATTGTGAGGAGCTAAGAGTCAGCTCAAGTGTCCCTTGTGACAGACCAGGCAGAATCACAGAATGTTTTCTTCCACCATTCCACAGCTCTTTGCAAAGAAGGTCATCTCACCATTTCTATATGATACATCAAAGACTGTGATCTTCTCAAGTCAAGTGAATTTTAATCTGTAAATCTGATATATGCAGGTGAATTGAGAGGTAATTAATTCATATAGGCAGAGCCTTCAGGAATGGGGATCAGTGCCCTCCAAGCATGCAGCTAAGGAGCTAGTTTGCTATTCTCTGCCAGGTGAAGCTTCTGCATAAGAGGACCTGCACAGGAACCTGACTATGTTGGTACCCTGACCTTAGATGTCTAGCTTTTAGCACAATGTATAAAAGCTACACATCTACAGTGTTATGGTCAGAACTGCCCAAGCCAAGATGTCACCTATCTTATCCCCTATGCAGGGATTTCCTAGAAGGCTGGAATCACAGCCTTGTTTTACTGTCTCAATCATTTCTATTAATAAGGCTTTTTCCCTTAAAAAGTATGATAGAATTTATTACTATATTTTGTTCATTCTTTCACATTTCAAATGCCATTCTATTCAGTTCCCTGTTCTATTTAAAGCAATGTTCCCTCTTACAATATCAACAGAAGAAACTCTTCCAAACTATTATAGTGTACAACTGAGGAGAAATATTGGGATTTAGTATTTTTCCTCATTCTCATTTTAAAATAATTTTAGATCAACAAATCCATTATAAAAATAGTAGACTAAGGCCAGGCCTGGTGACACATGCCTTTAATTCCAACACTCAGAGAGGCAGAGGCAGGCAGATCCCTATGAGTTCAAGGCCAACCTGGTCTACAAAGTGAGTTCAAGACAGCTGAGGCTACACAGAAACCCTGTCTTGAAAAACCAAAAACCAAAAAGAAAAAAAAATATAGACCCAGTTAACCCAGTGTCCCCCATTATCGATAAAACCACAGTACAATTATTGAGAAGTTAGGATTAAGTCACTAAAATGAACTGTTTTACAAAACTTATTTAAATCCCTCATTTCCTCCACTAATCAATCCCTCTCCCCGACCCCCGAATCATAGTCTCATCTTCTATTTAATGGCTGCATCTCCTTAGTCTCTCCATGTAGTGGTGGTTATCACATTAACCCTGTCTTTCACAGCACTGATATTGTTAAAAACTATCAGTCAGTTCATTGTATAGGTGGTCCCTGGATTTAGATTTTTATAGATCTAGATTTGACTCCCAATTATGTGATTATAGCCTTAAAGTCAGATTCTCAGGGACTCAAATTTATTTGTTAAACAGGTAACAAGGACCTTTTAAGACTATTCTGAAAATTAAAATTAAATCTGAGATAAAAGATATTAAGTCTTTCTGCCTATTCTTGAAGATTATTTTACTATGAGAAAGATACTTTAGTAACTCATTTTGTAAATAAAACCATGGACAAGTTAGCCTTGGATCCACACACAGTGCCATCACTGTAAACAGTTGGCGTTATCATGTGTGGCAGTGCTGGTCTGCATCTTTGCTTGTGTTTCACACTGCTCTAATTCTTGCTGGCTACATATAAGGCTTCAGAGTCACTATGAGTTTTAGCTTGTGATCACTGATCAGTAAGGATTGATATATACTCATACACAACGATCTATCAAATCTAACTATCCTCTGTTAGGATATTGGGCATAGTAATAAGCTACTTGTCTTCATGAATTTAGTGGTAAAACAGATAAGTAAATAATTATAAGTCAGTATAACCAGGTTTATGAGATGTGATAGCTAGGGTTACATAAAAAAGAATTCTTAAACCTGGGATTGGGAAAACAGCTTTGAGATTTCATCAAGAAGATGTTCTTGTGTGTAAAGTAAGGCCACAGAATGCAGAGGAAAGAAGGGAAGAAAAGGGACAAAGGTGTGGCATTTAAGGATGCAATTAGAACTGGGGGGGGGGGGTAAAAGCTGGCTTGGAAATCTCCTGCGTTGTAAACCTGCAGTGCCAATACCTCAGGGGCTCAGAAAACTCATCAGGAAACTTCTGGTCCCAGGGCTCCAAAGACTGCAGTTGGTAGACCTAAACCTTGGGATATTACACTGTGCTTACCTCATTTAACATCTGTGAATGGAGGTAAAATTTAAGGTGAAAATTGGCTGCTCGTTCACATCGTAAGTAAGTTTGCCCTTTCTCACAATGACATTTCCTACATTTTCTTTTATGTGTAAATGGCCATGGAAAATTTCTTTTAAAATAGGCCCTTTGACATATGCTGATGAGAGGCTCTGAGGCCCTCTCAGTTTTCTCTTTCTGATACCCATTCCTGTGGCTATGGAGGTTTGGCATTGGATCCACCTGACTCCAGAGATAAGTTTAACATATAAACTTCTGTTCTTCACAAGCGTTTTATAGCTGTTACTCATTAAACATTAGAACTTAAAAGACTCTGACACAAAATGTTCAATAACTCAGAGCTTTCACTGTCAGTTCCTATTGTACATTTGTAACCATCTTCACACCCCTTGACCCCTTTTCAATCTGGACAGTAAATGGGCCGAGTTCTTAGATTTTGCCACAGGAGTATTTCTCAAACCTTAACAGCTTCTTACTCAAGGCACTGATATTACGTACCGTCAACTGGTGTATCAGGAGATCCATTAAGAAGGTAATCTTGTTACTAAACAGGACGTCAGTGCAGTTCTCTGAACAGTTACTGCAGGTGAGGTTGTAAACATTGATTGCATTGCAGAGAGACCTAATAGGAAGGAGAATACCATTTGTAAAACCCGAGTAACGCTTCTCCCAACAATTTAAAATACATAAAGTCAACGGGACAGAAGGAACAGGCATGAGATGGAAGCTGCTCTATAAAACCAACCTGAACCCCGTCAGGCACAGGCCCATCACCTCAACAGAAAAGGCGGTTATTTTCATACAAGAGCAGTGCTCATTAGTACCTAACAGCTCTCACTAATATCCATTAGCTACAGGGCAGACAATGCAAATAATTTCCCAGCTTTTCTGATAATGTCTTCATTTAAGACGAGATATTTGGGCTTTTTTTTCTCTATGATGTTGAGAATTTTTCTTTCAAGATCTGTAAAGAATTGTGTAAGTATTTTGATGGGAAATGCACTGAATCTGTAGATTGCTTTTGGTAAGATGGCCATTTTTACTATGTTAATCCTGCCAAGCCATGAGCATGGGAGGTCTTTCCCTCTTCTGGTATCTTCTTCAATTTCTTACTTCAGAGACTTGAGTTTTTTTTTTTTTTTTTCCATACGAGTCTTTCACTTTGACGGTTAGAGTTACAACAAGGTACTTTATGTTATTTGTGGCTACTGTGAAGGGTGTTGTTTCCCTAATTTCTTTCTCATCCTGTTTGTCTTTTATATACAGGAGGGCTACTGATTTTTTTGAGTTAATGTTTTATCCAGCCACTTTGCTGAAGGTGTTTATCAGCTTTAGGAGAAACCCAGAATAGCTAAAACAATCCTCTACAATAAAAGATCTTCTGGAGTTATCTCCATCCCTGATCTCAGGCTGTACTATAAAGCAACAGGAATAAGAACTGCATGGTGCTGGCATAGAAACAGACTGGTGGATCAATGGAATCAAAAAGAAGAACCAGAAATAAACCCATGCACCTATGGACACCTGTTTTTTGACAAAGAAGCCAAAACCACACAAAGGGAAAAAGAAAGCATCTTCAACAAATGGTGCTATTCTAACTGGATGTCCACATGTGAAAAAATGCAAATAGATCCATATCTAGCATCCTGCACAAAATTAAAGTTCAAGTGGATCAAAGACCTTAATATATAACCAGAGACACTAAATCTATTAGAAGAGAAAGTGAGGAAGAGCCTTGAACTCATTGGCACAGGAGACAACTTTCTAAACAGAACACCAGCAGCTCAACACCTCAATTAATAAATGGGCCCTCATGAAACTGAAAAGCTTCTGTAAAGCAAAGGACACTGCAACAGAACAAAACAACAGCCTACAGATTGGGAAAAGATCTTCACCAACCCTGTATCTGACAGAGGGCTAATATCCAGTATATATAAAGAACTCAAGAAGTTAAACAGGAACAAATCAAGTAATCCAATTAAAAAATGGGGTACAGAGCTAAACAGAGAATTTTCAATAAAAGAATATGGAATGGTGGAGAAACACTTAAAGAAAGGCTCAACATCCTTAGTCATCAGGGAAATGCAAATCAAAACGACCCTGAGATTTCACTTTACCCCCATCAGAACGGCTAAGGTCAAAAACTCAAGTGACAACACATGCTGGAGACGATTTGGAGAAAGAAGAACCCTCCTCCATTGCTGGTGAGAGTGCAAATTTCTATAACCACTTTGGAAATCAATCTGGCACTTTCTCAGAAAACTGAGAATAGTGCTACCTCAAGATCCACCTATACCACTTCTATCCATATACCTGAAACATGCTCCACCTTTCAACAAGGACATTTGCTCAACTATGTTCATAGCAGTTTTATTTATAATAGTCAGAATCCAGAAAGAACCTAGATGTCCCTCAACAGAGGAATGGATACCTGTGGTATATTTACACAACAGAGCATTACTCAGCTATTTAAAACAAGGAAATCATGAAATTTGCAGGCAAATGGTGGGAACTAGAAAAGATCATACAGAGTGAGGTATCCCAGAAGCAGAAAGACACACATGGTATATACTCACTTATAAGTGGATATTAGACATATAATATAGTATAATCATACTAAAATCTGTACACCTAAGGGATCTAATCAAGAAGGAGGACCTTGGGTAAGATGCTCAATCTTCATTCAGAAAGGCAAACGGGACAGACATCGGAAGAGGGAGAAAACAGGGAACAGGACATGAGCCTACCACAGAGTGCCTCTGAGAGACTCTACCCAGCAGGCTATCAAAACATATGCTGAGACTCATAGCCAAACTTTGGGCAGAGTGCAGGAAATCTTATGAAAGAAGGGGGAGATAGAAAGACATGGAGGGGACAGGAGCGCCACAGGGAGAGCAACAGAACCAAAAAATCTGGGCACAGGGGTCTTTTCTGAGACTGATACTCCAAACAAGGACCATGCATGGAGATAACCTAGAACCCCTGCACAGATGTAGCCCATGGCAGCTCATTGTCCAAGTGGGTTCCCCAGTAATGGGAACAGGGACTGTCTCTGACATGAACTCAGTATCTGGCTCTTTGATTACCTCCACCTGAGGGGGGAGCAGCCTTAGCAGTCCACAGAGGAAGACAAAGAAGCCAGTCCTGGTGAGACCTGATAGGCTAGTGTCAAAGTGAGGGGGAGGAGGACATCCTTTATCAGTGGACTTAGGGAGGGGGATGGGAGGAGATGAGGGAGACAGAATGGGACTGGGAGGAGATGAGGGAGAGGGTACAGTAGAGATTCAAAGTGAATAAACTGTAATTAATAAAAATAAATAAATAAACTAAAAAATTGGAAAAAAGAAATGTAAATTGCCAAGCTCCACTGCATACCCAGTAAACAGAAACTTGTTATCTTAAAATATTCTGCAGCCAGAGATGAAAACCACAGGTCTCAGAAACACCATTTGAGCATTAATCAATCAGTTAATTAATTCACCATATACTGCAGGTCCCTGAGACTGATCATACATTGTGCAATGGAGATAAGCCAGGGAAGGGTCACAGTGCTGATGCTTTTGTTGGGAAAAAGAAGGTGAGGAGAGCCCCTGCTATAGCGATGTTTGATACAGTTGGATGTGACCACACAATTGCTGGATTTCTGGAAGTTGGTTACAGCATAGTGCACCACTGAAGAGTACAGCTGCAGGGACCAGATACTTCCAGTTTATCATTTAAGATTTTAGCAAGTTTCTAATGTAGCATTTTATCACCTATTTCACATGTTTAAAAACAAGAACATAGGTAAACTTCCTGTGACTGTCATGAGATTTAAGTGAGATAATATAGTACTCGGGTCACTACTTAATAAGTAGAACTCATTATGGTTACAAGAATAAGACTTCATTTTTTTTTTCCATAAGGTAAAAATAGGTGTTTAGCATTATAAAAATAATTATATTTGAGAAGGGTATGTATGAAGAAATGATAAAAAGATAAGAGAAAATTTACTATTTGTAATGCCATTCTTTCTCTGATACTTGGTGTCTCCTTTAGCACTAGGTTTGAATTTTTAAAAGAGAAGCAGAATCTTGCTGAGAAGCACAAAACACAGACTAGAAAACAAGAGCTGTCCTGGCTGAAGTGGAAGATGGAGGGCTCTCCCTTCTCAAAGAACTGGAAAGCTTCCGTAGGCATATTCTCTTGGAATGCAGGAGATATGACTGCACTAAGATGCAGCTAAAATGTAACCTGGCAATTTTTGGGTAACTAAGGACAATCACAGTGTAACAGCTGTGTAGGGAGTGTTAGCTTGGCTCCTTCATAACGGTATTCTCTCAGATGGACCAGCCCCCAGGGCATGTTCGGCAGCACTGTTTTTGAAGTCAGTGTCAGAAGTCTCCCAGTACTTTGCTGAGTCACATCTTCTGTGAATTCCTTTCTGAAAAAGGACAAACTGAAAAAATGAATAATTTTTAAAATGCTAAACTGTGTTTTATCCACGGTCATAGCAATTTAGTTGAACCACTCTCTCAATACTGTGTCCAACTTTCAATAGCATAAATAATGTTCTTTGTTGTAAACTGCTAGAGAAAAGCTCCAGGTGATTTAAACAGAAAAACTGACAGGCCAATTTTGTACATACTAGAATCTGGAGAATGCTTCTAGGTCTGATAACCAATTAAAGACTATTAAGTTGGCCTAAACAAGCAAAACAAAAGCAAAATATGACCCGGTATGATATGCCTCACTTTGTGACTTTGGGCTTTACAAACAGTAGCCTCCAACTGTTAGACTAGAGTTTGGATATCCCTGCTTTATTTGTTAGCTCCAAAGTAAAAGCCTAGCTTTAAGCCTCAATCACCTGCCTGCAGAGATATATGAAGCCTGAAAGCAAATCTGCCTGCTTCTTTCATACTTGCTGGTTGCGATGAAATGGGTAAAAGGAACTGAGCGTTTTTAAGGTTTTCAAACACTGCCAAATTTAAACTGACTTCCACGAAAAAAATTTTAAACCAATTTTTACTATGAGAAAGGCATCCCTTGCTCCATGTTATGGCTAATACTGACTACATCTTCAAAAATTTGATAGCTAAATAAAAAAATGTTATTTTTTGTTTTATTTTTTTAAATAAGCATACAATGCAACATGTCTTATTATTTGTTTCTACATATAATTGTTCTGCAGAGCTGTCCCCTGGCTCCCTGCTTGAACTCTTCTACCCCTGGTCTTCACTTTCATGGGACACATACTCTATTATACACCGCATGAAACTGTTCCTCCTCACAGTCCCCTTTCTAGTTTTAGGATTAATACACACACACACACACACACACACACACACACACACACACACACACACACTCACATATAAAGCCAGGATCCACAAATAAAAGAAGAATATGCAATATTTATCTTTCTGGGTCTGGACCTTACTCAATATAAGAATATTCAGATCCAGCAATTTTGGGGCAATTTTTAATATTTTATTCTCCTCTGGTTCCTCTTCCTCCTCCTTTTATTTTTCGAGACAGAGTTTCACTTTGTATAGCCTTGGCTGTCCTGGACTCACTTTGTAGATTGCTGTGGCATTGAGTTCACAGGAATCCACCTGCCTCTGCCTCCCAAGTGCTGGGATTACGGGAATGTGCCACCACACCTGGCTTTATTTCATTTTTCTTGATGGTCTAATAAAATGCACAGTGTGTGTATGTACCACATTTTATTTATCTATTCATTAGCTGATGTACATCTAAGCTGATTTCCTTGTTTCTAATTTTTGTTTTCTTTGTATGATTTAAAAGTACTTTAAAATATAAAACTAGGTAATTACTCATGTATTTTTTAAAGTTATCACTAAGTGCTGATTCACTCAATCACTGCAATTATTTTGCTGTGATATATGTAACAGCTGCCTCAAGTTACTTTATCACTACTTAGAAGAGTGATAAACTTCCCTTCATATATTTGCAATGACACACATGTAGAATATATTCCTTTGTTTCTTTGTCTAATTGATAATTGTCTTTATGCTAATATTGTAGTGTATACTATATTATGTAAGTTAATGGCTGGGTTAATAAATAAATTATAGATCAAGTATTATGAGGCATAAGGAAATACACATAAAAAAAGCAAACAACTTCTGGTATGAAGTGTAACTTCTTTTAACATCCTGTGTTCAAAAAAGAAAACATCCTCTCTGGTAAACAAGAATGTGCATCTAAACAGTCTTATGTTCACTTAACTGTTGAACAAACTGTTTCTAATAAAGAAGAAAGGGAGAGGGAAGAAAAACTCACAGGGTGAGAAAAAAATTTGTGTATGCAGTGAACATACTTGAAAGACAATCTTTATTTGAAGAGCACCTGGTTTAAGTGCACATTGCTCTGAACCCAGCTTGGGTGGTCTGTCCAGCAGCCCTCTCTGTAATTTTAAACGTGAATGACTTGAAGCACTTTTTGACATCAAACAGAAAGCCCCAACTTTTCCAAGTATCTTCTCACTGCACATTCTGTCAAGAGTATGCGGTGGTGGTGTTGGGAAGCCAAGATACAGACTTTCTTGCCCCGAGTATACTTATGAATAAGTTTCTTTTGTCAGAAAATTTTCTAAAAACACAGGATAGAAAAAAGCATCATGAAACCAAGCCTTTTAGTGAGCGGTGCAGGAACACACATGAAAAAAGACTGAATACAGTTCAAGTACAAACCTAGTAGATTAAGAATCACTTAAATGTAGGTCCTGACACAACAGTAGTGGGATAGTTCAATACCATACTCTCATATTCAGAGAAGTCTAGCAAATTGAAAATCAGCAAAGAAATTGCAGAGCTAAATTATATTTTAGATCAACTGGTTGTAATGGTATCTAGATCTATGTCTTCTATAGAATATGCTGCTTAACAGAGAATAAGCATTTTTTTTTTAAAAGGCAGGTGAGCCCTTCTCTACAATTGATTATATGAGAGGCAGTAAAGTAACCCTTAACAATACGCAGAAAAATCAAAACTAAATTTTAACTTATCAAAGCTACCATGGAATAGAACTAGAAATCAACAAGAGAAACCTCAGAAAACATATAAAAATATGGAGACAGAACATTTATGAAGCAACAGGGAATTAATAAAGAAAGAAAAAAAGGAAGTTAAAAACTTTTTAGATCCTGCTGGGCATGGTGACAAATACCTTTAATGCCAATACAGGTACAGACAGGTAGGTCTCTGTAATTCAGGGCCAGCCTAGTATACACAGCAAGTTCCAGGCTATATAGTGAGACCCTGTCTCAAACAGAACTCCTACAAGTAAATGAAAATGATAACAGAATCGGGTTACAGCCACGGCAGTCCTAACCAGAAACTTTACAGCTGTAAATACTCACATTAAAAACATTAGCAAGAGCTCAAAATAATACTGATGTACCTCAAGACTCTAAAAAAAAGCCAGAAACAAAGCCAGAGGAATTAATGAAACAGAAAAGAATATATACTATCAACAAAATAAGAGTTACTCTTAAAAACTGGTAAAACTCCTGGGCAGTGGTGGTGCACACCTTTAATCTCCGCAGTCAGGGGCAGAGGCAGGTGGATCTCTTTGAGTTCAAGGCCAGCCTGGTCTACAGAGTGAGTCCAGGATAGCCAAGGCTACACAGAGAAACCCGTCTCAAAAAAAAACAACAAAAAAGGAAAAAATTCATAAGGCTGATGAAAGAATGAGAGACAGAGAGAGAGAGTGAGAGAGAGCAGACAGACAGAAGGATCTAAACTCTATTTAATCTAATAAGAACTGAAAATTTGTTACAACAGACTCCACTGAAATCCAGAAAATCATTTGGGAATACTTTGAAAGCTTATATTTAAAAAAGCTGAAAAAGGAAGGAGAGGAGGACCTCCCCTATCAGTGGACTTGGGGAGGGGCATTCGTGAAGAAGGGGGAGGAAGGGTGGGACCGGGAGGGGAGGAAGGAGGGTTTTATGGAAAGGATACAAAGTGAATAAACTGTAATTAATAGAAATAAATAAATTAAAAAAGCTTATTATGTAAAAAAGCTGAAAAATATGAAATAGATTTCTAAACTCACAGGACCCTACTAAAATCAAATTCAGAAGATATAACGAACTTAGACTACTAACAAGCAACAAGAGTGAAAAGCTCATGGCCATATGGATCCACTACTTAGTCTACTGAACATTCAAAGAAGCTCTAACACATCAAACTGCTTTACAAAATAGAAAGGAAAGAAACACTACCAAATTCATTATGGGGCCAGAACTACCCTGATATTAAACTAGATAAAAACTTTACAAGAAAAGAAAGTACAGAGTAATTTCCCTGATGAACATATATGTCAATAATCTCATACATGTATATGTATGTCTACACATATTTCTATATCTATATTATCTTAAAAGAAGTTCTGCCATTTGGCTTGATAATGCTTTTCATAAGACTCACAGACTAACAGAAACTCAGTTTCAGGCACGAGAAACTTCCTTTCAAGTTGTTTGGTCAGGGTACTCCAACAGACCCCCAAAACAATATAGGATATGGCTGTTTTCCATAGTTGTGCCCCAGAGGTGGAGGAGAATGAGTCCCTATTGTTGCAGTCACCACAGAACTCAGAAGACTCTACCTAGATCAGGCCTGCAAGCTTCCTGCCTGAGGACTAGTTTTGAAGGTATCAGAACGTAGTGCTAACACAAACTGAGGAGAGGGTGTGCTGTCTATAAACTACAACAATTACCAGCACGGCGAGACAGCCCTCAGAGTGCAACACTGGGCTCACGTTTCGGCAGTAACAGACCGTTGTCGAAGTGGAAGCACGGCTTGCTCAACAGGAAGGAAATCATACCTAGTACTGTATAGCCAGGCAACTACCAAAGGTTAACGAGGTTTTGTATCTTAGAAAAGAACCCACCACTGCCACCTTACTAGACCAGCTTCATTTCTAATTCCTTTCAAACATATCTGTGGGTAAGTAGAGTTCCCTCATCAAAAAAGCTTCTCTTTGCAACATGGAATTACAGAAAACCATTAACTGGTCAAAATATAAAGATCAAGTGGTCTTGGGATATCGAGCTCCAGTTGATAGGCCGATAATACAACTCTTATATATAAGGCTCAGGAAATAAAATAGAGGAGCGGCAGAAACATTGTAAGAGCCAGAGGACCAGACAATCTGTAAGTGAGACTGTATATCCTAAAAGTGACAAGAAAGATTCATCCATGACACCTGAACAACATGGTTGCTCAAGTAAGACCTGAACAAGGACAATACCAACAAACATGATAAATGAAAAAGGAAAATCTTATGGGGTTCTATCCCTAAACAAACCACAGGCAGCTAATTTCCACCAAGAGAGGGAGAATGCTTCTCTCCTCGGATGAGTCCCTGAGCTGGTTATCCAACACCAAGTGGTAAACCCTGAAATTCTATTCATATAAGCAACACTAAACAAACTCGGCAGGTTGTATTAAAGGGAGGAAAGAGAAGAGGGAAAATGATGTAATAATATTTTAATTAAAATAAAAAATTCTCAACAAACTCCCCATAATTAGGTTCAAGTGTACATTAAGAACATCATACAAGACAGGTTGGTTTCATTCCAGGGATGAAAGCTTAGTTTAACATATAAAAATCAATAAATATAAAATACCATATAAACAAATTTAAGGACAACAATCAAGCAAGTATTTTAATAAGTGTAGACAAGACACCTGACAAAGTTCAATGTACTTTCATGATTAAAATCTGGAGAAAATTAGGATCAGACAGAACATGTTTCGACATAATAAAGGAAGGAGTATAACAAACCTGTAGTAATCATACTAAATGCACAAAAACTGAATGAGTTCAGGGCACCCACTCCCAATTTTTATTCAAAATAGTAACCAAATCTTAGAGGAAGCAATTACTCAAGAGAAATATATATATAAAAGGAAGAAATCAAACTATCTCTTCTTGCAGATAACATGGTTCTATACTTAAAGGGCCTTACAGATTTCATCAGAAAGTTTTTAGACATAACAGATACTTTTAAGTAAAGTTATAAGATATACAATTAACTTGAAAAAATTAGTAGCCTTTCTATATGACAATAACAAAACTGCTAAGGACAAAATTACCTAAAATAACCCAAACACAGCAGCTTCCAAAAACATGAAATACCTAGGAATACACCTAAGCAAAGAGGTCAAAGTCCTAAAATTAGTATAGGAACACAGAAGATCATGGATACTCAAAGTAATCCTCTGAATAAAGAATAAATAATCCTGGAGGTACAACAATATTTGACTTCAAATTATTCTTCAGAGCCACAGTGAAAGACAGCATGGTACTGGCACAAAAACAGACTTCCAGAGGAATGAAAGAGTACCCATTATAGAACTCCCCAAAACAAATCCAAAGAGAGTTATGGACTTCTAGTATTTGACAAAGGCATAAAAAACATTCATTGGAAATAGGCCTACCCAACAAATAATACTGGAAAAGTGGATATAGACACAGAAAGAAATGAAATTAGATCCACATTTCTCTTCATCAGCACAAAAATCAATTCAAGATGGATCAAAGAGCTTATCTCAAATCCTGAGATGCTGAAACTGCTAGGAGAAAACATCTCAAAATACTGGCAAAGGGGAGGACCTAAGTTCAATCCCTAGATCCCACCTAAAAAGAATGTCAGTGTCCACTTGTAATCCTAGAGCTGGGAGGCACAGAAAGGTAGATCCTAGCTAACCTAGCTTAATTAGCAAATCCCAAGCCAGTGACAGAACCTGTCTCAAAGGAGGAGGAGGACAGAGCTCAAGGAATGAGAGTGGAGGTTGGTGTCTGTTTAGCCTGTGCACACCTGTGCATATGTACCTGTACACATACATATGAATGCACACATGCACACAGCCTTTCTAAAAAGATTCCATTATCACTTGAAACAACATCACAAACTGACTGATGGATTTCATCAAATTAAAATGTTTCTGTATCACCAAAGTGAAGAAATGGCCTAAAGACTGAAATTTATTTCCTCAGATAAAGGATTCACAACTGGAATATATAAAGGGTGGCAAAAAACAGACATCAAATCATTAATTCAACAAATAGACTAATGAAGTGATCATGCAGTTCTTAAAAGAAGAATAATGGTTAGAAAGTATTTGAAAAAGTGTTCAACATCCTTAGCCATTAAGAAAATACAAACTATAACCACTTTGAGATTCTACCTCATTCCAGGCAGGATGTAAAATCCAGAAATAAATGACAACAGATGAAATTGAAAATGAAGGGAAAGAGGACCTCGCTTCACTGTTGGCAGAAACTGTTACACCTGCTGTGAAAATCATCATGAAATCTTTTTATAAAATTAAGAGCAAAACTACTGTATGACTCTACTGTATCATTCCTGGGCATGCATCTGTGACTAAGTCAACACCACAGTCATATATGCATGTCACCACTGCATTAGTCACAAAAGCTAAGAAATAGAACTGGTCCATCACAGATGTGGCACCTGTATACAATGGAACTGTATGTATCTATAAAAAACGAAATCATGACATCTGTATGAAAATGAGAAGAGGATATCATTCTGTTAAATGAAACAAGCCAGTCTCAGAAACACAAATACTGTGTTTCTCGGAGAGGCAGACTCTAGACTTGAATTTATATATGTTTCTAAATGTGTGTGTATGTGTGTTTGTGTCTATGTCTCTGTGTGTGTGCTTGCATGTCTAGGTCTCAAAATCAGAAAAGGAAATGTGAAAACAGAGGAAGAGATTTTATACTAGAAGAAGGAGAAAGAGTATGTCTGACATGAAAGCACAAAGGGAACAATTTAAGAAAAAAGGGGAGGGGGACCAGCAAGATGTGGGAAGAGAGAGAATATGGTAAAGAGAGAATAAGAAGAATAAAATATACATGTATGCAACTACAATAACAAATATCATTATTTTTTATGTTAACTTAAAAAATTAAAAAGTTAAGCCAGGCACGGTGGCGAACTCCTGTAATCCCAGCACTTGAGGAAACAGAGGCAGGCGGAGCTCTGTGAGTTTGAGGCCAGGCTGGTCTACAAAGCAAGTCTAAGACAGCCAAGGCTACACAGAGAAACCCTGTCTTGAAAAACCATTAAAAAATTAAAACGACATTTTCATGAATAGAAACACCGTAGAGTTCATGTTGTTTTGATAACTTGGAAATAAGATGTCTCACCACTAAGAAACTTAGAGAAAGAATGATGTTGAAGTCTAAACAGGAAAAAGCTTTTCAATTTTGACATTTCTGACAACAGAGAATTTAGATTTGTGACATATTTTGGTAGGTTTTAACTGACACTGATAATTTTGACAGTTGGATCAAAGTTCTAGTTGTGAATGAAAGATTCAAATCAGCAGCATTTGTCCTGTTCTGCTCTTTACGCTGCGTTTTAAAATCGCATTTATTTCCCATGGGCCACCACGGAAGCATGGTCAGAGGACAACCTGTGCGAGTCCTTTCTGTCCTTCTACCATGTGGGCTCCAAAGACCAAACACAGACCCCCAGGCAAAGCCCTCTCAAAGGCCCAGACCCTGCTTTAACCAGTATACATCTACCCTGCCTCTCCCGCACCCTACTCTGTGCTTTCAGGTGCTGGGATGGTGCAGACTGAGGGGGACAGTGAATGACTTCAACACCTCAACAGCCATCCATTCAAGAAGGATCTTTCCAGGATGCTAATCCTGTCTGTTTACTAATCAACTTTCACTGCATCAACATTAATATTGCATTACATATATAATTAAATGTAAAATGTCAATGAAATTAAACTTAACTTTAAAATAATTTTCCTAACTATAATGATTCCTCAGAGCAAAGAGTAAGAAATTTTCGACAAGGTATGATTTTCAAAGGTTTTATTTTAAACTGATAATTAGATGCAAACAGAATAGGCAATTTCAGTATTCCATAAAAGCAAATTTTAATTTTAGATGGAAAATCAAATGTACTTAAAGCACTGACTGAATAAACCATTCTTTACTTACTCAAATTAACCTCTCACTTAGAAAGTACTACATTGAAAGGTTACAATACTGCATTAAAAATTTTAGGTTGAATAGCAAATTAGTATATTATTTTTCAATTCTAGTGCTAAGGCATTACTTTTACTGCTAATATTAATTTGATACAAGGCAGCTATTATTATAAAGTTTAAACATGCTCTTAAATAGGACCCCATTATGTAATTTAAAGTTCACAATAAAACAAGCTGGCTCTGGAGGAGACCCCAGGTGGTTTGCAGTGCTAAATAGAAGATTAAAGTTGACACAACTAATTTCTTTACTTTAATCTTATTAGTGGTTCAACAGCTGTCAACTGTAACCATCTCTGCAAAAAAGCCTTTGAGACGTAAACAAAATACCTTAGTATGTCAAATAAAGAAGTGAATTTATCAATCACTATGGCTAATTACTTTGTCTACTGGAGAAAGTTACTTTTTAAAAAATAAATTGCTATTTAATACATTATGTAACATTCCCACGTATAATTAGTTACGTTCTAAATCTGGTGAATAGTACTTTATTAACATCACTGAAGGTCTATGACATAGCAGAGAAGCTGGATGCAACATGGATCCCACCCTGTGAAAAGCTACATCTGGACTTAGGAGAAGGAAAGTCTTTGATAAATTTATCCTAAAAAAAGGTAGCCAATAAGCAGAAATCTTTCACTTCTTTTTCTGAATATAACTGTTACATTTATCCTGAACATGATGTTTTCTACACACAGTTACAAGTGATTTTGGTTCACCTACTTACCAGTGAGTCCAATTCCTAGCCTACAAGGTGAAAAAAAATGATGGTATAGACCATCTCCCATACAAAACACTCATACCCAACTACAAAAAGTGTAAACCCAAATCAATTAATCAAACAATGGTCTTCCCACATAATAGGAAGCTCTGCTTACCTGCTTGTCACATACCATGAGCACAGGACACTGTCATTTTGGAGTCCCTGTTTATCACAGTTTTTAAAGTTATGGCAATGAAATGTTCTCCTTTTATTAAAGCTGTAAACATTACATTACACAATAGCACAAATACACAATTCAGCAGTACAGACAGCACCACTATCCCATAAATATCATTAGATAGTCAATCAAGGTCCTCAGATACTAATGCTTTAAACGATATCACCCTGTTTTGTTTTGCTGTATGATGTGATACAGAACATATTTATTAGTCTCATATTCTCCAAAGTGGTAAAAAGTGTTTGTTTTTTGTGACAGAAATCATACAGATCTCAGAATAAAATAAATTCAACAAAAACCGATGGGTAAAGCTATTCTTTGGTGACACCAGGCAGGCAATATGGCACAGATGAGACAAGATGACAGTCTCAGTTCAGCTAATGTAATGATGGGGAGAAAAGCAGTTCTTTTAAACTTCTTTATCTATGTAAAATGATAGTTCAGTAGAAACATAACAGAGCCTACAGTTACTAGATAAATGTGTTATGTGACAGCCGACATGGAGAACGAGTGCCTTCGGCGGACAGCTCACACCTAAGCCGCAGCCCTGCCGCTTTCACCCCAGCACGGGACCCAAGACCTTGTCGTGTAACTTCTCCTCATCACACATGAGTGTACTTTCTAGCAGCAGATTGGTGTATAGCTGAACAGCTACCCCTCCTTGCATGAAGTATGCCTCACTTTTCAAATGCGAGAGGAGTAAAAAATGGTTCAGTACCCTGAAACCTTGTGTCTACTGCTTGAACACACCATGTTTTAGGTAGATGGATAATATGGTTTGAGATGAACAGAATTGTAATAAAAAAGTCTGTTCTGAAATGGTACAATCCAATTATTCAGTTTTTGTTAAATGCTATAAATTTTTACACATTCATTAAACACTGTCTTATAAAATATAGTACTTATTTTCTCATTGTTAAAATTATGGCTAATTCTAATATAAATACATTATTAATGTACAAAAAGAGCTTTATGCTGTAACTGCAGGATTAAAGAGGCAGCTCTCCAGCCCAAATTATCCCTTTTATGAAGTTTTTTTGAGATAGGGTTTCTCTGTGTAGCTTAGGCTGTTCTGGAACTTGCTCTGTAGACCAGGCTGGCCTTGAACTCACAGAGATCTGCCTGCCTCTGCCTCCAATGTGCTGGGATTAAAGATGTGAGCCACTACCACCTTGCTCCTTGTATAAAGTCTCATGTGTACTTCCAGGGCAGCTGTTTTGTAAACATAGTGATGTTTAGAGTTTATTACTTCTCATTTCCATGTCTATAAACTCCAAAGATAAAGGTCTGTCTCAATCTCATTTCTATGTCTGTGTGCACAAAACTGATCCTTAGAAAAAAATTCCTAGAACACTGTACCCTTGAGCATCAGAACAGGAAGCCTTAGTTTTAACTGCTTCCATCAAACAAAGGCATTCCTCTCTTCCTCTCTAAGATAACTTTATCACTCTCTGTACAAGCTCCATGAAAGGGAACAGAGGCTTTGAAAACAAAACTTGCAACAATCAAGAGACAGCCATTTTGAACATTCTTCTGCCACTGGAAAGAAGAAATGCTCCTTCCAGTGAGATACCATGTTCATCACCCTAACCCGAGAGTGGGCTAGGCATGTGCTTGCTGGTGATTATTAAGGTAAATAAAGTAATAATACATGCAAAGCATCAGCCGTAGTTCTCAGTAGTAAGAGCACTCTCCATAATATTAGCTACCATCTTATCAATTCAAAGGGCAAATAGATGAAATACTGACAAATGAATAAATTAACATCGATGATGACTAGCTTTAATTATCAACTTGATGCAACTTGAACATCCTGGAAAGAGAATTCCTATGTGTGATTGTCGACACTGGGTTGGCTTTCGGGCATGTCTGTGGGGGACTGTTTTAACTAAGTGAATGAATGTGGGAAGACCCTGCCCACCATGGGTGGTACCATCCCTTAGGCAGCAAATCTTGAACTGAGTGAGTGGAGAAATGGCGCTGAGTACAAGCCAGCAAGCGAGCATGGATGCACTGACTTCTCTGTGCTCTTGAGAGAAAACATAATGTGACTGGCTGGCTCAAGCTTCTGCTGCCTTGAGTTTCCCTGCAGTGAAGAAGTATTACCTGAAATCGTAAGTTCAAATAAATCCTTTCTCCCTAAGTTGATTTTTCCCCCCAGGTTTTTTTCTTTTGTTTTTTCTTTAATCATAGCAACAGACATGAAACTAGAATAATATCGTAAGTTTTCTTTTTCTATGGAAAATCAACTTGTGATATTGTGTTATAAATTACCATTTTAGTAAGCTCTATTTAGTCTCATTCTAAGTTATTTTTTATTATATTAAAATACTTTACTTGAGTAGGACTGATTTACTACAAGGAGATAAAAGTATAGATGGTAAGAAAACAAAATGTACCTTTACTAATTTGTATGATATAAACATATATTTTTCTAAATGCCACAGTAGTGGGATGGATCTTTTTTTCTTTAGAGAAGAAAAAATTTAAAAATATTAGGCCTACTGATATATTCTGATTCTAAAACTGTGGTAAGGACAATGACTAGGAATACAGTTCTAGCACTTTATTTCACCTTTTAAGTGATATCTAAAGCTCAGCAGTAATGCAGAATACTAGAAAGTCAGGACAGCAACGCATATAATAAATTCCCAAATGACAGAAAAGAAACTGAGAGATAGAAAAAAGTGTCCCACCCCAAATCCGTTGCCTAAAGATCAACTAACAGAGCTGTCAAATGAGGAAGGCCACATGAGACGGAGATGCTTATCTCTGAAAATCAATACAAAGCTTGAACATTTGGAAAGGCCTGAACATTTAAAATTAGCTCAGCAAAATGGCTCAGCAGGTCAAGGCTCTTGCCACGAAGCCAGATGATGAGAGTTTGATCCCTAGGACCCAAATAGAAGGGGAGAATAAACTGCTCCAAGTTGTCCTCTGGACTTCACTGCTGTGGTACACACATACCTTCATACATGCATAGCGCCCCCCCCCCAAAACAAATGGAATAAAAAATTAAGAGAAAAATCTTAAATATTACTTCCCTGTCCCTTTTGAGACAAGGAAGGTCTCATGTAGCCAAGGCTGGCCTTGAACTCATTATATAATCAAGATGGCTCCTGTGGTGGTTTGAATGAGAATGGCTTGCATGGTTACTCAACAGGAAATGGCATTACTCGAGAACACATAAGATGTGTGACCTGGTTGGAGTAGGTGTGGCCTTGTTAGAGAAATTGTGTCACTGGGAGTGGGTTCTGAAGTTTCAAAAGCCTAAGCTAGGCTCAGAGCCTCTATGTTCATGATACCAACCATGACAATGGACTAAACTGAAACTTTAAGCAAGCCCCAATCAAATGCTTTCGTTGCCATGGTCATAGCTCCTCTTTACAGCATTAGAAAATTGACTAAGACAGCTCCTAAGAGATCCTCTTGACTCTGCTTCCTCGGTACTGGTATTATAGACATGTGCTACCATGCCCAGCTATATGCAGCTATGGGAATCCAACCTAGGACTTCGTTAATGGTAATGGCAGGCAAGCATTCTACTAATTGAAGTACATCTCTAGCCCCATAATTGTTTTTTAAACAATATTTTTAGTAATTCTTTATTTCATACAATATATTTTGAATATATTCACTCTCTTCCCTAATTTCACCCATAATTATCCTTTCCACCATCCCCATCCCATCCCATCCCATCCCATCCCATCCCATCCCATCCCATCCCATCCCATCC
>NW_026596039.1:17112890-17163040 GCF_907164565.1 Psammomys obesus
CCCATCCCATCCCATCCCATCCCATCCCATCCCATCCCATCCCATCCAACTTAGAAGTGGGAGCTAGAAAGACCTGGAGGGGACTGGAGCTCCACAAGCAGAGCAACAGAACCAAAAAATCTGGGCACAGGGGCTTTTTCTGAGACTGATACTGCAACCAAGGACCATGCATGGAGATAACCTAGAACTCCTGCACAGATGTAGCCCATGGCAGCTCAGTGTCCAAGTGGGTTCTCTAGTAATGGGAACAGGGACTGTCTATGATATAAACTCAGTGTCTGGCTCTTTGATTACCACCCCCCCCCCGAGGGGGGAGGCAGCCTTATCAGGCCACAGAGGAAGATAATGTAGTCAGTCCTGATGAGACCTGATAAACTAGGGTCAGATGAAAGGGGAGGACCTCCCCTATCAGTGGACTTGGAAAGGGGCATGGGAGAAAAAAGGGAGGGAGCGTGGGATTTGGAGGAAATGAGGGAGAAGGCTACAGCTGAGATACAAAGTGAATAAATTGTAATTAATAAAAAATTAATTCTTCCAATTCTATCTTCAGATCTTGAACCGTTTTGTTGATTTCCTTCACCTGTCTGACTGTATTTTCCTTCAATTCCTTCAGCTATTTGTTTGAACGTTCCTCTGTTTCTTTTATTTCACAATTCTTTACAGACCTTGAAAGAAAAAGTCTCACCTTCATATGGAACAAGAAACCCAGAATTGCTAAAACAATTCTTTACAGTAAAAGATCTTCTGGAGGTATCTCCATCCCTGATCTCAAACTGTACTATACAGCAACAATACTAAAAACTGCATGGTACTGACATAGAAACAGATTGGTGGATCAATGGAATCGAATAGAGAAGACCCGGACATAAATCCACACACTTACGGACACCTGATTTTTGACAGAGATGCCAAATCCATTCAATGGAAAAAAGACAGCATCTTCAACAAATGGTGCTGGTCTAACTGGAAGTCTACATGTAGAAAAATGCAAATAGATCCATACTTATCACCCTGCACAAAACTAACGTCCAAGTGGATCAAAGACCTCAACATAAAACCAGACACACTAAACCGCTTAGAAGAAAAAGTGGGGAATACCCTTGAACTCATTGGCACAGGAGACAACTTCCTGAACAGAACACCAACAGCAAGGCTCTAAGAGCAACAATCAATAAATGGGACCTCATGAAACTGAAAAGTTTCTGTAAAGCAAAGGACACTGTCGTCAGAACAAAACGACAGCCTACAGATTGGGAAAGGATCTTCACCAACCCTTTATCTGACAGAGGACTAATATCCAGTATATATAAAGAACTAAAGAAGTTAAACGGCAAAATATCAAGTAATCCAATTAAAAAATGGGGTACAGAGCTAAACAGAGAATTCTCTGCAGAGGAATATCGAATGGCAGAGAAACACTTAAAGAAATGCTCAACCTCATTAGCCATCAGGGAAATGCAAATCAAAACGACCCTAAGATTTCACCTTACACCCATCAGAATGGCTAAGATCAAAAACTCAAGAGACAACACATGCTGGAGAGGTTGTGGAGAAAGGGGAACCCTTCTCCACTGCTGGTGGGAATGTAAACTGGTACAACCACTCTTGAAAACAATCTGGCACTGTCTCAGACAACTAGGAATAGCACTTCCTCAACATCCAGCTATACCACTCCTAGGCATATATCCAAAAGAGGCCCAAGTACACAATAAGGACATTTGCTCAACCATGTTTGTAGCAGCCTTATTTGTAATAGCCAGAAGCTAGAAACAGCCCAGATGGCCCTCAGTGGAGGAATGGATGCACAAATTGTGGTATATCTACACAATGGAATATTACTCAGCAATAAAAAACAAGGAAATCATGAAATTTGCAGGTAAATGGTGGGATCTGGAAAAGATCATCCTGAGTGAGCTATCCCAGAAGCAGAAAGATGCACATGGTATATACTCACGCAAATAGACATATAATATAGGATAAACCTACTAAAATCTGTACACCTAAAGAAACTAATCAAGAGGGAGGACTCTTGCTAAAATGCTCAATTCCTATCCAGAAAGGCAAAGAGGCTGGACATCAGAAGAAGGAGAAAAGAGGGAACAAGTCAGGAACCTGACACAGAGGACCTCTGAAAAGCTCTGCTTTGCAGACTATCAATGTAGATGCTGAGACTTATGGGCAACCTTTGGGCAGAGTGCAGGGAATCTTAGGAAAGAAGTGGGAAACAGTAAGATCTGGAGAGGACAGGAGC
The DNA here is from genome assembly GCF_907164565.1 of Psammomys obesus. Classification (NCBI taxonomy): domain Eukaryota; kingdom Metazoa; phylum Chordata; class Mammalia; order Rodentia; family Muridae; genus Psammomys; species Psammomys obesus. The sequence goes on from NW_026596039.1 coordinate 17,115,142, forward strand.
TCCACAAGGAGAGCAACAGAACCAAAAAATCTGAGCACAGGGGTCTTTCCTGAGACTGCTATTCCAACCAAGGACTACATGGAGATAACCTAAGACCCCTGCACAGATGTAGCCCATGGCAGTTCAGTATCCAAGTAGGTTCCATTGTAATAGGAACAGGGACTGTCTCTGACATGAACTGATTGGCTTGCTCTTTAATTACCTCCCCCTGAGAGGGAAGCAGCATTACCAGGCCACAGAAGAAGACAAGGCAGCCACTCCTGATGAGACTTAATTGACTAGGATCAGAAGGAAGGAAAAGAAGTCCTCCCCTATCAGTGGACTTGGGGAGAGGCATGCATGCAGAGGGTGGAGGAAGGGAGGGGTTGGGATGGCAGGAGGGAGGGAACCACGGGGGGGGGTACAAAGTGAATAAAGTGTAATTAATAAAGAAAATAAACAAAAGGTAAAAAAAATAATTTAAAAAAGAATTTTTTTTTCTTTTTTCTTTCTTTCCCTATTGAATCTAGTTTGTATTGCCTAGTTTAAGGAGTATGGTCTATAGTGGCATGTGATTGTCCTACAAGGATTAGTCACCTCATTAAAGAAAACTGACTTCCCACCTCCTAGCAGGAGAACTAATAGCCCCTCAGCTAGTGGTGACAATCTGTGCCCACCGTCTCTATCCTCTGCTCAGGTCTTGTCTGGCTGGAGCTTAAAAGGAGTTTGTGCATGATATCATGATTTGTGTTCATTTCTATATGCAACTTTCCTGGTGTGTCTGGAAAACAGTTTCCTTGGTGTTACCCACAAACCCTGGCTCTTACAATCTTCCTGAAACCTCCTCCATGGAGATCTCTGAACCCTGAGGGAACGAGTGTGATAAGACTATTTAGGGCTGAGAACAAATTAGTCTATTTTCTGTACCTTAGAAGTTGAGGGTCTCTATGTTAATTATTATCTACTGAAATCGCATATCTCAACCCTTCTAGGAAGAGGGTTGAGAGACATTCTATGCTGAGTATAGCAGCTGTCTTAGTCACTTTTCTATTGCTGTGAGAAAACATCATATCCAAAACAACTTATGAAAGAAAGCACTGAGTTTTTGGCTTATGTTTCCAAGGGGTCAGAGTCCGTGAACATCACGGCAAGAAAAGGTAGGCACACATGGTGCTGAAGTAAGTAGCTGAGAGCTCACTACTGGGTCCAAAAGCAGAGAGAGAAAACTAACGGGATTGTGTGGGGTTTGAAACCTCAAAGCCATCCTACCTTCTAATTCTACCCAAACATTTCTACCAACTGGGGACGAAGTATTTAAATATATGAGCCTATGGGGACCATTCTCATTCAAACCACCATATTCCATTTCCTCACCGCCATAGACTATTGGCCATATCATAGATCATAATGCAAAAATGCACTTAGTCCAACTGCCAGTCCCCCACAGTCTTTCAGAATTAAGGGTATTTAAAATTACAGTCTCTTTTGTTAATCAAGGCATTCTTTTAATTGTAACCCCTTGTAAAATATAAAGCAAATCACATACTTCCAACATACAATGGCAGAGAACATACATTATTGCTCTAAATGGGAGAAATAGAGCATAGTGAGGAAATACGGACCAAAGCAAGATAGACAAAGCCAGGCAAACTCCAAATCCTGTAGCTCTATGTCCAATGTCCAAGGGCTCAAGTGGCTCTGCCCTTCCAGCTTTGCTAACTGCAACACACTTCTCTCTTGGGCTGGTTCCATCCCATTTGCAGCTTTCCTTGGTGGTATCCCATAACTCTGGCATTTTCAACATCTTGTGATCTCTAACACAATCCAGGCTTCACCTTCACAGCTTCAGCAATTGCCTCTCAGGAAACCATGTAAGGACTCTTCTACCACCTGCCTGGCTTTGGTGGCTTTTCTTAGTCTCCGAGGAAGACTCCACAGACCATTTACTCTTACCATCTGACCACAGGACCAAAGCTGTCAAGCTCTGCTGCCTGCTAGGGCTGGAGACAGACCCCCATCTTGACTTACACTTGTGGAAGCATTTCTTTGTAGCTTTATAGGAACATATAATTCCTTAGGCCATTTCTTCTTCTAAATTGCAGAATTAGCTGGGTGGGATCTCAACCTGAGGGGATCTCAACCGAAGTGGATCTCACCATTCCCTTTATTTCATTCTCATTTCTTTAGCACAAACCTTGCATCCAACATTAAGCTCATGAAGCTCTTTTTCTCCTCAAAGTGTACATTCTGTGTTTCTTTTTGCCCCACTTCCTCTTTTTCATTATAGACGTACCTAAGAATGATCACTAATAACTCCATTATAGAATCAGTATTAGGTTGTCTTGAACTCTTTGCCTAAGAATTAGTCCCAAACTCTTCAATTTAGCTGGAGGCAGATTATTCTTTGGACAAGGTTAACAAGTATCCACAGTCTTTGCCAAAATCTCACAAGAATGGTCTCTAACACAGTTGCTACTATTTTTCTCCTCTGAAACCTCTTGAGCTGGGCACACTGATCCACACTTCACACTGATCTCTACAGTCTTCCAAGTTCCTAATAGAATGGCCCTTTAAGCTCTGCTTGCTTACAGCATTTAACTGCTTTCCTGGCCCAAAGTTCCAAATTCTTTCATATGTCTCCAAAGGACAGCATGGTCAGACCTGTCATATCAATAATCCACTTCCAGTACCAACTTCTGTTTTAGTTACTTTTCTACAAACACCATGACCAAGGGAACTTAGAAAAGAAGTCATTTAATTTGAGGTTCATTGTTCCAGAGGGTTAGAGTCCAAGACCATCGTGGCTGGGAACATGGCCACAGGCAGGCAGGCAGGCAGGCAGGCAGGCAGGCAGGCAGGCAGGAAGGCATGGTGCCAGATCAGTAGTTGACAGCTTACATAGGATCCGTAATAGGAAGAAATAAAATGAGAACTAAGTGGGAAATGTGTGGGTTTTAAAAATTTCATAGTCTACCCCCAGTGACATATCTTCTTCCACCAAGGCCACACACCCTAATCCTTTGTAAACAGTTCCACCAACTGAGGACCACATATTCAAATATATGACCCTGAGGGAGCCATTTCAAAGCACCACAGCAAGAAATCATGAGGAGTCATTTTAACACCATGTCCACTTAGCAGAAGTTTCAGATTCTTTCAAAGGGACTATGGCCTACCAGGCACAGGTTCTTCCCAAGGGACTATGACCTACCAGGCATAGGTTCTTCCCAAGGGACTATGGCCTACCAGGCACAGGTTCGTGGACCTTTAATAGTGCCAGGTATTGGTTTCATCTCATCGCCTGGGCCTTGGACCCAACCAGATAATGGTTGGTTAGTCCTGTAACATTTGTGTCACTATTGCACTAGTGGTCATATTTTTAAAAAATGTTCAAAATCTTTAGCTATCAGGAAAATGTAAATTAAAGCTACTCTGAGATTTCACCTTATCCTAGTCAGAATGGCCATGATCAAATGAACAATTGATAATTGATGCTGGCATGATGTAGAAAAAGGGAAACACTTAAATGCTGCTGGTTGGAATGCAAACTTGTATCACAACTCTGGAAATCTGTGTGGAAATTCTTCACAAAACTGAAACTAAATCTACCACATGATCAAGACACACTGTATTCTTGGGTATATACCCCAAGGACTCTGCATCATATCACAGAGATCCTTGTTCTTTCATGTTCATTGCTGCTCTATTTACAAGAACCAGGAAATGGAAACACCCAAGATATCCATCAACTACTGAATGGGTACTGAAAATACAGTACATTTACATGATATAGCATTATTCTACTGCTAAGAAAAACAAACTTATGAAATCCCTAGTTCCATAATTCTTAATTTCACTTTAAGAGATCTTTAGGGTACACTGGGACAGGGGAAGTACTGAAGAATGACTCTGAGATTGAGAGACAGCTTCCTGCTTTTACAGAGAAAAGAAGTAATTTTTAATCCCCAGTGCCCATAATAAGCAATTCACAATCAACTGTTACACTAGCTCCAGGTGATACAATTGCTTCTTCCTGCTTTTATGAGTATCTGTACACATATATGCGCGCGCGCGCACACACACGCGTACACACACACACACGCACACACGCACACACGCACACACACACACACACACAGATTCATATAAGTAAAAATAAAATAAATCCTCAAAAAAAAAGATGGAAGAAAATACTATTATCAGGAAGCCACATAACTATGGGGCAAAGTAAAGCTATGGAGTCACTATGGTCACTATGTGAAATAACTGAAATGTAAAGGGTGTTAAGAAAAAAGGGAGCAGGGGAAGGTTCATCTATGCACACACAGCTCAGAGATGCTTGCCAGGGATACACCAGGCTTACAGTCAGTCAGTCATAGAACTCCGGAGTTCAAAATGGCAACTATTTATAGACAATGGCTTAAGTCTGATGTTTATCATGACGAAAACTAAATAATGCAGGATAGCCTGAACTGCCAGCTCTCTGGGTAAGAGTCATATAATAACACAGGAAGTGGAAAACAGTGACAGAATGAACTGAGATGAATAAAAGGTTCCCGGAGTTGAGTAATAAGAACTAATCAGGGATGAGAAAGGAGATGTGGGCAGTCTGAGAGCAAATGGGGTACCAAGCCACCATGGACAGTTTGGAGCCACATTAGGAGTTTGTGCAGAAGAGTGGCTGGGAAGACAATGAGGAAGTATTTTGACTTTACACACTAGCGCGTCTTCAGTAGCTGCCCCACAGCTACAGCAGCTGAGGAGCTTTTCTCACTCCTCTGTGCCTAAGCAGCACACACACTCCATTCTAACACTTTAGCGCTAAGAGGCTCAGACATTAGAGTTATGATCTTTGAGTTTATGCTCACACAAGGAAATTCAGATTCACCACAAGACGTCCATAGCTCCCAATGCTGATTTCTATCTGTGGGCAGTATGAAGCTGAAAACTCAAATTTATCGGCAATGAAACAGGTTCTCATCCTGGCAAAGGGTCAGCTGCGGCTGACAGGTGAGGGCACGGGTGTAGATTCCCAGGACTCCAGACTCCTTTCCAACGGGAGCAAACTGCTACTCACACAGTCTTTTTAGGGACTGTGGAAACTCTATTCTGCTCTATTAAGGAGAGACACAGATGAGCATAAAAACATGTTCTTTGCCTATGGCAAAAGAGGCTTTTAAGAAATAGCATTTAATTTAGGTTGCTAATTTGAGACCTCGGTCATGTGCCTTGAAGCCCACCAGAAAGCAAACTGCTAAACACAAAAAGCAAATTTTAAAACCTCAAGATAAATTTAAGATAGGCAACATGAATTATTAATGATTATCAAAGCAGTGGACCAAAGGATCAGACACTGCTTCACTTTTTAATCTTAAATACTTTTCACATGTCTGAGTCTTCCTTTCCTCCTTCCTTTCTTGCCAATCAACACAGAATTGTTGTTATCTCTCTTATTCATATCTTATCTCTCTTATCTCTCATATCTCTTATCTCTCATACTCAGCAACTCTGCCTAGGTAGACTCCATTTTGACAAGAAATGCCTCAAGATCATAGAAACAATTTTGCTTGCTGCAGCTGTCTGATGTGGCACTTTCTACCACACAGAAAGATAGTACGAACTGAAGGCTATACATTCCCTTCAATTCACTCTACTTTGTCAGTAGAGTAAAGAAACCGATGCTAATTGTCAAGAAATGTGCATTACTTACAAGTATCTCATACAGACTATAAAACGATGCTAATTGTCAAGAAATGTGCATTACTTACAAGTATCTCATACAGACAGACTATAATTTAAATCAGGGAAAACTGCTACTTAAGATACTATCACCTAATAGTTGTAAAACACTTGACACAGTTTACAGAGAGTTCTTACATACACTCTACCCAAATATGAAAATAGCTGCAAAGTGACCAAGGCACTTGCTGGGTAAACAAGTCCTACATTTGTGGGTTTCTGAAGCCAATGTGGTGAGTAGCTATTTTTTAATCTTACTAAGATGTATCTTAGGAAAAAATAAACAAACGGTTGTGTTTTTTATCCCTCCTCTGAATCCAAAGGACAAGTGGAACGTTCTTTCTTTCTTCTTTTTTTTTATGTTTTAACAAATGCTTTATTGACATATAATAATTGACAAAATATTAGTATCTTCACTTCTGGACTTCATGGCCACCTGCAGACTGTGTCTTTGGAATAGGGAGAAAACAAAAAGATTCTGTATCCCCAAAACGGTAAAGCTGCCCTACTCAGTGCAGATCTATGTTCATCTAGTGCAAGATGCTCCATCCAAGCCCACAGGCTTGTTCCCTTTACTGACTTCTCACCTTCTGCCTGGATCACTCACAGAAGAAACGCTGACAGCATCAATATTTAGCAGCATGTTCAGCCTTGAACCCAACCATCTTATTAGCCCAGTAATTTCTATACAATTACTTCCATATAGAAGAAGATACAGTCACCCTAATTTCCATAAGTGAGCATTTCTTTCCTTTTCTCCCTTCCCCCTTTTTTTCTGAAGACTTGAAGAATATTTTTAAAACAATAAAAGGTACAGAGTGGGCTCAAGACAGTCAGAGCAGCTGTTTAGCAAAGGAAGCCTGCTGCCAGCTAAGTTCCCAGTATGAAGGAAGGGACTGGATCCAGTCACCTAGTTCTCAGAGGAAGTTAGAAGGGTGAATGCAGAAACTACTCTGTTACTCAATAGCCTGTGAAGGGGAAAAGTAACCTTTTCTCAGGAGTGTAGATAAAATTTTATCAAAACTCATTTAAACTACAAATTAGAATCTCCGTAAACTGCCTAGAAATTGTATATACTAACTGAAAACAATACTTCTGAAATAACACTTTCTGATATCATACCATAAATGGGCAGAGACTAAAGTAGGACTTAACAAAAAAAAAAAAAAATCAGAGATTAGACCCACATGCTACACAGGATCTTTATGACAAAGAACTATTTACCATTAGTGACTGAAGTGCAATTCAGTTCCCAGCAATTTGGCTGGGTCTCCAGACTCTGGCAGTCTTGGCCTCAGAATGTTCTTCCTGAGTTTGAGGATTTCCGTAGATTTCCAAGCTCAAGCCCAGAATATGGACTTATTTCTTTCACATAACACACAAAACGTTAGGTTTCTGTCACTCCTATTTCAGAGCTTCATCACTTCTTCTTGTTTTATTATTACAGTCAATCACTAAAAGATTTCCTTATAAGACTTTCTAGGCTCACTTTGAATTTTGTAAATGAAGTCAAGCACCCCAGTTTTTCTCCTTAAGGTGAGGTGTAAACTCTTGCTATTCAAGCCTAAGTATACATATAATTTTCCTGTGGTTCCCCCATATGGAAACCACAGGGCAGAAATTACATACAAATGAAAATGTGAAAGACAGATTAAGAAACTCTACTTACTTAGGAGGAATTCGTGAAACCGTGTTCGTGTTTGTGGCTGGAGCCACTACTTGAAGAATGTGTTCCAGGGCTGTTAATCCACCAGCAACTTGAAATGCAATCTGATCTGCCACATTCTAGACAGAAACACAAACAGAAGTTAGCCCGATATCCCAGGCATAAAATTCTAAGCAAATGAAGTATTTAGTTGCACAGTGGAGATATTTGCTGAATGATTTCTCAGTGCAGGAAAACGAAGGCAAACAGTGAATTTAAGACATGGCCACTCTGAGTTATGAAGTTTAAAGTCTGACAATGGGACAAATAAAAATCACGCCATTATAGATGACTGTCCTTAGTTAATTCTCTGAGCGAAGGCAAAGGCTGTATAAGAATAGGTAGCCAATCTGTTCTGAGAAGACCAGGGCACCCTTCCAGAGACAGGCAGAAGGAAGTAAGGGAGGTGGCCTGGCATAGCAGCAGGGAGATGACAAGACACATTTATCAGGAAGGGGAAATGTGTTATTCGGCAATCCTAACTCCTACCCAATAAGAGCAACTGACTTCCACAGAGGTTTTCTCCGCTGGAATGTTCTTCAGTAATACCAGACAATCTAACACTTTTGCTGTATGTATGTTTTTCTTTAGCTATTTTAGAGGATATTAAGTAAGATTTCAGAACTCAATCTATGATTATTATCAATCTGTGATTATTCCTACATAATCTCTGAATTATACATAACTTCTCTAAGTTCTTTGCATTATTATGGCATTGGAAAAAGCCTTTTTCCACTATACTATTTTAGTTTTTAAGTACCACGTATGTAAGAAACAGGACAGAAACCTGCTCTGGCCCCCATACATATGCTGAAGTCCAAAACTCAGACAATAATAGCATTTAAGCTATTTGAAGAAATGATTAAATGAAAACAAAGCTGTAAGGGTTTTACAATGTGACTGTACCCTAACAAAAACAACAACCACTACAACAACACAAGGGATATGCCTGCAAACAAACAAACAAACAAACAAACAAACAAGCCATGTAAGGACAGAGTTAGAGCCCCTCAATGGGCAGGGAGAGACCGCAGGAAAAATCCAACCTGTGACAGCTTGAACTTTCTAGCCCCTAGAGATGTGAGAAAACAATTTCTGTTGTTTGACTACCTAGTCTGTAATTCTTTGTTACAGCAGCCCTAGAGATAAATATATTCATCTTCATTACTATACCCACTCTATCTCATTTAGTAGTGTTCTATATTTCACAAGCTTGGATGCTTTTTGAAGTACTATGATGTGTGTGTGTGTGTGTGTGTGTGTGTGTGTGTGTGTGTGTTGGGGAAGGGTCAAATACAAGTATGTATTATTAGCTCTATCACACATGTGTGCCTGAATCTTTTAATGCTCTGAACACTAATAACCTATCAATCAATGGCTCAGTTGATCTAGATTCTAGGAGTAAAAGCAACTATATATTCTAATGACTCATTTGCTATTTTTATTTGTGCTACAATAAGCTCACTTTGAAAACTAGGTAAATCAGACCTTTAAAATCAATAATTTAAAAAGATTAAAAATTAATAATTTATTATTTTTCTTTTATTTAAAAAGACATTTTAATAGATTATGTATTTCCTATAAACACTTTTTTGTACAATTTTATTTTTAATTTTATTTACATATTTATTTATTACCATTTATTCCCTTTGTATCCCTGCTGCAGCTCCCTCCCTCATCTCCTCCCAGTCTCACCCACCCTCCCTCTTCCCCCTCCTCCCCTTCTATCTGACCCTGACCTATCAGGTCTCATCCAGGCTGTGTACAGTAATACAGAGTGCACTAGATCTTAAAAACGAAAATAAGAATAAAAACATTTTAAAAATGGTTACATGTTAAAATAACATTTTGTTAATAGTTGAGTTAAACACATCATGAAAAGAATTTCACCTGTTTCTTCCAGTAGTTTTAGGTTTTATAATTTTTGGTTATTTTATTGCAAGGAGTACTTTTCCATTAATAATAAATCATTTAACTATGTTAATTATGATATTTACAATAACTAATAAATTACCAAAAATTATAAAACCCAGATTTTTTAGTAATTTGTTTTATTTATGTAAAAAACTAAAATAATCCAATTAAAAATGGGATACAGATCTAAATAGAGAATTCTCAACAGAGGAATCTCTAATGGCTGAGAAGTACTTAAAGAAACGTTCAGCATCCTTAGTCAACAAGGTAATGCAAATCAGATTCCATCATATACCTGCTAGAATGGCTAAGATAAAAAACTCAAGCGACAGCACATGCTGGAGACGATGTGGAGCAAGGGGAACACTTCTCCATTGCTGGTGAAAGTACATACTTATTCAACCACTCTAGAAATTAATTTGGCAGTTTTTCAGAAAATTGAGAATAGTTCTACCTCAAGACCTAGCTATACCACTCCTGGGCATACAACCAAAAGATGCTCCACCATACAACAAGGACATTTGCTCAACCATTTTCATAGCAGCTTTATTCGTATTAGCCAGAAAATGGAAACAACCTAGATGTCCCTCAGCTGAAGAAAGGATTAAGAAAATGTGGTACATTTACACAATGGAATATTATTCAGCTATTAAAAATGATATCATGAAATTGATGGAACTAGAAAAGATCATCCTGAGTGAGGTAATCCAGTCCCAGAAAGAAAAACATGGTATGTACTCACTTATAAGTGGATATTAGCTATAAAATACAGGATAACCACGATGCAGTCCATAGACCCCAAAACACTAAGTAACAAGGAGGGACCAAGGGGGAATGCTAGAGATGGGAAAACAGAATAGACAATTGGGGTGGATGGAGGAAGAAGACTGGGTGGGTTAGGGGTGGGGAAGAAGGGATCAAGGGGGTGAGGACTGAGGGAGAGTACTGGGAGAGTGAACTGGAATTGGCAGTGAGGGGGCATCTCTAGGTCCCCTACGTAAGACTCCTTGTAACAGGTGATATGAAGCCTGAGCTATCCATCTCCTGTAACCAGGGGAGACTTAGAATGGAGTGATTGGAACACTAACCAGCCATAAAGCCCCAGACCCACAATTTGTCCTGCCTACAAGATGTGCAGGGGTGAAAATGGAGCAGAGATTGAGGGAATGGCCAACCAATGACTGGCCCAACTTGAGACCCATGCCCTGAGAGAGAGTCCACCCCTGACACTATTAATGATACTCTGGTATACTTGTAGTCAGGAACCTAGTATAACTATCCTCTGAGAGGCTTCGTTCAGCAAGTGATGCAAATAGATGCAGAGACCCACAGACAAATATTAGGTATAGCCTGGGGAAACCTGTGGAAGGGGTAGGGGGAATGACAAAAGGAACCAGAAAGGTAAAGACACCACAAGAAAACCCACAGAATGAACCCACAGGGCCCACAGACACTGAACTAGAGAGCATACACGCGACTGACCTAGGCTCCCTACACACACGTAACAGATATGCAGCTTGGTCTTCAGGTGGAACTCCTAATAGCAGAATCAGGGCTGTCTCTGACTCTTTTGTCTGCTCTGGATCCCTTTCCCCAAATTAGGTTGCTCTGTCTAGTCAGTTCTACTGCAACTTGATATGCCAAGACTGCTGGGTATCCAGGGCAGGCCTCCCTTTTATGAAGAAAAAAGGAGGGTAGGGGAAGTGAGAGAGAGGGACTAGGAGGACAGGAGGGAGGGGAAGCTGCACTCAGGATGTAACATAAATGCATTAGTTAATTAAATAAAAACAAAAAATAACTCCAAAACAAAAATGCTTTATTTATTTATTTTTGAGTGTTTATGTTGTGTTTTATGTATTAATTTCATCCATGATAAAACTATCCTTATTCTACTTATTCTCCTCCTTTTCCTCTTTCACGGTCTTCTTTTCAGTTTCCTGGCCTCTGTACACACACACACACACACACACACACACACACACATATACTCAGGTATATATATACACACAACACACACACACACACACACACACGTTCTCTCTCTCTCTCAAGCTTGATTCTGTTTTCTTGCTATTGAGAATAGAACACTAATGAACATGGATATGCAAGTCTGTGGCAGGATTTAAATTCCTTTGGGCATATGCCCAGGAGTGGTACAGATGGTATGAATGGGTCATGTGGCAGCTCTACTTTTAGTTTTTAATGAAATCTTCCTACTTATTTCTATAGTAGTTGCACCAGTTTATACTCCTACCAAAAATAAATATGATTTACTCTTTCTCTACTTCCTTGTCATTTGTCATTGGTTTTCTGGATGACAGTCATTTGGACTGTGGTGAAATAGAATCTCAAAGTGGTTTTAATATCCATTTTGATAAGCTTATAACTTTGAACAGAGGTAATATATTCACTAATTATTTGGCTATTTGTATTTTTTTTTGAGAACTCTGTTGAGTTCGTTAATTTTTTTTAAACTGGGTTGTTTTCCTGCTTAAACTTTTTTACTTATTTATATATTCTTGATATTAATCCTCTGGAAGATGAATCTGTGAAAAGTTTCTCCCATCTCTAGGCTCTCATTTCATTAAACATTTCCATTGCTGTATTCTATAGAAGCCTTTTATTTTTATGAGATTCCATTTGGACAATACTGCTTTAAATATTTGGCACACAAGATGGGTCGAGCATATGCTTAAGAGTGGAACTTCTGGGTCACAACTATGCAGAATCCGTTTTACTAGTTATGGGCAAACAATGTTATAAAATGTTTAAATCAGTCTCTGCACATTTTGCAATACACTGTTCATTTCAGTTAGTTCATATTCTTTCCTAAGTTTGGTTCTATCAATCTGTCTAACTTCAGTCCTCTCAAAAGCATGTGCTGATATTTTTGTGAGGTTTCTATTTGTCTTTTCTTTATACCCAGAGAATGAATATCTTTATGTTTGTTGGCTATTTATGGCTTGGTAGTTTTCGAATTTCCTGTTATTTGGTGAAAATCTGAGATTTTTTGTTTGTTTCTTTATTATTATTATTATTTATTACAATTTATTCAATTTGTATCCCGGCTGTGTCCCCTTCCCTAATCTCCTCCCAATCCCACCCTCCCTCCCTCTTTTCCCCCTATACTCCTCCACTAGTCCAGTGATAGGTGAGTTCTTCCTCCGCTTCTGTTTGACCCTAACCTATCAGGTCTCATCAGGACTGGTTGCATTGTCTTCCTCTGTGGCCTGGCAAGGCTGCACAACACCCCACCCCCCAACCCAAGGGGGACCTGATCAAAAAGCCAGCCACTGAGTTCATGTTAGAGACAGTCCCTGTGCTGCTTTATTAGAGAACCCACTGAGTCTATGGGCTACAGCTGAGCCGGGGGTTTTAGGTCTTCCCATGCACTATCCTTGGTTGGGGTATGAGTTTCTGCAGGGGCTCCAGGGCTCAGTTTTTTGTTTTCTTTTTTCTTTTTGGCTCTGCTGGTTTTCTTGTGGAGCTCCTCTCTCTTCCAGGTCTTTCTATCTCCCCCTTCTTTCATTAGATTCCCTGCACTCTGCCCAAAGTTTGGCTGTGAGTCTCAGCCTCTGCTTCAATACCTCGATCAGTAGAGTCTTTCAGAGGCCGTCTGTGTTAGGCTGCTGTCCTGTTCTTTGTCTTCTCCTGCTTCCAATGTCTATCACATTTGTCCTTCTGAATGAAGGACAGACCATCTTCCCTAGGGTCTTCCTCGTTGTTTAGCTTCTTTAGGAGTATAGATTTTAGTATGTTTATCCTATATTATATGGCTAATATCCACTTATGAGTGAGTATATACTATGTGTGTCTTTCTGCTTCTGGGTTACCTCATTCAAGATGATCTTTTCTAGTTCCATCCATTTGCCTGCAAATTTCATGATTTCCTTGTTTTTAATAGCTGAGTAGTATTCTATTGTGTAAATGTACCACAATTTCTGGATCCATTCCTCAACTGAGGGACATCTAGGTTGTTTAGCCAGAAGCTGAAAATCTGAGATCTTAATTAGATTTAGTATTCAGTTAAATCTGACAAATGCTTATCAAGACTCAACTACTTCTTTTTTTAAATTTTTTACTTAACTTTTATTTACACTTTATTCACTTTGTATTCCCCATAAGCCCCTCCCTCCTCCCCTCTCAATCCCACCCTCCCTCCCCCTTCTTCACACATGCCCCTCCCTAAGTCCACTGATAGGGGAGGTCCTCCTCTCCTTCTTTCTGATCTTAGTCTATCAGTTCTCATCAGAAGTGGCTACACTGTCATCTTCTGTGGCCTGGTAAGGCTGCTCCCATCTCGGGGGAGGTGATCAAAGAGCAGGCCAATCTGATTATGTCAGAGGCAGTCCCTCTTCCCATTACTATGTAACCCACTTGGACACTGAACTGCCATGAAGACCCAACTACTTTTTTTTTTTTAATTTTTTTAATTTTTTTTTATTTTATTTATTTTTTAGTTACATTTTGTTAACTCTGTGTCCCAGCCCAACTACTTCTATACCCCAAGAAAGTTCCCTCATTTCTCTTTTGCAGCCAAAACCTCTTCCATAGTAATATCATAATATCTCATTAATAATACTATAAATTAGATCTGTCTATTATGGAATTTCATACAAATAAAGCTGTGTGTTATATATGAATATTATTTGGATTAATTTGGTAGTAAGTATTTATGATAGTTACTAGTTTTAGCCCTATGGCACCATGAGACAGGAGAAATCAAAGAAAGATGGTGAAGAGACTTTGTATCAAGAAGTAAACACAGCTGAGCATGGAGGCACATGTCTTTAATCCCATTAGTTCAAGGCCAGCCTGGTCTACACAGCAAATTTCAGCATAGCTAGGACTACATAGAGACACCTTGTCTTTAAATGAAAAGTCTTTTGTATCACATACAAATTATACATACAATATTTAAAATAGATAAAAATATTAAAATAAGCAAAATACATCTGTAAAGCACAGTAATTAGCACTGAGGGCTTAACACATTTCAAAATATCCACTCTTTAAACTCTTATTTTCCTCCGTTCTCACAGTGCTCAAGCCTTCAGATTCTGATAATCTTATATCTGTTACAACTCTTGACTGCTGCCTTCTGTCCAAGCCTACTGTTCCCATATTCACTTTAGATTCTCATGTTCTCTTGCTTGAGGGAGGGGCCTAAATCATTACTGTAAATGGAGGGGAAAGGGCTGAGTAAAAGCAGACCCGTTTAATGTATACAATTATGAAAAAAGGGCCTCAAAGCCTTTTATGATATGCCAACATGGCTGTGATCTGAAGATCTTAAGCCACTGACTCTAATGGACATTTAGCAGGACAAAACCCAGGAATTTCAAAAAATATAAAGGCCATTCAAAGACATCTTTTTACTCATATAACTGAAAATAGAAAATTTATCTTTTAAAGAAAATAAAGCAAAAAAAAAAAACCCAACTGTAAAATTAAAAAAAAAATAGAAACAAGCCAGTTTCTCTAGCAGTCAAGCTGATGTACACTTCTGAATTAGATATACAGTGAGAAATCTCTGATCTCTTCCAGTAGGCACAGCCAAATGGGCACTTTGCTCAGCATACGTCTAACCTCTTTCCTTTTCCACTGTCAACTCCTATGCATTTTATCAGTTCTCTTCTTCCCTACGTCTGCAAGCTCCTTATGAGCAACTCACTCACTTCTCCGTCCTAGTTGTAGAGAAGGGTAATGGTAGGTACTTGTTGGATAGATGGCTCAACTAAACATTTGTCTCAGACAACAAAACACTCCATGAGATATGATGGATAAACTCAAAACAGAGGCTTGTCACTATAAGAAGGATGATGCCCTGCCCCTTGCCTCGTGGATCCCAGTCCTCAATGCAGCAATACCAACAGCTCTTTTCCCTCTCTGAACATTAACAGTAGACACAATAATTTTACAATATCTGAGATTATTTTGTTGTTGTTGTTTGGAATTAAAGGCATGAGCCTGGCTTGAGATTATTACTTCTAACCTCATAGGAATGGATACGGAAATTGTGGTACTTTTACACAATGGAATACTACTCAGAAATTAAAAACAAGGAAATCATGAAATTTGCAGGCAAATGGTGGGATCTAGAAAAGATCATCTGAGTGAGGTATCCCAGAAGCAGAAAGACACACATGGTATATACTCAATTATAAGTGGGTACTAGACCTATAAGATAGGATAAACATACTAAAATCTGTACACCTAAAGAAGATAAACAAGAAAGAGGACCCGGGGTAAGATGATCAATCCTCACTTAGAAAGAAAAATGGGATGGACATTGGAAATAGGTTCTAAAAAAGGAAATCAAGGTAGCTCAATTAAGAATCATTTCAAATGTTGAAATTAAAAGGACAAAAAAGAACTTTTCAAGTATGTGGCATTAAGTGTATAAATGAAAAAAAAAAAAAAACTAACTAACTTTCACACAATAACCCAGACAAATGTAATAGCAGTAGATAGCCTTCCTTTGTCTATTCCCAAGTTTTGTCACATTGATTTCTTGTGCCTATCACTTGGCAATTACTATTCTCTTCACATTTTGGCACCTTACTGCCCTAATAATGAGACACTCTTTCAAGCACTGTTTTATTTCTGTCTCTGTCTTCAGCATGCACAGAAATTGATTACCAAAATTACTTTCTCCATCAGAACTGCTGCCTCCTCAGCCTGTAGTGCTCACATGTCATCTTTTAAGCCTCTAAGACCCAGATGAAATGTTACTTCTTCCCGTGAGATTTTCTAATCCTTTCAACTAAAGTCAAAGTCCTCTATGTATTTAACTCTATTTTTGTGGCTATCATTTTTATTTAAAGATATTTGTGTCTATGTGTTAAATGATCAGCTTAAATACTCTGGTCTCTGTGTTCCCACCCAGGGTCAAGCATGGGATATATACAAAAGCCTTAGCAAGTAAAGATTACTTCTTAGTTGAAACCACTTTATTCTAGGAGAGAATTGAGTGTACCTACTCCCTTTACCCCTTTTGCAAATACTCTGCATTTAGAATGTAAAGCCAGAAAATAATTTCACAAAGAGTTTTTTTAAAAAAAGCTTTATAATTATGATTTGATTAAGAAAAAAATACCTGTAAGGACAGAATGCACTGCTCTCCTTTCTGTATCTGACATAACATCTTAATAGCTCTGCCTCCCCCTGCTCTCTCCCACCATGGACTGACAACTGACTAATAGGATTAGTAGCTTCATTCTAATAACCCAGCTTAGTTAAAAGCCAGGAAAAAAAAAAGATAGTCTCAATCTGAATTACATGGCCTGGGAATCCACCCAATTATTAAGTAGAGTAACTGTTATTAGCTCTCCTAATCAAAGGAGAGGCAGCTGCTCATCTCTGGTGACCTGCAAGGGCCGCTAGCCTTTGTACTTGACTTCTCTGTACACAGTGATTATGTTCTTTGTGATCATGGAAGAAGGCCTTCCTGGCTTTTTAGAGAGGCAGCAGATGGGGGAAGCTGTTTGCATGTTCATTAGCAGGATAGGTTAGGCATTTGTTCTGAGCATCTGTGGCACCTTAAGACCCATTTAAAGATAGTTCTGAGAAATGCGTATATTTGGAACTCAGCCCAATTTCTTTATAGACATGAGGAGCCTGGAAATGAAACTTTTTATGATTGTTCTCTGCATGCAAAGCTCTGCACACACTTCCAGAACACACTTCTCTACTCCCTTACTGTCCTCACATGTCAATGCTAGCTTAAAAAGAAGCAAGCAGAATGAGCTGATATTCCCTCCCCTGTTTTTTTACCCTTAAAGCTTTCAGCCAGTTTTGCTGGCTTCCCCACATTCTTATAATCTGAGTAAGTGCCTATGCTCAGATTTCTAGCTGTAGGTGCGAACACCAAAAGAACTTAGGTTCTAAGGGCAAAGAAATCACAAGACTGAAATTCTAAACTTGTGGGAATCTGGTGCCAAAAAGATTGAAATTCTAAAGTATATTTTGAAAGCTTAGGTAACATGGTGAGACTGAGGAAGTCTAGAGAAGCTTCGCCAAGAAGAGGGAACAACTACCTTGCGATACTAATTAGAATGTGGACCCCTTAGAAAGCTCCCTCAGTGGGTGCTGGATTGTGCCATTTCTAACACATTTGGGCTAAGGGTGAAGGGAGCAGGGTGGGAGATGAAGAGACACTAATGGAGAATAACAGCAGGACAACAAAGGCATGATCAGGCTTTCTCTCTCTTCTTTTTAATTTTAATTTAAAAATTATTTTATTTAAGTTTATGTACATCCCAAGGGCAGCCCCTTCCCTCCTCTCTTCTCAGCCCCCACCTTTTCCTTTTTTTGAGAGCTGTTGTGTGAAAGATGACCGAAAATTAGCATGGAGTTCATTGCTATCATCCACGATGAAGTCGTTTTTATCTTATTCTCAAGCTCCCCAAAGTGAACGGACACTGGGTTGGTCCTAGCACTCAGAGTTTAGTGAGGGACAAACTTAAAAATACACGCAATACAATAAGAGAAATGCAAGAATGAAGGGATATATACAGAGTGGCCTGGACAAAGGAAATGATTACTTTGGTAATTTCTTTAATACTCAACGGGTGTCAATATGTGCAATTTTCTAAGTTACCACTCTATTACTTAAATGACAATGGGCACTAGGCATGGTTACACATGCCATAATCCTAGCACAGGTAGATGGAAACAGAAGGCTCAGGAGCTTAAGTCCAGCCTAGACTACACAGTGATTTTAGCTTGAAGCCTGCCTAGGTTATCTAAAATTCTGTCTTAAAAAAAAAAACAAAACACAGACAGACACCCACACCCACACCCACACCCACCCACACCCACCCACACCCACACCCACACAGTCAAAACCAAAACACAATGGACTCAGGCCAAGAGGGTCTTTGTGCAACTTACTTTATTCTCTTACCTTTACCAATTTCAGAGTCGTTTATAGGATGTAAGAGGTGTCTTATTATAGTAATTTCTCTCTTACTTTGCCTTCATAGCTCGGTTGTCCTAAATGTTTTAAATATAGAAGGCAAAACGAAATTTTGGACCAAGTGACCAAGGTAGAGTTTGTTTTGGGCTAGGAGGTAATATTGATAAAGGTGTAACATGGACAAACATTTCTGGGTCCATAGACTCCCAGGGGTTGCTGCTCTTTGAAGCCATGGAGAAGAGTATTCCTATAGTACCCAATTCCTCTCCAATATTTACATCTCTTTAATGATCTTTCTATTTATTTAATTAAATTATAAATTAGACCATACTTGTTTTTTACTTAATTCTAACAGCTGGGATTATGTTGATATGGGTCTAGCAAAACAAAGGTGTTCAATAAATATTTGCTGAATCAAATTAATTACATCACAGATTAATCTCTGGCATCTGATGGCAGAAATTCTCTTGACAGGAGACAATCAAATCACAATGAGAAAGAAAGGCTTAGGAACATCCATGGACTTGGAAAATCCACACCAAGAATACATGTGGGTAAGCTAGGAACAGGAAGAGTCCCAGGGAAGGCAGATCTTGTTCTTGGGCCTACCTGAGGAGGACATACTAGGGAGGAGAGGCCAGAGAGAAAAGGCTAACTGTAGGCCCTCGTATCATCTTAGTTAATACCTTGTCTTGTTCATTTTGCCTTTTTTCCCCATCTTATTTTTAGGAAAAGACAAGACCCAGACCATCCTATATATCACCAAGGAAAAAGAAGAGTACTTTTAAGGAGTGAAAACAGGACTTCAAATTTTACTTTTCTCAAAGTAGCACCCTGGACGGCTACTGCGAGCAAGATGCTGACGATTTACATGGGGCAGGCCGTGTGGTGGACTCTCACAACACTCTCTCAAGGCAGTGGTGAATATCCCACACAGACAACCAAGAAAACTAGCTTCAGAGGAATCAATTTGCAGCTTACAATTTTATAGACAAAAACAAATGGCAAGAAAATCTAGGTTTATGTGACTTTATAGCAAGAGCACTGTAGGAAAATCTAGTCTATGTTTAACCTTTAGAACACCTATTACTAAATATCACAAATCTACAAAGTCTTGGTATTAGTACTATTACAAATTTAAAAACATTTTGTAATAATTCAGATTTACAGAAAGGCGACAAGAATAATAGGGAGTTTCTAGAGCCTTCATCTAGCTTTACTTTATGTAAGCTGCTTATGTACAGTACCTTCATCAAAACAGAAAACACATGGGAACTAAGCTCAAATATTCCCTCGGGTCTTTGGATTTTCCTAGCTTTTCTACTGGGCCTTGTTCTGTCCCAGAGTAGAATCCAAAGCACCATACTGTATTTCATAATCTTTTGATGACTAGGTAATTTTTGAGGAGGGTACCTGAGCTTTCTTATATTAGAATCCCTTTTTCATTAAAAAAAAAAAATCTTGAAATAATCCAGACCCAGAGAGTACAAAGAATGTTAGTTTGCTCATCATAAGTGAATAAAAAGGAAATAAAACACTAACTAGACTCTAAGGAACTGAGGTGTGAGCAACTTTTCAGCTGACGGTGTAGCCCGTGAGACTGTCAGGAAACGGGGACAAAATGTGCACACAGCAGGACAGAGGCAAACCTTTGGGGAGGCGGGAAGGAACGTGGGACCAGAGTTAGAGGAGACGCCGGCTGCTCCAATATGGGCTCTATATAGCTTCAGCCTCAACTGTCCTGCAACAGTTTTGCAAACCAAACTCCATTTCCTTTCTTTCCTGGAGGTCAGTAAATCTGCACATCTCTGGAGGTTCTGACTCTCACTTCAGCAAGGCCCTGCTTTATGTTAGTTATCATGGTTTTTCTTTGGTTTGGGGGAGCAGCTGGCTTAAGCCTTGTGATGGGACACAAGGAAATAAAGCACAGCCATATTAGAAGTGATTCTGCTAGCAAGCCCTGGGTCTGCTCGATTAGTCTAGAGGAAATGAAAGGAAGTAAGTAGCTAGTGATAAACAATGTCAGAGATTTCTACAGGGATTATTTGATATCTTTCTAGTTTAGCATTAAAAAGGGTATATGGGAGAAACTGAGAAGGAAAAACACTCCAAAATATTCTCAGGAGACTATTTGATACAAAATGAGGTTTAGGGGACTTCTAGGTATCCCTATGCTTTGCTCATGAATGAAAAGTGGGTAACATAAACACCAAAACTCTGTTATTCATTGAAATGTTCCAAACAATATCCTCCTGCGTGTAGAACAGTGTGATGGGTCTTTCTAAGATTTGTGTTCTTTCTTCTGGCCTTTGCTAAGGGAATATGAACAGATGTTTGCAGAATGGGTAATACTGTTCCACTGAATTCTTGTAGTAGAGCTGAGCTTTGCTGCTACTTGTGGTGAGTGAAAATAAGGCTTTCCTAAGGGGATGAGATATTTTAAAGTCTGCTTATTTAAGGCGAATAAAACTCAGAGGTGTCATTAAGTCTGAAGAACAGAGGACCATGATACATTATGCTTTGGGAAATGCAAATATAAATCTCTTTCCCATTGCAAGCATACTTGAAAGATAAATTTGATGGCCAATTTATACTTTAAAGAGGCTTGTAAATCTGAATTGGAGATAGACTTTTGCTTTAATTCAATGCA
Source organism: Psammomys obesus (assembly GCF_907164565.1). Taxonomy (NCBI): domain Eukaryota; kingdom Metazoa; phylum Chordata; class Mammalia; order Rodentia; family Muridae; genus Psammomys; species Psammomys obesus. The sequence continues at coordinate 17,136,048 of NW_026596039.1, forward strand.
AGTTTATATAACCACAACACAAAGAAATAAAGCTATTGTACGAAACAGAATGTAAGGATGCTAAAAAGCAACTGTAGTGGGAGCCCACAAAGCCATTCTAGCAAGAATGGAGAAGTGGAGATCTGAAAATACTAGTAGAAATAATATACTACATGGAAGAGGAGAGAATGAGGCACAAAGAACATTTAGAAGACCAGTGCTCTAACCCCTGAGCTATGGAGACGTCATCTACAAGGAACATTCAGAATAGCCAACTTTGTGATATAGAAGATTGCAAAGTAAGTCTTTCCATATCACATGGAGTATAGAGAAATTATGTTCTCTGGACTGTGATCACCTTGTGGGTAAGAAGTGGGTCTTACTCAATGTTTGAGGCTGTAAGCATGGGAACTATGAATGTAACTTATGGGATAATTGTGCCACAGTTTGGGCCCCACAAAACATCAAAATAGTTAATTCTCTTTATCTCTCAGTGTTCTGACGCATAAGGCTAGTTTCTATGTTAAGTGGTAACTGAGAGGATTAATTAAATTAATCTGCATACATATTTCCAACATCTTCCTTTTAAGTTTTAATTTTTCATATATTTTGATCATATTTTTCCTCTTTTCTAAATCTTCCCAGAATGCTTTCCTTCCCATCCAACTTCATGTTTTCTCTCTCTCTCTCTCAAAAAAACCCCTCCCAAACAAAACAAGCAAAATCCTCTAAATGACAAAAATTAACAAACAAAACCAACTAACAGCATCAATAGCAACACCCCCCCCACACACACACACACAAAAACATGGAGTCTCTCTTTGTTGGCTAACTACACTTAAGTACTAGGCCTGCCCTGCACGTTTTTGTTTATTTAGTTTACACACATGCAACACACACTTGCATGAGCTTGTTCTTAGGATTTGAATTCAGGTTGTCAAGCTTGGTGTCAAGTGCTGTTACCTGCTGGGACATCTCACAACCTTTTTAAATTTCCTTTATACTCCTTAGGTAAGTACTTAGAATACTGTCATTAAGTGAATATCAGTTCTACCTGATAAGACTTCTTACATTTTGCTTCATATTTTATCTCAATTCATTAAAATGTCCAATGATAAATCTACATAAATATCTATATCCACCAATCTACTGGTCTGTCTATCTATCTATCTATCTATCTATCTATCTATCTATCTATCTATCATCTGTCTACCCATCTACATACCTTTCTCTCTCTTCTTTCCTTCCTTCCTTTCTTTTTCTTTCCAGGAAGGGGAGTTTTCTGTCTGTCTGTCCATCCATCTATCTTTACAGAAAGGGTTGGCTTCAAAACTCTATGCAGCTGAGAGCTGAGGAGAGCCTTGAATTCCTAATCACCCTGCCTCCCTATGTGTGGCTTACAAGTTTGTGCTACTATAACTAGCTTAAAACCATAGATTTTCAATGTTCCTGAAAAATATATTATGAGACCTTTGTGACATCTGAAAACTGTACTGAAGTGTGGTTCTCTAATAAATACCTCTCCTTTATCTAAGACTTCACCTACTTACTCTATTAGCCTCAGCTTTAATATTACTTCCTGGAAGGGGCCTTGTCTTCTCTGACATTTGTGTATTTTGTTCAGTGTTCCTAAATACCCATGAGCAGCTCTATTTCTTCATAATAGCAGTTTGTGGATGCATTTCATCTACTGTCATATAAATTATAGTGACTTACGGAAGTAAATCTCATTTTCACTCATGTCCTCAAGTGAATTCATTCAAACAATGTATTTAAGATATTTAGGTTTGTATAGAAAATTTCAGTCTAACAGTTTGACTTTCTAATTTACCTTGAAATCACCACCATTTTTCTATTGCCTTATTCTAAAAAAGCAAGCAAGATGCTATAGCCTATGGACTGTGAGATAGTATGAGTCACAGACCATCTGTAATATGATGACTGTATTTCTTTACTCAACAGAGGAGAGAAGGGTAGACAGAAATGTATTTAACAAAAACACACATTCTGAGGAGGTCATGGTCATCTCTGGAGCATCTGGTAGCTTTCAAAGCTTGGATGACAGCCAAGGCTTAGAAAACAATCACATGGTCATGCAGAAATCATTCTGCTATAGGCCATCCTGGACGGTTTTGATGACTCTGAGTCAGTATAGGTGACACAGGGCTGCTAGAGCTGGGATTGCTCTATTGAGAGAGAAAAAAAAAAAGCTCCCAATTTCTGTGTACAAACATTCAAGAGAGCAGTAGGACCTATGTTGTGACAGACAGTCCAGGAATCCTTTCCTGTGAATTCAAATAACAGAGAAAGGTGAGTAGGAGTCACTGCTGGAGGACACAGCACCTAGTATAGGATGTCAGTCAGAAGAAAACTTGCCTTTCCCATCAAAAGCAAACCTTCTGGTTCTTCCTTCCTCCCTTCAAATTTCACTTCTCCTTTTTCATTGCAATTCTCTTATTGAATTGTGACAGCTAGTAAATGACAAATAAAGCATAATATGCCTTAAGTGCAGACCTCAGAAGCCAATATTCTACTGACAAAGATTTCACATGACAATTAAATGGGTTCTCACAAGTATTTTAAATAATAATGAATTTACATAAAGGGGCGTCAGGTTTCTCCCTTTTGAATGACTGGCCTCTGGAGCCTATGATTGACACTCCTTATTTAGCACTTACACATCAAGTCAGAACCTGTGAGATTCTTTTAATGTCAGTTTACCCTTGAATTTTTGAAGGATTATATTATGATTCTAGACCACTAGTTTGTTTTATATATCAAATCCTTTGTTCTTTTTTAAAATTTTTCTTTATTATTATTATTATTATTATTATTATTATTATTATTATTTATTACTATTTATTCACACTGTATCCCAACTGTAGCCCCCTCCCTCATCTCCTCCCAGTCCACCTCCCTCCCTCTTTTCCCTCTATGTCCCTTTCCTAGTCCACAGATAGGGGAGGTCCTCCTAGCTTATCGGTCTCATCAGGACTGTCTGGGTCCTCTTTCTCTGTGGCCTAATTAGGCCACCTAACCAGAGGAAGGTGATCAAAGAGCTAGCCACTGAGTCCATGTCAGAGACAGCCCCTGTTACCCACTTTGTTTTTTTTTTTTTTTAAAGAACAATGTTTGATAAATTAGCTTTCCTTTCTCCCTGTACCTAAACCTGATTAATTTGCTCTTCCATATAGCTTTTAGTCCGCTAGTATTTCTTCCATTTCAATATGCTGGAATTACAGGCTGTACTGTATAGTTTTTGTAAACTTGACACCAACTACAGACATTTGGGAAGAGGGAACCTCAACAGATAGGCCTGGGGCAAGTCTGTGGGCACTTTCTAGCTTAATGGCTGATGTGAAAGGGCCCAAACCACTGTGAGTCATGCCATCTGAGAGCCTTAGGGTACCAGAGAGTGTAAACTAAGTAAGTCAAGAAGAGTAAGACAGTATTTCAACACCATTCATTTGTACCATTAATTTAGGTTTCTGATCATTAACCACTGTTTGCTAGTACACACGTTTTCCAGGACTCCCAAATGCGCCTGTTCTTTCGGCTTTGCCATTAATGTAAGGAAATAGTAACAGCTGAATAATTCTATTCCCTGCATTAAATTGGGCCTCCTGTTTTACATATGCCATGATTTTAATTTATTTCTTGCAATCCCCATCTATAATACCTGGATGCACAATATCACCTCGAGAAGTTAATCCATGTCTTCCAAAATCATCCCTACTGTACCTGAAGGCAAAGGACCATAAACACCAGTGGTTATTTTGTAACATCCAACTCTTGGGGAGACAGTCTAAGAGACAAATCTGTGGCCAGATCCAAAGCCCTACTGCCTTTAGTGGCATGGGTAAAATCAGCAATTTTTAGTTTTGATCTTCATCCCTGCTTGTCACCTCCTGGCTGACCAAAGGAGGTCAGCTCATATTTTTTGCTGTGGGTCCTCGAGTTGACAGGCCCCTCCATCCATTTAACGGTGCCAAGAGGCTACCTTTTAAATTCCTTTTAGATATATACTCATTACTCCAATGCTTTCCCTTCTTACAATACCTACAAATTCTGGGGAATCTGGGCACTTGAACATTTCAGCCAGAAGCCATCTGTTCACTACTACAGGTAAAATTATTGTATTTCTCCCAGTTAATGTACCTGCTATTTTGAGCTTTGAAGTCTCTAGCCTTACAATTTCTTTGGAAATGGCCGAAGTTACCACAATTAAAGCACTGGGCATTTTGATTTCTGAGACTTCTAGCTACAGCTTGTCCTATGATATTGGCATGATGTTCCTGAGACAATCAGTAGTCTCTCAACCATTCTTCTATTGGGGCTTCTCGTGCTTTTAATGGTCTAAGTGCTCTCTTGCATTCAGTATTTGCATTCTCGTAAGCCATTATCTGTGTCAACACCTGTATGGCTCTATTTAGAGTTGGACCAAATCTCTGAAAGAAGCTGGTAAATGCTTCTCCAGGGCCTTGAATTACCTTAGTAAATGAGGTGGTTGTTTTACCAGGTTCCTCAACCATATCCCATGTTCTTAACACTGCAACATGACATTGTTCAATCACTACATCATCATATTGGATTTGTTTTTGTAAGTCAGTATAACAGCTTTCACCAAGCAGTTGATATTTAACAATATTTATCCCTCTTGTTATATTTTGTTGTTCTATTTTTGTGGCTTCATTTGTCCACCATGATAACCATTGTAGCTACTGACCAGTTTCTAACACAGTGGACAGCGACCCTTTCTAGTCTTGGGGAATAAGCCTATTTTGCGTAGCCCAGTTAGTTAACATTTGTCTAACAAAATCTGAATGCATTCCATACCTCATGATAGCCTCTTTAAAATGCTTTACATCTAGCATTTCTACTGGACTCCACGTCATCGCATTGTCAGCCTCACCACCATCATTACCAGGCACATGTTGCACGAAGACTGGGAAAGCTGATGCTGCCTATGTACCAAAGGCCGTTCCTCTAGTGGAGCACTTCCTCCAGAGCTCTTTTCCTGCTCTTCTTCCTGTTCTTCCCTGCCCCTGCAGCACTCGGGTGCTCTGAACACGTGGTACATGGAGCAGGTGGTAAGGGCAGGGAAACTCCCATTTTTTCAGTGGCTATTTGCTTAGTAAGTGCTTCAGCCTCTACCTGTAAACTTTCCTGTTGAGCTACCAACTCTGTAATCCTTTCAAGAGCAACAGAATTGAGTGACACTTCCAGTTTTGTATCTCATCCATCATTCTTCCATCATTTAAAAAACAGAATATAGGGAGAAAACAAAGCAAAACCAGAAAATTCCCTCTGGGAGCATTTTGGGAGAAAACCTGGAAGCAGTCACTGCTAAAACCTTTTAGTGACATCCTCATAACTTTGCTGTCTCCTGTACAGCATCAAAAACCAAGTTCCTGATTATTCCTAAGCCACATCTGGGTGTCAGTTGTTAGCTTTTTTTTTTTTTTTAATCTTATCAACCATGTTGGGTACCACCTATAGCACTCTTTTTTTTTTTTATAAATTCTCCTTTACTTGGGTTATTTAGGACTCTACCTCCCTTCTACCTCCCCAACCTTAAGCAGAAGAGAGAAAAAGTGGGTAGACGGGCCAATGGTCCAATGGTCAGCACTGAAGAAGCTCCAGAAGATGGATCTTCGGCCTAAAATCACACCTAGCAGGCTGAAATGCAAGTCAAAAGGGGCTCCCTGGCATTAGCTATTATCTTGGGCATCTGCTTAGCTGAAATGGAAACTAGTATTGCAGCAACTGGACTAAAAGCCTAGAGAGACCCTAGAGAGAAAGGATAATAGTTCTCTTTGGCTTACTACCCCTATATCCACCCTGAAGGGACCCCTACTCATTTTGATTTTTGTCTTTGAGCCTTGTATTTAAATTGCTTGATGGCTCTCATGAAAAAAGATGTTTGGGAGCAATACACTAATGGTACTCAGATCCCACTGTAAAAAGGTAAACAAGGGGTCATACCTGGAAGACCCAAGATTGGGTCTTCAAATGATCATGGGAAGGGGAGAATGAGAGACCAAAAAGATTAAAAATTAGCAGCTATTATTAAGGCCTGAACCATGTGGGTAGAGAAGTCCAGTAATGCCCTGAGGGAAGAACTTGTCATACTGCATTCTTTCCCTACCCACTAGAGATACAGTTGCTAGGAAACTGGCCCATTCCCCTAAGGAGGAACACCAGACCATTAATGGTTTGGGGAGCTTCCTATAGCCAATCATTTCAAAATGTAGCATTTTGACCAACAGATGCTTGCCAGGCAGGAATCACCCCTGCCTTGGGCATGCTGGGAGGGACCAGAATCTTTAAATCCCCCAACTAACCTGAGCACAGGGCTCTTGGCTCTCACTGCTTCGGCGGTGGGGGGTGTGAGCCCGAGCTGCAGCTTGTAATTTGTAATAAAAAAATCCTCATGTGGTTTGCAAGGAACTCGGCTCCTGGTGGTGGTCTTTTGAGGTATCGCTATTCGGGCACAACACTGTGTTCAGCCCTCGAGTTCTAGGGCTATTTAAAATTGTTTGAATGCATATTGCTATCTCTACCTCTTTTCCTGAAATGTTTGGCTAGCTTACCACCCTTTCTTTTTGATTGTTTCCCCTTATATTTTCTTTCCCCCTTTCAATGTTTCCTCTGATGCTCTAATACAAATTCCTAGTCTGTTCAGTGTATTTTCTTTCCACTTCTACCCAGAGTAAGTAATATCTTACTGTACACACTATCCTACCCATTGAGATCAAGCTAATCTCTGTTCTAAGTTGCTCTATACTGTACTAAACAGGTCATGTATTTCCCCAGGGGACTCCATATTTTTTTTATTAATTACACTTTATTCATTTTGTATCCCCCCATAAGCCCCTCCCTCCTCCCCTCCTGATCCCACCCTCCCTCCCCTTTCTGCATGCATGCCACTCCCCAAGTCCACTGATAGGGGAGGTTCTCCTTTTCTTTCTGATCTTAGTCTATCAGTTCTCATCAAAAGTGGTTGCATTGTCCTCTACTGTGGCCTGGTAAGGCTGCTCCCCCCTCAGGGGGAAGTGATCAATGAGCAGGCCAATCAGATTATGTCAGAGGCAGTCCCTCTTCCCATTACTATGTAACCCACTTGGACACTGAACTGCCATGGGCTACACCTGTGCAGGGTTTCCAGGTCATCTCCACAAATAGTCCTTGGTTGGAGTATGATTTTTCTGGGAAGTTCCCTGTGTTCAAATTATCTTGTTCTGTTGCTCTCCTTGTGGAGTTCCCGCAGGGGACTCCATTTTACAAGTAGCTTTTGACTTCATTTTGAGAATAAAGGATGACCACAGTCCACGCGTACCCAAAAAATATAGCATCTGTCAGGCATGATACATGCAGCATAGACTGATACTTATCCCTGGAAGTATAAAGGGGGCTACCATAGAAGTTTAAACCATAAGGGCACAAAGTGCAATAAACTCCTATCAGAAAAACTAAGCCCAAAAACTTACAGGACATGACAGACTAAAAAAAGGGTGCAACTTCTTCACATAACACTGCAAAAACATGGCCCCACACGAACCATCACTTGATACCTGGTGTGTGCATCCAGGACCAATACAAGAAGGACTCCTTGACTGTCCTTGGATCTTCAGCTTGTCTAGGATCCATGCTGCTGCGATAGCCTGCTATCAGAGTACAACTTTACACTCCAGCAACTGCTGCAGCAACTCTTCTCTTAGACACTCACAGGTATCTTACTGAGACATTTTTTGTGACTCCATCGCTAACAGATGCTCAGATGCCAAAACCTTTTGCCTGGGGAGTTTATATTCAAAAGGGTATTGGTGTCTGCATACCTTGCTTCTAATCCCTTTTCCCACTTCCTTTCTGGGAATCAGAAAAGCCTAGATATGGGCTTGTATTTAAATTCCTCCCATGTAGAGAAAGACAGAGAGATTTGAGTGAGAGTCCAACCCAAAAGATAGTCTTGGCAGACAGTTGATTCTGGCTTCTATAGGCATACTCAGAGACATACGCATGTGGACCTGCATAAACGTGCACTTCACCTCCATTACCTCATATTCCATGAGTGTGCACACACACAAACTCAATAAACTCAACAAATCTAACTATACATCAAGAAGACCATTCACCAATAATAAGGCTTCATTCCAGGGGTGTGAAGATGGCCCAAAATATGCAAATAAATAAATGTAATATTTCACATCAACAGATTCAAAGACAGAAATAACATGGGATCATCCTCCCAGATCTGCCAAGGGCCTTTGCTAAAGTCCAATGTACCTTTATGATAAAAGCCATGGAGAAATTAGGACTAGAAGGGGACATCTCATTGCAGTAAGGTCACATGACAGATACAGGCCCCACATATTATCCTGAAAGGAAGGGAACCCAGAACAACCTCACTACACAGGAATAACAAGGACATCTACTTGGCCTACTAATATTCAAAACAGCCTTTGAAATAGCAAAGCAATGAGACAAAATAAATAAATAAAAAGAATTAAGTGAAAAAGGAAGATATCAAACTATCCCTATCTGCATACAATATGATTCTGTACATAAGAAATTATAAAAATTTTACCAGAAGCTCTTTGAAGTGATGAAGACTCTCAGTAATGAAAGAAATGATGAAAAAGACTCTCATTCACAATAGTTTAAAAAATACAGATTTTAACTAGGATATGAAAGACTTCTATAATAACTTTAGAACACTGAAAAAAGAAAATCAAAACTAGAAGATGAAAAGATCTGCCATTATTGTTCATAGACGAACAAAATTAATATAGTGAAAATGGGTATTACCAAAAAGGCTCTACAAAGTCAATGTAATCCACATCAAAATGACAGTGACATTCTTTGAAGAAATAGAAGATACAATCAAGAGACCTGGGAGGCACTTAAGCAGTCTAAAACAAAAAGAACAATGGTAGAACTATTTTGAAACCTGATTACAAGTTATACTACAGAGCCACAGTGACGAAAAGAGAATAGCCCTGATGAAACAGAGACTTGTAAATCAACAGAATAACATAAAGGATGCAGAAATAAACCTACACAGCTATAGTTACATGACTGTTAAATGAATTCAAAACATATATTGGAGAAATGACAGCTTCCTCAATAAATGATGCTGAAAAAACTATCCACTTCTAAATGGATAAAAACCAAACTCTTAAATTCTGGAAATGTTAGGGGAAAAGGTGGAGGTATGAGCATTTTTTTCTTTTTTAAATTTTAATGTCTTGGGAACTAACACCAGTAATTGAAACTGGGATTATATGAAGTGAAAAGGCTTCAGTACAATAAAAGAATTATTGTGAAGAAACAGCCTTCATAATGGATTAAATATGTATGACCTATATATCTGACACACAATTAGTACCTGGATTCTATAAAGTGACCCTCTGGCTTTCATGTTAGGTTCTAGGGACAGAGAAACCGATGTTCTTGCCACTGTGGGGTTTTCATCCTAGGATTCTCATCCCAAATAATTAATCTGTACTCATAAAGGGTAAGGATTATAAACATAGTAAAAGAAAAGTAATGAAGCATTACTCAATTCTCCAGTTTGAATCTTTTATAGAAAACACCCCCAAAATGTATCATCACTTTAAGTTAACCAAATTATAAAAAGTGATTTTCATGAGAGCAAGGAAGGATATACAGAAGGTACGGAAGGAGGAAAGGTAAAGGAGAAATGTTACTTTAACTTCAGAAATAAAACAGTAATCGTCATTAGTACATCAGTAAGAAAGGATGGTTGGCCCCTCACAGATGTACCTGAGTAACATATACAACTGTAATTTATTTCTGCATGACACAAAACATACATGACACAGCAGTATACAAAATATGCAGATAGAGTAGAGAAGATGAGTTTCCAAAGCTTTTCTGAGATCGTTATATATTTACCTAAGTCCTCATTTGAACTGGATGAGAAATTTATTAAACTTGCTTCTTTAGCACTTGATATAGACAGAAGAAAAGCCTTAAAATTCCTGAATCAAATGGACTTAGATGTCTAATCACAACTTGTCTATTCCCAGATATGAGGCTACTAATATGTTCATCACTGGCCTTGATTATAAGGATGTTAATGACGTATTCATAAGTACCTATACCTTTTACAACAGTGACAGTATAAATAACATAGGTAAAATTACATATTGTGTTTCTGAAAAGTGATTTATGTAACATTTTCAATCATAGGAACAGAATATGAACGGATAAAATACTTGTCATTTACACAGGGTTTTCTATTGAGAAAATCTAAAATGGATTTTGGCTTTTTAATGCTTATTTAAGTTTATATAAAATTTATGTCAAGAAGTATGTTCAGTATACCTAATAAGAACAAAGTGTGTATGTATGCGTGTGTGTGTGAGAGAGAGAGAGAGAGAGACAGAGAAAGAGATCACTGAGACATGTCTGACTCAACCAGTTAGAATGGTGCTTTTAGTTCTGTCAACAAAGCAATAGTTCCTCTTCAAACAACATTTATTATTTTACTTTGCCAATTTATGAATTATCTAATTCATCTTTGTCTTCCATTCCTGAAATTCTGGCTTTCATTTGATTCTGTCTACTCAAGAGGTTTTCCACTATATTCTGTATTAGACTTAATGAGGTTTTCATTCATAAAATTTTAATCTCATTTATTGTCTCTTTTGTTTTATGCTTTTCTTTTTACATTCAGTAAGTTTAGTTTGAAATCAAAGGTAATTTTGATCACTGAAACATTTCAACAATATAGAGAGGGTTTCTATGTAGTGCTTACACTGTTCTAAAGCAATGTGACAAGTCAAGTGAATCAACCAATCTCTTTCAAGCAGTTTCATTAAATAAAGCACCATTAATATGAACTTTGGTGAAATAATGGCTGTTCTTAAAAGATCTACTTTCTCTTAAATTAAAATAGATCTTCCAGAACACCAACCTACCCACAAAAGCTTCAATTCAAAAATTACCCTGTCTACAATACCTACAGGGAGGATAGAACAGATAAAGCAGGGATTTATTTGAGGGAATGTCCAACCAATGTCTGGCCTAACCCAAGACCCACCCTACGGAAGAGAGCCAACCCCTGACACTATTAATGTTACTGTGCTACACTTGCTGACAGGGGCCTATCAGAGTTATCCTCTGAGAGGCTCTACCCAGCAATGCTTTGAAACAGATGTGGAGACTCACAGCCAAACACTGGGTGAAGCACAGGGAGTCTAGTGGAAGTGGGGTAAGGATAAAAGGACTAGAGGTGACAAGAGCTCCACAAGAAGACTAACAGAGCAAATCAACCAGGGCCCAGAGAAGCCTATGGAGTCTGAAGTACCAACCAAGAACCATGCATGGACTGGACCTAGGTCCTCTACATACAAGTAGCCAATGGGCAGCTCAGCAAACATAGGTCCACTAGTATGGAGACTGGGGGTTGTCTCTGACATGAACTCTATTGCCAGCTTTTTAATCACATCCCCATGCTGGGACTGCCTTACCAGGCCATAAGGGAGGAAGATGAACTCAGTCCTCATGTGACTAAAAGAGCTGGGGTGGGTGGTGGGTAGGGCTCCCCTTTTCTGAGGAATTTAGGGAAGGGCTGGGGAAGGGGGGGTGAGACTGGTAGGAGAGGAGGAAGGGAGCTATGACCTGGATGTAAAGTGAATAAATAAATAATTAAAGTAAAAAAATCTTTCAACCAAAGTTATTACAATTTAACTGAAAAACATCATGACAGGCTTTGCTCTGTTCATCTCCAAGCATGGTCTACACAGTCAATTCTAAGTTATAAACAGCTGTCAGGCCAGACATAAAAATTTAGCAAAGTTACATTTTATGCCATTGTATAAGCGTTTCTGTCTCTTTACTGAAATCTTCTAGCTTGTAGATTTCCTTTATTCATTCAGCTGGTTAAAAATTCTCTTTGAAAAATTAAAATATAATAAAAATAAAAATTCTCTTTGAAGTCACTAAGGAGTTTGTTTATATATTCTTAGATTTTGTTGAACATTTTTACAGTTATTCTTTTGCGTTCTTTGTCTGGGATCTCACTTAACTCACCCCCATGGCCAGCCATTATAATGTAATTGCTGTTTTTTTCAGAGGGTTCACACTGCCGTGATGTTGCTGTTGTTGTTGTTGTTCTTGAATTTCTGCATTGCGACTACACATCTGAATTAATTTTGTTAGTTGGATTTTTAAAAAATCAGCTGTATTTCATTTCAAATATCTGCAATGTTCAAGTTGGAGACCAAGATATAGCAGGGTAGAAGTGTCGTCCCTCCAGTGACTTGGGGAGTTTTGCTCTGAACTCCATGTTCTTTCAGGGCATGGGTACCAATACCTTACGAGAGTACAAGCCCATTTTGCAGATATTATAACACTTCACTAAGAACAGCTCTTCAACTAACTTTGAAAGTTTCGAGGGGTAAATTAACAAAGTGTGGTGTACAGTAAGACATTAATTATAAAAGGAGAAATGTAAAGGGAAATCGGTGAAATAAGTATCGCTATTAGATCAACTGAAAGAATATCAAGGAGAAGAAAGTAGATGAAAGGGAAAGTTATGATACTGTTAGGAGTCACAGAGTTGAAAGATTATTTAAAGCTACGAAAGTTATAGTTAAGGAATAAAAAGAGGAGGGGATAGAGAAAAGTGAGGGAATGGGGTAGGAATTCCAGGGAAATCATATGGGTTCTACTTAACAAGAACAGTAGACAGTACAAAACAAAAACACAACAACCCAAAAGCCAAGCTGTTCAATCTAAGAACTAAAGCAAGACCATAAAAGACAAGATGGAATAAAAGTAAAATAGATAAAAACATGCATCACTCAATAACTTTCCTTACCACAGTGGGTTTTGGATGTCTTTTTCTCAGTGATATTTCATGTAACAAACTGCTGATGGGGAAGATGGTTTGCAACTTCAGTTCAGTGGGGTGAAACCACATATCTCAGTGGAGTTCAAACAAACTGCCTTTTAGATTGAGTTTCTGCTCAGTCCCCAGTAGGTGTCAGTCCTTCCTTGGCTTTTGCTTAGCTTTTTACCACAAAATGTTGCTTTTGGGAGCTTCCCATCAGTTCCTTTTCCACATGTGCTAGATGGAATTCCTCCACTTGAGTTTCTAAGTCTGAGGCACTGAGACAGCCATGGCCATACTGCTGTCTTCTTTGTTGGCTGGGAACGTTGTTAGCTCTTGCTGCTGTCTTGGTGTCTGCTTCCACTGTCCCATGAAGCTCTAGATCGGGCAGACCATGTGTTAAGAAAGTGTGGTTCCAACACAACCAAACTGCTTGCTGCAGGGTTCTCAGTTCCTGCACTGTCACCCAGGCAACGACTGGACCTGGCAGCAAAAGACTTGCCAACCATATCCACATCCATTTCCATCCCATGGATTGGTTTATATCTCTTCACACGCTGTGTCTTTAGGCAATCGTCACCTTTCTTGTTTTTAAACAGATGCTTTCATTAATTGGAACATACTAAATATACTTTTTCTTTTTTACTTGCAAATCAAAATCTACCTGTCAAGTAGTTTATTTTAGACTATTTTCTTGGGTAATTAGAATGTCCTAAGTCATTTGGGATACATTTTCTCGTGTCTTCAGGAGAATGAACCCAAATCATTAGAACCAAAGTGGTGCTGGCTGAGGCATGTGACTGTCAGAGGACAACTTGTTTCCATTCTTTCCTTCTACCATGTGGGTTCTAGGAACTGAACTCGGTGTCAACTTTGATGGGAAGCACCTTTACCAACTAATCTATCTCACTGGCCTTTTTTTTCTTTATAAAATTTAAATTAAAATATAATTACATCATTCCTGCCTTCCTCTTGCCCCTCCCAAGACAACCCCCAAATTAATGGTGGTGTCTTCTTCAAAAATTGTTGCTACATAAACATATAAACAAGCATATAAATACAACCTGTTGACTCTGTTCAGCGTTGCCTGCATGAGTGTGTTTCTAAGACTGACACTTGAGTATTGGATAACCTAATCAGGGGGCTAATCCCTGGGAAAGACTAATTCTCCCCTTCTCAGCAGTTTTAATTGCTTGTAGCTCTTCATCTGGGACAGAGGATAGTGTGATTTCCTTCATCTATGTTGGGTTGCCAACTGGTATTGGAATTGTTCAGGTCTTGATAGGCGGTCATGTTGAGATTTCATAGCTGTAGCTTTTTGGTCAGTTAGAAGGTACAATCTTACAGCAGCCCTCCTGCCTGGACATTCTTCCAGCTCCCACTTCTATGCTGTTCCCTGGGCCTTGGATGCAGGAGGTATATTGCAGACTTATAGGTTAGGGCTAGGTACTTCATGGTCAGCTAAGTATACATTTTCATTTTTTGAGACAAGGATTCATTTGCCCAGGCTGGCCCTAAATTCATGATCTTTCTACCTCAGCTTCCTGAGTGTTAGGATTACAAATGTACACCAGCACACCTGGTTAAAACACTCTTTGCTGGTGACATTTCCCAAGGCACAACCTTAGTAAGTTTTTATGTTTACTTCACAGATACCTTCCCCAGTCACCAAGGCTCCAGGTCACATGAATGACCACTGTGAGGATTTCTTCAGTAGTGCCACGGTATACTGTTTTTAGTTACTGAGTCGGCAGATGTTTGGTTCAGTTCATGGTTGTGAAGCATTGGGCCCTCTCTTTTGTAAACATTCAAGCTTCCTATAAGCTGCTGCACTAGATAGCATTTGTTTTAATTTTTATTCAACGCCTTTTCATATGTGGAAGAGACCTGATTTGACTCTAGCCTTGTGAACATGACTCAGTATAAGACATTTGGCATTCTTTTATTCAACAAGACTCCAAACACAATCATTACAGTTTACAGATCCAAGAATGCGTCACAATTATGGCTTCTTTATGCTTCTACTGATTCCTTTTCAGATCTACAGAAATGACAATTTTGTTTTTAAACTTATGCTCTATATTTAATTTCATTTATTTTTATGTATTTGCAGTAAATAAAATGCACTGGTGAATGTTTTGTATGTGTTGGTTAGTTTTTAATTAACTCAACAAAAGCTAGAGTTGT
This sequence comes from Psammomys obesus, assembly GCF_907164565.1. Classification (NCBI taxonomy): domain Eukaryota; kingdom Metazoa; phylum Chordata; class Mammalia; order Rodentia; family Muridae; genus Psammomys; species Psammomys obesus. Next base: position 17,151,076 of record NW_026596039.1, read on the forward strand.
ATGAGAACAGGAAACCACAATTGAGAATCAGAATGGCCTTTAGGCAAGTCTGTTGGGCATTCTATTCGTTGATGATTGATGCTGGAGGGCCTAGCCCACCTGGGGTGATGCCACCCCTAGGAAGATGGGCCTGAGTTATAGAAAAAGACAGGGTGGGGAAGCTAGCAGGAAAAAGCCAATAAGCAACACTCTTCTGTGGACTCTGCTTCAGTTTCTGCCTCTAGGTCCCTGCTTTGAATTTCTCATCTTATTTTCCTTCACTACGGACTATGATCAGAAAGTGTAATCCAAATAAACTCTTACACCTCCAAGTTGTTTTTTATGTGGAAGAGACCTGATTTGACTCTAGCCTCCATGGTTATGAAACACCTCCATGGTGTTTCTCACAGCAATAGAGTAGCTAACTGGGACACACATGCACTAAAAAATGAGTAGTGGGTCAGATCTGCTGCCCTAGGTATAGTTTATGAATTCCTGCTTTTGTCTGACTGTTTATTATCAGGACTCTGATGATCTTTGTAGCATTATGTTTGCTATGTCCAATGCCATGCTTCAGATATTATAAATCACTAAGGTACCATACTCCTTCCATCTCTCTGGCCTTTCTTTGCATGTTCTGAAACATTCTTTAAAATCTTCTTATTCCTCCACGCATTTGAGAAACTTTAGCCTTACCGTAAGTTAAATGTCTTCTTTGATGTCAATGACCAGACAATAGCTCTCATGGCACCTTATATTTAATTTTACTGACTCAAAACGTATTTACTAAGCACAGACAAAAATTCCTATTTTTTAAAAGTTTTATTCTATTTGGTGTGGAAAGTTATTAACAAAGTCATTTTAAACAGTGTAGGAGAAACCCTTTTAAGATCACATTTGAGCCAAGACCTAAAGATCAAGAAATAAGCCATGCAACAACTGATGGAAGAGCTTTCCAACAGAGGGATGGATCAATGTGAAGGACCGATTATGAAAGAGTGCTAACAGGTTAGAGGGATGCACATTCCGAAAGCTGCAGCACAGTGAGCGAGGACAGAAGTGCTAAGTGATGAGGTCAGACACAGGTGGAGCATGTTCCCGTTCCCGAGGTCACTGCAGTATTTCAGTGTTTACCTAGACAAGGTGAAGAGGCACTGAGGGATACTGGGTCAGGGATGTAACCTGGCTCTTGGACCATCCCTGACAGAGGAGCTAGGCACTGAACAGCTTATAATACTGTGGTTTTCAGTTATTAAAGTGCCTTTTGGAAAGGATTCGAAACATAGGCATTCACCGTTACTGAAAAAAATGATCTCTTTACTAAGGATCTAGCTTCAATGTGGTTTTTAGGTTGAAATACATGCTATATTACATAATAAAGACTATTATGCTCTTTTTGGAGATAAAAAAACTTCTGAAGTAAAAAAAATGCAGCATGTGTCACTATAGGACTTCACTGACTATATGCTACAACCTGTCTTTTTGTTTCAATGACTAGGTGACTGTTTGATTTGTGTGAACTACAAATAATTCTTGGCTCTTAGGCATTTTATTTACTCTTCAGACATTGCACCTTTTTGAAGGAGCAGTGCTCAGAGAAAGAGAAAACAATTAAAGCACCATGTGCCAGCTTCATTGACAGGGAGGGCCTATGCCAGAGTTAGTGTGCTAAGTTTACTCAGCCCTTAGAGTCATACTTAAGAGTATCTTGTTCTTTGAATGTTTTTTCCCAAACAATTGAATTTTATGAGTATTTGTAACCTAAGTTTGGCTTCTGGGTTTGCAGCGCAGGAACTTGAGAGCATGTTTTCATGGGGTTATGTCTCTGGAAATCATCATGAGCGATGTTACTTATGGACAGATTGAATATCCCATATCTAAAATGCCTAAATGACAGAAAATTTTCAGAACTCAAACTTTTTTCAGATTTTGAAATAATTGTGTATGCATTATGAATTGCCTTAGAGAAAACAAGTCTATACATAATCTGAAAATAATTCTATTAATAGTTTTTACCAGAATTGTGTTAGTTCACTTTCACCTGATGTGGCAACATATATGACATAAACAACCCAAAAGCAGGAAAAGCTTATTTTGGATCACATTTTCAGGTGTTTGGTGTATCATGTTGGGCCTGTGGTGAGACAGACCACCATGGTGGAACACGTTATTGAGCAAAGCCATTCACCCAATGACAGTCAGGAAAGCAACGACAAAGAGAGGGAAAGGAAGAGGGAGACTCCTGCCATTCTCACCAATCTGTAAGAGCCCAAGATCAGAAAGCTGGAGTCTGCAAAGTGACTACTTCATAGAAAACACTGGCTGAAAGGGTTTCCAAATCTGCCAGATCACAAGCTAGGTAAGCACTGAGGCAGGCGCTAAGGCTCATCTTCTAGCATTGCTTGTATCACACAGAAGGCTGTACCATCAGCAGAGGAGGCAGATGGTTAACTTGGAGCTCAAGTGCTCCAAGATTATTTTCCCCAGCACCCACTTTCTTCTTTCATTCAGCATGATTTTTCTCTTTTGACTATCCAGGTTCAAAAGGACTTTTTGTTTATTAACTTCATCATTCATTCATTTTCTAGTAAGTACTCTAGAACCTAAAGCACTCATCAACTCTATGACATTAAAGAAATGGAATAAATTACAAGTTTTCTGAAGGAAATGCACCTCGATACAATACTGAAAGCAGCAAGCAGAGATAAATAGAAAAATGCAGGCCTATAAGAAACACACCACCAAGAAATGAAGAAATGATGGAAGGTACAAGCATCATATATGATGATGTCCTTAGAGGAATAGGAAAGGAAAGATTAAGAAAAGGAGGCCCATGAATGCTAGCAGTATATAGCAGAAGAAAAATGCCCTAAATTAACTAATTCACTATTTGACCCTATTATATGCAGAATACTGTTTTTGTTTTTAACTAATTATACAAGTTTAAATAAAGTAGTTTTGCCTTTTATGAACTTATACTTTAGTAGGAAAAACAAACATGATAATCAGCAACTACTAATATGCAATAAAAATGATCCATTATATAGCTATGATATAGCTGCGCAAGTTGAGGCAAATGGAGGAGTTGGGAAAAGCTTCATTTTTGGTAGAGATTATTGACTTTATTTTCAAGGATAAGGGGGGTTGGCTCAAAGGACTGGGTATTTTTGAAAAGGAAATTGTGTAGAGATTCAGGGAAAAATGCCATTAAAGTTGGTCATTTTTATACATGTATGATTTATAGACATATAAAAATATTAAATTTATTCACACATTTTTTCTTATTCCACTCAATACCTGATAGGGTTAATAAATGAAACCACCAAATAGCTTTTAACAAGCTTTCTACTCTTTCTACCTGCCAGCAGTTTTGTTCTGGTGACCTTAGAGATGCTGGGAAAGCCTGAAAGCACATGTGAAGCACACACTGCACTCTGAAGACAGCAATGATCACACCTCTGCTGCGGCAGTGTCTGCCCAGCTTTTAGAAAACACCACTATAAAATACAGCTCTGAAGACTAATTCAGAGCAATCTATATAAAACCCGTGTGCTATTCATCTCATCCTGCTGTAATTGGTCACTGTAGTGAGCAGGCTTGACAGTTTGTAGATTAAAATGTAAACACTGGGTTTGACTCAGTTATGTTGAGGCCAACTGTTCCTGACAGTCTCTGCAACATGATAAACACCGTCTGTCTACAGTTCCCCAGTATTTGAAAGTTATGACAAACATTTTGCTGAAATGTAAACAACCGACATCATGACGAGTGAAGCAGCACACTGCAAATTTATCTAAAATCAAGAAAGCAAAGATCTTGTTTGACACCAGATAAACCATTAGTGCTCACCAAGGGAGCAGCTCTGGGAGGTCATAAGTGTTGTCATCAGTCTTCAAAAAATATGCACTAAAGACATCGCCTTAACTTGGTTCAAGAGAGAATAATTTAAGAAATAAAAAGATTAGAGCCAGAATAAAACAGAAAACATTTCTCTTTAAAGGGCAATTTTAAACTAAACATTTTAAATATTTATTCACTTTAATTTCTGTGTTTTCAATGATTTTTAAGTGAAAGAGCATAAACTAAACTAAAACGTGTCTTATTTTTTAATAAAATATATATTTTCTTCTACTTCAGTTTTATGGAGAAGAATATTATTAATCCTTTTACAACTTTCATAAAAGGTTGTGTAATTCCAAAGAAATGAACAATTGAAGACCTTAAGTTACTTTAAATTTAATACTATCCTGCACTTCAAAGTCCATTCTTTTCTAATTATATACTATAAGGTTAAAGCAAATTATATTTATAAATTATAACTTTGTAAAATTATGAGGTTAAAATATTGTTGACTGCATTAGTCTAAAATGTTTATTAACTCTACATCTTTATACTTAGAGATTAATTAGGACTTTTAATATAGAGGTAAATATATTAATATTTTGGTTTCTAAAAATGTTAAATAGTGGTCAAAAGGGGAATGGATGTCACTTCACAACATGGTAACAAATTTATTTAAAATAAGATGCTCATTCCAAATTCTTATCTTGACATAGGACATTATAAAATCAAAGACAAAGGATGGATTTGTTTTTTTTTTTTTTTTTGTGAGTCCAACTGGTTAGTTCAGACTATTTCTTATAGATATTGAAAATATGTCAAACTTTCTAGTTTCCTTTATCTGCCACAGATGGGGTTGGGGAGCGGGCACAGTCAGTAGAGTGCTCCATGCAGCCCTGAGGAGGCCTGGATCCCCAGCACACAGCCACACACAGTGGAACAGAGTGGCCAGCATCTCCAGTCCCAGTGCTGGGGTGGTGTAAGGGAGATGGGTCCAGGAGCCTGGCCAGTCATTCCAGCTGAATCAATGAGCTCCAGGGTCAGTGAGTGACAGTAACTGAGGAACAGACCTAATATCAACTTTTGGCCTTCAGATACAAATGTATACATGTACACATATCTCACTCTTTCACAACCACTGAAAACAAACAAACAAACAAACAAACAAACAAACAAACAAACACAATTGCCAAATATCTGTGACTATGTCTAATAGTACAAAACAGGAAAGTGACAGCATTCTCAGCCACAGGCTCACTCTAACTTTTGGTTCTTTTCTTTCAGCTGGAGCTCACGGTGCTGCTCGGGCTAGCATTGAGCTATGAACAGTTGTCCTGCTTCAGGCCAGGTAGCAGGAGACAGGTGTGTGTCATCAATTATGACTGGGTCTAACTTCTTGCTCAGTCTACATGATGCTTTTTCATCTGTTTCTCCCTTTCTTGCTCTCTACTAGCCAAGTTACCCAGAGCTACTGTCTTTTGTCCCTAAGGTCTGGATTATACTAGAATACTCTCAAATAATCAAAGTGCCTTATTGTGCCAATTTATTAATCTAGGACCATATTTTCCCATTTTCTTTTAAATCTTTCCTGGCCGTAAACATAGACATTGTACTATGGATGGCTTTAGCTTAACTCCCAATGCACAGGAAAAAAAAATCCCTAAACTAACAGTGATGAGAAAGCAAGCTCATATCTTCCATGAATAATTTATTTACTTAGCTTAATACTCTTTATATGTAAGAAAGTTAGAGCAAAGTTAGAGCAAAAAGTAAACGAATACATACTATATGAAATTGTACATTCTGGTCTAGTTCTCATTCTCTCTTCGAATAATAGCATAACTGATCTTAAAAAAAACTTCTGGAACTATAAGTTCTATTATCTTGTTAGATTTCCTTAGTTAACTAAATAATCTTAGTCATGCATTCATTCAATTTGTAGCTTCTGCAATGTGTCTACAGAGCCTCTCTGACATGTCATGTACCAGAATACCTTGTAGTGACACAGAGACCAGCAGACCGTCAATGACTCAACAGTAGTGGAGGAATAAACCAGTCAATGGACTGTTTATATGTGCGGGTAATTTTCTTAGTTACACCTCAGCATTATTGGATATTTTTATTTTTTTGGTCTGTGTGGTCTAAACTTTATTTTTCAATTTTTAGTCTAAAAATTTCAAACACAGCCAAGCATAATGGTATATGCTTATATTCTCAAGTCTTGGGATGCTGAGGCAGGAGGGATGCTGTGGATTCAAGGCAAGTCCAGGATACATAGTGGGATCTCACCACACAGAAAGTTTAAAACAATACAATAAAAAGGACAGAATTACCTAGTCCCAAATTTACTGTTTAAATTTACTGTTCTTCATTCTAAGGAACTAAGTATTGCTGAATAAACTAACAGTAAGTGCCAAGGTGATACTGCCTTTTTTGTTGTTTTTGTTTGTTTGTTTGTTTTGTTACCTTCCATTGATGCACAGAAACACAATTGTACCAGGGATCCCTAGTGGCATATATGAATAAAATGTCATAGTGAAATCAATTACTTGCTATGTTAAATTAACTAATTAAAAAACTCATGATTTCAATTTTGAATCCAACTCTCTATCCTGGAAAATAATTCCCAGTATATGGTGCAATATTTACAGAAAAAAAAAACAACAACAACTCCAAACAACTGAAATAAGAATTTGTTAATAAAGAAACTGAAAAGTAAGTAAATGATACAAAAAATATATCAATGGAATACTACGCAGATTTTAAAACATTCAAACAGTAGAGTTTTTCTTTTGAATGGTGTAAGTCATGTGTAGCATCCTTTTTAAATAAAAAATAAATCTAGCAAATTAAAAATGAATTAAGCAGATCTTCACCAATTAATATAGAATAACTTTCATACACTACTTTGTAAAAAGCACTATATTATAATGTGTACATGAATAAAATATGTGCATATATATGAAAACTAATATGCATAAAAACAATGATACATTCCAAAGAGCTAACATTTCTGATACAGAAAGAGAAGGCTAGAAGACAAAAGTGAAAAGGACTTCATTCATTCATTTCCTATACTTCTGTATTGTCTATTTTAAAAATTATGTATCTTAGCCATTTTAATGGGTATAAGGTGAAATCTCAGGGTCGTTTTGATTTGCATCTCTCTGATGGCTAAGGATGTTGAGCATCTCTTTAAGTGTTTCTCTGCCATTCTACATTCCTCTACAGAGAAGTTTCTGTTTAGCTCCATACCCCATTTTTTAATTGGATTACTTGATTTATTGCTTTTTAACTTCTTTAGTTCTTTATATATTCTGGATATCAGCCCTCTGTCAGATATAGGGTTGGTGAAGATCCTTTCCCAGTCCGTAGGCTGTCGCTTTGTTCTGATGACAATGTCTTTTGCTTTACAGAGCTTTTCAGTTTCATGAGGTACCATTTATTGATTGTTGCTCTTAAAGCCTGTGCTGTTAGTGTTCTGTTCAGGAAGTTGTCTCCTGTGCCAATGAGTTCAAGGCTCTTCCCCACTTTTTCTTCTAACTGATTTAGAGTATCTGGTTTTATGTTGAGTTCTTTGATCCACTTGGACTTTAGTTTTGTGCAGGGTGATAAATATGGATCTATTTTCATTTTTCTGCATGTAGACATTTAGTTGGATCAGCAAATTAAAAAAACTCAAATGACAACACATGCTGGAGAGGATGTGGAGAAAGGGGAACCCTCCTCCATCGCTGGTGGGAATGTAAACCGGTACAACCACTTTGGAAGTCAATCTGGCACTTTCTCAGACAATTAGGAATAGTGCTTCCTCAAGACCCAGCTATACCACTCCTAGGCATATACCCAAAATTTGCTCAAGTACACAACAAGGACATTTGGTCAACCATGTTTGTAGCAGCTTTATTTGTAATAGCCAGAACCTGGAAACAACCCAGATGTCCCTCAACGGAGAAATGGATACAGAAATTGTGGTATTTTTACACAATGGAATACTACTCAGTAATCAAAAACGAGGAAATCATGAAATCTGCAGGCAAAAGGTGGGATGCAGAAAAGACCATTCTGAGTGACGTATCCCAGAAGCAGAAAGACACACATGGTATATACTCACTTATATAGACCTATAAGATATGATAAATATAATGAAATCTATACACCTAAAGAAGAGAAACAAGAAAGAGGATCCGGGGTAAGATGATTAATCCTCCCTTAGAAAGACAAATGGGATGTGCATTGGAAGTAGGAGAAAACAAGCAACAGGACAGGAGCCTACCGCAGAGGGCCCCTGAAAGACTCTACCTAGCAGTGTATCAAAGCAGATACTAAGACTCATAACCAAACCTTTGGCAGAGTGCAGGGAACCATGTGAAAGAAGGGGGAGTCAGTATGACCTGGAGAGAACAGGAGCTCCACAAGGACCAACTATATCTGGGCACAGGGGTCTTTTCTGAGACTGACACTCCACCAAGGACCATGTATTGATATAACCTAGAACCTCTGTTCGGATGTAGCCTGTGGTAGCTCAGTAATCAAGTGGGTTGCCCTAGTAAGAGCAATAGGGACTATTTCTGACATGAACTCAATGGCAGGCTCTTTGACCTCCCCACCCCTCAAGGGAGGAGCAGCCCTGCTAGGCCACAGAGGAGGACTTTGCAGCCAGTCCTGAAGATACCTGATAAAACAGGGTCAGATGAAAGGGTAGGAGGTTCTCCCCAATCAGTGGACTTGGAAAGGGGAAGGGGGAAGATGAGGGAGAGAGGGTGGGTTTGGGAGGGAATGAGGGAGTGGGATACAGAGTTAATAAAATGTAACTAGTAATAAAAATAAAAATAAAAATAATGTATCATAATAGCATAGATCATTTTTTAAAAAAGGTCTTGTTAACTTAAATGTCAAGCTAGAGAGTAGCCAAATCAATTACAGTACTCCTACATGATAGAATATAATGTGCTCCTTTCGCTCACATTTATAAGGAATGAAGGAAATTTTGTATGTTACCCATTTTCTATAACATACATTATTTGAATAGACTAAAAGTATAATGTTCTGTTTTTAATTTAAATATATAGAGTTATTTCTTAAGTCTTGGCAAAAAAAGAGGTACTGCAATTCTTAAGGACAATTCATTTTCAAGTCTAGTCCATTAGTAGAGGAAATCAATGCAGCCAACTTAACCATGTTAGACTTGTATAGAGTTGTTCCCTGTCCTCTTCCCACATGGTACATCTTTGTTCATTCTCTTTAGGACAATTCAATTAGCAGTATTAATGTCCTCCTCTGTCAGCAATAGACAACAAAGAGATTCTCCTTACCACGCAAAGACAAGTAAGCAGGCTTCCTGATCCTCTGACTTGCTAGTTAACAGAATTAATTACTGCTCCTTCTATAAATGACTCTATGTATCTTGTCATAAACACAGTGACAGCTTCTGAAATCAATCTTTCATGACCTTATTGATTAGGACACTTAGAAATAATGAGACTTCACTGGTAGCAGAATAATGCTTAGAAAAATGAAAAAAAAAATTCCAATGGGGGCTTGTCTATTAACGTATCTAAATCCATCTCTCCACCCCTCCTCTCCTCTTACACTCACCTCGATCCAAGCAGGAAAATTCAATCTCCATTTTCCTGTGCATGTGTACTTTTAATACTTGGTAGCATTTTAAAAATTACAATAAATTGGCCTGAAGTATTTTTCAATCATTGTTTTTCTAAGCTATAAAATCAAAGGGAACACCTGGATTTTGTTTTTGTTTTTGTTTTTTTTTTTTTTTTTTGAGACTGAAAAAAGTCACTGAAGGAAAACTGAACATCAAAGAAGCCTTAAAACTGTTTTGGTCATCACAACATTTAATAATTTAAGCACAAAATCAAATATTTTTAGAGGTCCAAGTTCTAACTCAATTTACTTCTATAGTGAATATATTAAAGAAAGCAAAACTGCAGCCCGGAGAGGAGCAGTGCCACATTGCAGGTCCCACTAGACTCTTCGTGAGTTCCGGGATGAAATGCCTTTAACCTCTTCCTTCAACCGAAGAGCTTAGCTGATTAGTAAAGACAATGGGAGGAGAACCCTCCTTTCATTTTCCTATAACTTAGGTCACCTTGGACAATGTAAAAAAAATAATCACATTTTATTTAAAATATGAGCCTACGGAGATGTGTGTCCACACAGGGTGACAGAAGCTCCCGGCTCACAGTCAATAGACCTTCTGCAGGATTTCCTAAGCTTTACCTTTTTTTGGTGGCAGAATGGATCTTAACATTTTGGTTCTTTTGTTTTGTAAAGGGGAGAGTTTTGACTGCCAGGACAGACTCCTCTAGTCTTGGCCTCCACAGCAGCTAGAATGACAGGCACAAATACTACTACTGGGCTTAGATTGCCTCTTAGTTTTTAGTAGATGAACTGCTTTGAATATTTCAACACAAAGTTGAACTGTAGGATAAAGACGCCATTGAGAAGGTGAAAGAAGATCCAAGAGTGGGAGATAGTATCTGCGATATCTACAATAAGAACAATAGTTAAAAAAGGCTTAATGCAGAACACAGGAAGAAGAGTGATAAAGCTATTTTAAATTTAAGACAGCTTAACATACTGTTTTTTTTCAAATCTGCACAAAAAGTAATGGATTTCATTGTGTCATTTTCATACATAACTTGTATCACAACCAGTAGGATAGCTATATTTAAAAGGACAGTATTAAGACAAGCAGAAACTGAAAATTTTCTACACAGCTAGTAAGAATGTAAAATAGTGCAGTGATTTTGGAAAACTGCCAGTTTCTCAAAAAGTTAAAATAGGATTAAGATATAAGTTGAACACCCCTGAAGAAGCCATATCTCCAAACAAAAATTTGTGAATGAGTGTTTACAGTAACACTAATAGCCCAAAGCAGGAACAAGTTACAAAACTTCAAAGAAAATAAAATGTGCTATATAACAGAATAACACTGTATGTGTGTATGCATAATAGTCTATTATTTAACAATAAAAAGAAATAAAATATAATCTGTTCAATCTATATAAAACTACCCATAAGTATGTTTTTAGGGCTGACCACTTGGCACTGGACAGCCAATTGCTGTGCTCTTCTTGTGAGGAAGACCACCTCTCTTGCTCCCAGGTTTCCTCAGTTTGTACACACTTTTTATCTCCATTCACTTTAACGATCAGAACACAAGTTCAAAGAATGTTCAAAACTCAAAAGAATGTATACAGTTACCTTCATACCCTCAGTAACTAGAGAGCATTTGCTTATGGCAGAAAGCTAATATGAAAGAGCGCAAGGACATTCTGTGGCATTCTGTCACATGCTGCTGCAAACAGACCCGTTCTCCTGTTGCCACCCTTCTACTCAGCCACATTTAGGTTGTTTTCAAGTTCATACTTTAAAGACAATGCCAAGATGGCATAATAACCCTAAGGCACTCACAGCTTCACAGTAACCAACCACTCTCTAATTGGACTTAAGACCACTCTACAGTGGGTAACTCATGCCAGGTACTGGAAACCTACCTGACTACTCAGTGTGAACAAAGTCATGTCTATCAAAGGAGAAGCCACGACCTCTAATTTACTAAAGCAGCATAATCCCTAACAACAATCTACAAACATTTGCCCTTATGCCCACAGGTAAGTGTAGTCTTCATTTCTCATCAAGGAAACTTCTCTTCTTGATAGACAAAGAGACCAGCACAGAAAACTCGACAATCAAAGTGCTGAGCTGTGGAGTCCAATCCCAACAGATACATCTACAAAACACTCCCACACCCAAGGCTCAGGGAACACTGCAGAAGAGGGGGTGGGAAGAAAGTAAAAGCAGAGATCATGGAGTTCGCTGTGGATTGGGTTTCTCAGTAATATCAGATGCTACACCCATAATGTCTCACCAACACACCTGTCCAAACAGCAGACGAACCAATGGATATGTCAAGCTGGATAAAGAAAAGCCCCCAAGGCCTCAACACTACACAAAGAACTACAGGCAACTGAAGAAAGCTGGGAACAGGAAAGGTGATCCTCCCCCAGGAAAGAGTACACCAACTGGCTGTCCAGTGCCAAACAGTTAGTCCTAAACACACATACGGTTCTGAACATACATACATACATACATACATACATACATACATACATACATACAT